>NC_087155.1:5139191-5264191 GCF_035594125.1 Scylla paramamosain
AACTGGAAACTTCACATTTCATCTCTAGCTAAAACAGCTTTTATGAAGTTAGGTGTTCTGAGACGTCTCCGCCAGTTTTTCTCACCCCCCAGCTGCTAAGTCTGTACAAGGGCCTTATCCGTCCATGTATGGAGTATGCTTCACATGTTTGGGGGGGTTCCACTCATACTGCTCTTCTAGACAGGGTGGAATCAAAAGCTTTTCGTCTCATCAACTCCTCTCCTCTAACTGACTGTCTTCAGCCTCTCTCTCACCGCCGCAATGTTGCATATCTAGCTGTCTTCTACCGCTATTTTCATGCTAACTGCTCTTCTGATCTTGCTAACTACATGCCTCCCTCCTTCCGCAGCCTCGCTGCACAAGACTTTCTTCTTTCTCTCACCCCTATTCTGTCCACCTCTCTAACGCAAGAGTTAACTCTGGAACTCCCTGCCTGCTTCTGTATTTCCACCTTTCTATGACTTGAATTCCTTCAAGAGGGAAGTTTCAAGACACTTATTGATCAATTTTTGACCACTGCTTTGACCCTTTTATGGAACTGGCATTTCAGTGGGTATTTTTTTTATTAGATTTTGTTGCCCTTGGCCAGTGTCCTTCCTACATAAAAAAAAAAAAATAAATAAATAAATAAATAAAATATATATATATATATATATATATATATATATATATATATATATATATATATATATATATATATATATATATATATATATATATATATATATATATATATATATATATATATATATATATATATATATATATATATATATATATATATATATATATATATATATATATATATATATATATATATATATTGCAGTTGTATCCTACATCAGTGCGAAAGAAAAAAACTTCCTCTTCGTTTTTGCCTGCAATCACACGTCCCATAAACTTTCCCTTCAAAAGTCTTTTATTGTTGTTAGCGGCGGTCGAAAAGTCTGTTATACATACTTAGTAAAATTCTTATCAACCTTATGAATGGCATGGATGTAATCACTGCATTACATAATAGAAAATTGCGCTCTCTTATAGATCCTTATTGATGCACCATTGTTACTTGACAGATTTGTGAAATGATGCAGACCGATAAGGCTTGGGCCGATAAGTGGGACGACATTGGGAAATGTCCTTACACCCACAAAGGTAAGCTTTTATGAATCTTTTTATCCTATCATTTTTTTTTTCATTGTGAATGACTACCCATGTATTAATAAAATAAAATGTGGATCTGGACTTGGCAGTGATAATGATGCTTCTGGGCTAATCTTGGCGATATTGAAACAGGTAACCAGTGGGTGGGGTACGAGAATGCGAGGAGCCTGAAGATCAAGATGGACTTCATCAAAGCGAATGGCTATGGCGGGGCTATGGTTTGGGCCATCGACATGGATGACTTTCGTGGAACATGTGGACCCGTTAACCCGTTGATAAAAGTTCTTTACAAAGGCATGAAAGGATACATAGTGCCCACTCCACCGCCCACTACCACTACCGCAAAAGTCACCTACTGGCAGCAATGGAAACCGTCTTCTACAACTCCCATCACGACTAAAAAACCTCCCACTTCAACCACCCCTTCCACCTCTTCCATGCCCATCATACAAGCAGATGTTCCTGTTGGTCCACCGGGTGTAGGAAGTGTTCCTTCTAAGCCCCCAAAGACACCGACACCATCTGTTAGTCCTACTTCAGCTCAGCCGCCTACTAAGGACTGCAGCACTGGTGAAGAGTTCTTACCTCATCATGACTGCAGGAAGGTCAGTGCTCCTTCGCTAATTCCAAATTTTCACTACCTTATAAACCTTCACACAAATATGGAAGAGAACATCACATTTATTTAGTAGTAGTAGTAGTAGTAATAATATATATATATATATATATATATATATATATATATATATATATATATATATATATATATATATATATATATATATATATATATATATATATATATATATATATATATATATATATATATATATATATATATATATATATATATATATATATATATATATATATATATATATATATATATATATATATATATATATATATATATATATATATATATATATATATATATATATATATATATATATATATATATATATATATATATATATATATATATATATATATATTTTCATTGATTGGTACATCCTTATCCCCTTCACTACGGTTGATGATCTTCAGCTTCGTGTTCGTATTTATAGTTTTCGGGACATTTTTTTTTTTATCTTGCTCCAAGCACAAGATGATGCAAGACGTTTAGCGGATATGGCTGCACACTTAGATAAGGCTTTGCACAGTAAATAAAGGTAAATAAAGCACAGTATCTCCAGCGTTCACAACGGTGTGAGAGCGCTGAGCGCGGATATAACTGAAATGATAACTTGAGGTCTCTCCAGTTGGTGGAATGGCGAACGTAAAGGATTGCATGGTTTCGCCAAAGATCGCGCTTCGAAGACGAGCGCGATCTTGGACTACAAAAACGTGCCCATGGCATAACAAGGGGTACTTCAATGGATCCAGACTAACTTGGTAGTCTGGGTGTTGCCTGTACCTGTCCGTGCTGTTACCACCTCAACCCTGGAGTGACCTGACATAACCTGGGCCAGCAGGGCGGGGTCTGGGGGATTCATGTGTCAGTGACACGGGCAGAAGCGCCGCATGGCCTACAGTGCTCGCCATAAACATTGTCGCGGGAGACCACGGTGTCCGTTTCAATGATCAAAACGCGCGCGCTTTCCTTGGCGGGCCTCGGGTGCTTTAAATTCAGTTATCACACATCTGGCACCTCACCCGGGGTGTTGGGCAGCTTGCCAAGGCGGGAAGAAGTGACAGGCGCCTGTCAATCACTCTGATTGGGGGGTGTTTTGTTGCTGTCCTCCCACGCCACCCCCCCACACTGGCTTGCAGTTACTCTCCTGTTTAGCTGTTGTCCTGCACAATGGTGCGCTACCAGATGTTGTCACGGGATGACATCGTAGCCATCTCATCTTTCCACAAGGCTGGGCACTCCACACGGGCTATCTCTGACCAGACGGGTGTCAGTGTCCGTCAAGTTCAACGATACGTGAGGCGCATGGCTGAAATGGGCGGCAACAAAATACCCGCGAAGAGGAAACCACCAGGAAACACCCGCAAAACTTCCCTACGAACCCTGAGGGTGGTACACCTTGAACTTGAACGCAATCCATGAGTATCAGCCAGAAAAATAAGGGAAGACAACTTTGGATTGCTGAGTAATGTGTCTGTGAGGACATTATCGCGCCGTATCCACGACGACCTCCAGTACCTGAGTTATGCAGCGCGCCCCAAGCCTGTGGTTTCTGTAGCCCAGCAAGAGAAGAGACTTGCATTTTGTGACAGGATGAAGGACTGGACTATCGAGCAGTGGCGTGGCGTGCTGTGGAGCGACGAGTCAAGATTCATAGTGACAGCCAGCAGTCAAGGTCGCGTGTACCGGCGCCCAGGCAGCGATCCCCTTGACCCCCGCTACACTGCTCCTGCCGTCAGGTTCCCTGATTCGTTGATGGTATGGGGATGCTTTTCCTACCATGGGGTGGGGAGCCTCGTGGTGTTACCCAAGAACACCACAATGAATCAGGGGAATTAAATTTAAAGCACCTGATGCCCGCCAAGAAAAGCGCGCGCGTTTTGATCCTTCAAACGGATACCGTTTTCTCCGGCGACAATGTTTATGACGAGCACTGTATATGCGTTGCCTAATGTACTATACAAGTATCATTGTCTTCGGACACAGCCCAAACTGTATCCGTCAACCAAAGACTCTGTATAGTAGGAGAACGGTCCACTCCAATGGGCGAGCTGGTCGCCGAGCGAACTCAGCGCTACCAAACGGCCAGAGGGATAAGAACCTCAGCCGCCGTACTGAAGACCGTGAGAAAATTGATTTGTCGACTCATGAGTATACGTTGCCAAGATGGGTATTTGATCATGCTCAGCAATGTAGTTTTCAAATAATTACAAGTGGAATAAGGATTTGTCCTTTTTTTGGGGTTCCTAAGGATCCTGAAAGGAGCTGTAACTGTTTTTTGGACTTGGAAGCTCATTATCTTGTGTGATGAACTCATAATGTACCTCAGGTCTGTGTCATTGGTCATGTACTGGGCTTTCCAGGTGATAGGTTATGTATCAGCCTAATGGTTACACGACATTATGACATTGTGATCAAGCTACTCATGGCTATTACTAAAATCCAGCTCGTGAGTTTTCATGTACTGAAGTGTGATGTGAAAGTGGCTACAATGTGGAGTTATCTGCCATGATCTTTTAGTTCGCCTATCATGCCAACATTCGAGTCCACTCTGCACTAATATCTTAGAAGTATGTTTCAGTATAGGTAAGAGATTTAGGCCAAGGTACGATTTCCAAACATGACCACCAAACATGACAAACATGACTTGAGGTAGTCAGTCAGGTGAACTTGTGGATGCTGACTCCCTTATCTCTTTTGTTCAAAGCTTCAATGATTTATGACTTGTGACTTATGACCCAGCCTTGTGATTAAGCCTGCATGGTAATGTAATGATTAAGCAAGCAAGCAATTATTGGGTTTTCTCTGTGATTTATATAAAATTGAGTAATGTGTCAAGAATTAATTATATTACACGAGGCAAATACAATATTCACAGTGCTGCCTATAATTTAGGGATGACATCATGACTTGTGTTATTAAGGAAGTCAACAGCTGAGCTTCAGGAGATTATTTTAGTTATACAGAAATACATTAGATTGAGGATGAATATTAAGTCAAGTGTTCAACAGCTTTATACCAAAGAAATGAATTAGAGTCGAGAATAAGGTCATAGAATGTGTTAGGAATATGCAGTATTTATGTAGGAAGAAAAATAATTTGAGCCCAGAATATGAAAAATAAATCGATAGAAGGATAGGAATAAGATGGAGTGCCTTTGAGGAAACAGGCAATGTAATGAAGAGTCATCTCCCACTCTCAATAAGAAGAAAAGCATACAGGTAATCAATACATTTTACCAACCCTGACATACGGCTCGGAGAGCTTGGAGCTTCATTAAAGTCTATAATTGTGCAAAGAATAAATTATTTGTTAAACAGTTATGAAACTATGTATGCCATAAAGCGAAATGAGATGTAAGGTAAGTATCTTGAAAATTACTTACATGGGTATGCAAAGGGAGCAGTTAGTGTCCATGAAGGAATAAAGAATTGTACTAGTCTACTAATATCAAAGGTATTCTATATATCTAAGTATAGAGTCCTTGCTTACATTACCATCAGTGGCTTTGCCACAAAATGTGGCACAACAGACAAGAGTGGGTGTTGTGGAATTTTTCATATGAGAAGGGCATGTAGAGATATTAGATGGGGTGATATGGTACCTACAGCTTTGGTTACTTAAGGGATTACCGGTAGGTATTACACGCAATTGTATGAAACTTTAACAAAATGCATAAATCTATTATTTCTGCAACCAAATCTTGAACAGTGAAACTAGTGAGCAAGATAACTCAAGAAAAATTAGCTATCAAATGATGGGGGTAATGGAAAACTTACGTGAGCAAGAGTAACGTTTCTCTCTGGCTGTTGGAGGCGCCACCATCGCAGGGAGGGCAAAAATTTAACATTGAGTGGATAGTCTTCCTAGTAAACAGAGTCCTTGTGCTAATCTTGTTTGAATAAGGGTTGCCAGCTTGACATATTTGGTTCCCAAATCTAGAAATCTGGCACTTTTCAATGCGATTGACATCCAAAAAAATCGAGTTGGTATCTTGGCATTTTTAGTTTTTTTATTTCTCTTTTACAAAATACACCTTTAAAATTAACCATACAGCCCTTATTCTGAAATTCTAATGAATTCAAATTTTTCGCCTAATTCGGTTAACGCCAGAAAAAAAAAAGAATATTTGTAACTTTGCACATCACTGTAAAGTAATAAAGACTGAAAAAAAAGGGCTTAGTTTATGGTTGCAATGTTAGCATAAGATATTGCATGTCTTCTGTGATTGTTTTACAGAAGTTGACAGTTTTGCCTATAATTAATTATGCAACAATGTTTGAGTAATTAGTCAATCAGCTTTGCTTGGACCCTCTAATATATATATATATATATATATATATATATATATATATATATATATATATATATATATATATATATATATATATATATATATATATATATATATATATATATATATATATATATATATATATATATATATATATATATATATATATATATATATATATATATATATATATATATATAATCTTATTTTTATCCCCAACACTTCTTCTTTCCTCGAATTTGTCTATTAGGCACGTGACTGTGATTGCCGGGTGCATTTCTCCCGGAAAAATCTCTCCTGAATTGTCAATGAGTGAGGACTAATGATCGTCACAAAACAGGCCTCCACACTCTTTACCCTCTCTTGCACTGAATATCGAGTTACTTGATCCATTGGTGCTTTTGGATAAAAATCTAAGGCATCAGCTATGATTCTCCAGGAATATATATATATATATATATATATATATATATATATATATATATATATATATATATATATATATATATATATATATATATATATATATATATATATATATATATATATATATATATATATATATATACTCGTATATATATATATATATATATATACTCGTATATATATATATATATATATATATATATATATATATATATATATATATATATATATATATATATATATATATATATATTTTTTTTTTTTTTTGTGAAAATGACAAAAATTCATAATGGTTACTTTTTTTTTGCCCATCCTATACTACTACTACTACTACTACTACTACTACTACTGCTACTGCTACTACTACTACTACTACTACTACTACTACCACTACTACTACTACTAATAATAATAATAGTAATTATAATGATAATAATAATAATAGTAATTATAATAATAATAATTACATAGATAAATGAATATATATATATATATATATATATATATATATATATATATATATATATATATATATATATATATATATATATATATATATATATATATATATATATATATATATATATATATATATATATATATATATATATATATATATATATATATATATATATATATATATATATATATATATATATATATATATATATATATATATATATATATATATATATATATATATATATATATATATATATATATATATATATATATATATATATATATATATATATATATATATATATATAAGTAAATGAATAATTTCCTGTAAGTTTGCAGACAAGGGTAACCTACACTTTTAAATTTTTAATGCAGTTTAGTATTTCTATTTACTTTTTTTTTTTCGTTTGTAGTTTTCCCATAGAATATTAAGATGAAGTTTTATAATTTTGTGATGTTTAATAGGACTACTGTTACACATCAGCACTAATGTCTTGCACACTACACATGAAAACTACATACGTATCAATTATTTTATTTTTCAGTATTACCATTGCAATCATGGGGAACCTCTAGAGCGTTCATGCATGCCTGGGACAGTGTGGGATCAAAGCCAAAAAACCTGCACCTGGCCGAACGCTCGGTCATGCCCCTGAAGATGCCCCAACATATGTACAGCTTGCTCTGTTGGTGCATACTGTCGAGGTTTAAGGACAGACTTTTCTTTGTGAATTGTTGACATATTACTGTCGTCTTTAATGCCTTCTGTTATTAAATAAATATGCAATATACTCATTAAAAACTATCAGTTTTTAACTGCTTAGTAAGATGTAAGAAATGCATATTACAGATGCCCTCTGCCTCACTCAGCGTATCTTCAGTCATTTTGTGAAACATTAAATAAAATCAAACAGATGTGCAGCATTTTCAAACGCCACTCTACATCCTGTCACATTGTTAGGAGTATATGTAACTGAAATTGCTGTGATCTTAAAAAAAAAGAATCTAAATCAGCAATATATCGGATTTGTGATTTACAAGAAACTAGGATGTTTTTGTGGTTTCCTTATGACCAAGGAATCAGTGAACTTGTGATAAAGAAAAGTGGCTCACTGGATTCTTTTGTACCATATGTATTTTTTTTTTTTATGTAGGACGGGCACCGTCCAAGGGTAATAAAATTGTAAGAAAAGAAAGAAAGAAAAAAAAAAAAAAAGGCTAATGAGGTGCCAATCCCCAAACGCTATTCCCTAAACAGAGTCGAACGCGGGCGTTAAATATTAAAGGGTAAGTGTCTTGAAACCTTCCTCTTGAAAGAATTCAAGTCATAAGAAGGAAGAAATACATGTGCAGGCAGGGAGTTCCAGAGTTTACCAGAAAAAGGGATGAATGATTGAAAATACTGGGTAAACTTTGCATTAGAAAGGTGGACAGAATATGGGTGAGAGAAAGAAGAGTCTTGTGTAGCGAGGCCATGATAGGAGTATGCAATTAGCAATATCAGAAGGGCAGTTAACATGAAAATAGCGGTAAAAGATAGCAAGAGATGCAACATTGCGGCAGAGAGAGAGTCTGAAGACAGTCAGTTAGAGGAGAGGAGTTGATAAAACAAAAAGCTTATGATTCCACCCTGTTTAAAAGAGCATTATGAGTGGAACCCCCTCAAGCATGAAAACCGTACTCCATACATGGACGGATTAAGGCCCCAATAAAGAGTTAGAAGCTTCGGGAGGGGGGCGGGTGAGAAAAAAACTGGCGGAAACGGATCAGAACACTTGACTGTTTTAGCTAGAGATAAGATGTGAACTTTCTGGTTTAGATTATAAGTAAAGGATAGACCGAGGATGTTCAGTGTAGAAGAGGGAACAGTTGTGTTTCATTGAAGAAAGGATACTTATGTTAGGTTGTGCTGAGTTGATAGCTGGAGGAACTGAGTTTTTGAGGCACTGAACAATACGAAGTTTGCTCTGCCCCAATCATAAATTTTAGAGAAATCAGAAGACAAGCGTTATGTTGCTTCCCTGCGTGAAATGTTTACTTCCTGAAGGGTTGGATGTTTATGAAAAGATGTGGAAAAGTGAAGGAGTAGTATCATCAGTGTAGGAGCGGAGAGGACAAGAAGTTTGGTTTAGAAGGTAATTGATGAATAACAGGAAGAGGGTCGGTGATAGGACAGAACCCTGAGGAACACCACTGTTAGGAGAACAGTAACCGTTTACCACAGTAGCAATAGAACGGTCAGAAAAGAAACTTGAGATGAAGTTACAGAAAGAAGGATAGAAGCCGTAGGAAGGTAGATTGGAAGTCAAAACTTTGTGCCAAACTCTGTTAAAAGCTTTTGATATGTCTAAGGCAACAACAAAAGTTTCACCAAAATCCCTTCAAGAGGAAGACAAAGAATCAATAAGGAAAGCCAGAAAATCACCAGTAGAGCGGTCTTGAAGAAACCCATACTGGCGATCAGGTAGAAGGTTGTGAAGAGGTAGATGTTTAAGAATCTTTCCGTTGAGAATAGATTAAAAACTATAGAAAGTCAGGAAAGCAATAAAACAATACTTTGTGAAATTAGAACGGTCACCCTTTTTTTGGAACAGGCTGAATGTAGGCAAACTTCCAGCAAGAAGGAAAGGCAGATGATGATAGACAGTTGGAAGAGTTTGACTAGGTAAGGTGCAAGCACGGCGGCACAGTTTTGGAGAACAATATATAGGAGGGGCCCTATCAGGTCCACAAGCCTTCCGAAGGTTAAGCCCAGCAAGTGCATGGAAAACATCACTGTGAAGGATCTTAATGGGAAGCATGAAGTAGTCGGAGAGTGGAGGAGAGGGAGGAACAAGCCTTAAATCATCTTCGCTCAAAGGTTTGAGCGAAGAGTTTAGCTTTATGATGATATGGCAAGAATGCCATCATGTTGAAATAAAAGAGGAAAAGAAGAGGAAGCAAAATTATTAGATATGCTTTTGGTTAGATGCCAGAAATCACGAAGGAGTTTTTGGCTGGTTCGAGAACGGTTTTTTTTTTTCTTTTCTATGTAGAAGGGAACCGGCCAAAGGCAACAAAAATCCAGTAAAAAATAAAAACCCACCGAGATGCCAGTACCAGAAAGGGCCCAAAACGGTATTAAAAAATTGAAGGATAAGTGTCTTGAAACCTCCTTTTTTGAAGGAATTCAAGTCACTAGCATTTACCTTCAATACCATCACTCATCACACACTCTCAATCCATCACTCTCTCAGCCTCACCTCCAGAAATGCGCCTCAAAGCCAGGGCAGCCGTCCCCGCAGCGCACACAGCGGCGGTGCACGGTGTCCTCCATTGCAGTCTTGGTCGTGCTGTGGAATGGAAAGAAAAGGGAAGGTTATGGTCTGTGATATGCTAAGGAGTGGCAGTGTTAAGGGGAGTGGAAACCTTAAAAATTACATTTTTCAACACAGATGTCAAAATTGAGTTATTAACATCATAGTCACCCTTAACATGTCTGGCGTTTTCTGTGAAAACCCAAGTTGATACCATTATTCCTTATATATTTAAATCGCCTTTGTTTACCATTATTAAAGGGCTTTAAATGTCTCGCACGCCTCGTGCTTGCCACGTGCTGGGTCACCTTGCTTAGAAACTTATATATATATATATATATATATATATATATATATATATATATATATATATATATATATATATATATATATATATATATATATATATATATATATATATATATATATATATGTATTTTTTTTTTATTATATATGTGGAGCTTCAGTTAGCAACATCACTGATGAGCCACGAGGGACTCAAGAGGAAGGCTTGCCACTGCGGTCAGTCCTGTTAGACGTGACTGTGCTCCGCCATCCAAGGCTACTTAATTTTCTTTTGTACTTGGAAGCATGCCTCGTTATAATAAAGCAAAGCGTGCATGGACAGATGCGGCAAAGAAGATGAGGGAAAAGAAAAATAATCAGGAGGTGTTGCGTTGTGGCAACACGTCGCCACCACACGCTACCTTTGTTTCACCACCACCATCACCACCATAGCATTCTAATCTTTGGGCTAAATGCAGCAAAAGTAAGTATATTGGGACCAAAAGAGTCAAATATGTTGCCACTGTGACCGTATTAGATCACAACTTTGGGTACTTGAATCCAAGTTTACAAACTCATCTTTGGTTTGGTGCCTCACAAAACACTCTCGCTGGGTTAGGCGTTCAAGAAAGCAGAACAACTCCTGTACAGAAGAGGACCGAAAAGAAGCCCCATTCAAGAGAAGGAAGTGAAGACTGCTAGCCAGGCTAATGATCCTGGCGACAAAGAGGAGGGTGGCGCCCTCTGATAGACTCACCTGCGAGTGAGTAATATCCTGTCATACAGGAGGGGACCAGGTGACAATTAGCCCTGAATATGATCATAAACGGTGATTTCCTTTTGATTATATAATTTTTATCTTAATGCATGTAAAATTTTACAAGAAAAAACCAACGTATGGAATTACACACACATCTCAGAAGAAAGCGGCTCGTATCTCAAAACTTAAGTTTTTCATACATGAAGCGTTTCTCCTTCGTTGTCTTATAAGGTAATGGAGATGTAAAGGTATTGCTGGATAGGGAAGAACGGGCTATTTTTCCCCAAAGATAGATTTTCAAAGAAGACTCATCATACTGTGCTAAATTTTTTTTCTTTTTTATCAAAAAAAAAAAAGTTTTAAGAAAAATTCGTAGTTTTTATTTCAAAATGAAATGCCTAATAAAAAATCTATCGTTGGGGAAGTGAAGATACATGTATGTATATTATCGACACTAAATTTTATAGCAATTGGCTGAAAAAAAAAAAAAGTGACAAGATGAAATTTTATCGATGTTACTTTTCTGCTTAAAAAAAAAAAAAAAAAAACTACAAAACTTATCTGCGAATTTCAGCTAAAATTGAGGATTTGCTTTTGTAGGTACTAAGGTACATACACACACCAAAAATCATGAGGATCAGACAAATATGAATGTCATCTCTAAGAGTAACAGGCGTCCACTCCCCTTAAATGATTACTTCTCTCATCAAGTCTATTTTGAAATTCCATAGCAATGATTTACCGGGTTTTCTTGGGTGTTTTTCTATTGATGTTGCAGAATCGCTGTTAAACTATTTCTGGAGTCGTGAACACACCCTTGAAAACCTTTATAATTTCCATTACAGGCTGCTGAATATGAAGGAGAAGACGAGGACGTTTTAAGAATATGGTTCCATACATGCCAATGTCCCTGAGCCTTACGAGATTCTATTGCTTGCTTAGGTGTAGAAGATGAGTAAGGCAGAGGTGCACAGCCTTGCCTCATGCCACCACTGTCACCATCAATTATTCAAATTTTTGTCTCGAGATCTTGAGACTCCATTTTTAATACTGTTCGTTAAAAGGACTGAAGAGTTTCAACAATGTAACAGTCTTATTAAATGCAAAAGAAATAAAAATAAAATTGTGTTACGTATGATAGTCTGGCAACTCTTCCTTCCCAACCCAGAGGCGACACCACCCACCAGGTTAACTGACGCGAAGCTCACCAGCAATTCTTTCACTTCACACCAATAATACACGTCCTTATGCACTCATCATACTTGTCGGGCCACTGGGAACCAGCTTCAGTTAGAAATTCGGTGGCCCTGTTTCACCTTGACCACAAATAAAATGTTCGAGAGGACGAACCAGAGATACAACCCACGTATTCAGTCCGGCGATTGATCAGTGACTCACATCTCTTCAGTACACTTTCGAAACTGTTCGGTACTAGAAAACAAAACAGTATTGAGCTACGATAGACCATATTTGGGGTTATAATAAGAATAGTGAGCAATAAGAATGCAAAGGAAAACAAACAGCAACATACTTTGAAATGCTTACTGGGCTGTTTGTATCACTATCCTACACAAACTACTAATGGAAGAGGCAAGATGGCAAAGTAAAAGTGAGAAGGAGGAGGAGGAGTAGGAAATAGAAGAATAGACCCTATAAAGAAAGGAAAAGAAAGAAAGAGTAATAGAAAGAAAAAAGAGAAAGAAAGAAAGATGTAACTACGAAGGAAAACAGATAGATACGATCACATATGAATAAATATTAAAAACACGTAAGCATTATAACACTGATGAAGTTGAGCAGACAGTCACTACCACTACCCCCTGCCACACTTCTGCCATTCACGTCCATAATACAACCCACTGTAATTGTGTTACGAGTCAGCGGGGCCAGAATTACTTTTTCATTTGTACACCTGCTTATACCAGAGCCGCTTAGACTCAGGTATTTGAATCACCAAACCAACAACATGCAAGCACATTCAACTTTATCTTTATTACTAACTGACTGTGTGAGAGGAAAAATTATGTTGTTGAGATTATCATTTGTAGCTACATCTGTCTATAGCAAATGTAGCTGCACCGACAGGTCTTCATTAGCTCTCAGGTGATCTGTTTTACTGATCACACCCATCATCGTCAAGGAAAGGCAGTTTTCGCTCTTGACGTTTATTGATGAGGAAGGCATGACCTGCCGGTGCGGCTACAGTAAGAACTCGGTCACCATCCTGCCCTCTTTGAGCGCGACTTGGCTGTGAGTGACGCCTGCAGGTGACCAGTGGGTTAACCACACTCTACTAACAAGTGAGCATCGGCTTTGGTGCTTAATATAGCATTGAATACTGATACTTACACATATTACACGTCTTCATTCTAATAGAAAACTATTGAACATTTCACTTATGAATGCCAAGGACTAATGACGTGAGGTACGTACGCTGTACGTACAGTAACATGGCTGACCTAAATTGTGTAACAATTTACCTTAATTAACATTAGTATGTACTTTAAAACTAGGATTAGTACATAATATGTTTTGTTACACTGGCTCCTTGGCGGAGATGCTCCGGTCTATTATTATGCATTGCCTTCTAACAGCAATACTAGACTATGTATTGGCCTCTCTATGATGGTCCTGTTTGCCTTTGTGCGTCTTCCCTGGTTGTCGAGATTACAGTCTGACACCAGGACCTTAACCTTTCTTACTAGGCTATCATGATCAGGAGATACTTCTGTTACTCTTCCCAGTTTCTACTGGTTCCTTGCTACATTCTGATCCTTGATGATAACTATGTCATTTACACTGAGATTCCTCTTTGGTGTTGTGCACTTATTTCTAAGTTGTAGAAAATGCACATACTCCTTTTTCCACCTGGACCAGAGCTGGTTGGCTAGGTATTGTGCTCTGCGCCATCTTTTAAGGCAATACAGGTCCTTCTAAACAAAAATGCTTGGAAGAGGCAGTACTACCTTTGTTTTCATAGTTAACAAATTACTGGGTGTCAGTGGTGTAGGACTTTCTGGGGAGTTAAGATGGTCCACAGTTAGGGGACGAGCATTAACTACATTTTCAGCTTCAACTAAGAAGGTTCTCAGATCTTGGTCATCTAACTGGGTACCATGCTCATCAAGTAACACAGAGAATACATTTCTCACTGTGTGTATCTGCCTCTCCCAAACACCTCCCATGTGACTGGAATTGGGTACATTCATGTTAAAAACAATCCAGTCACACTGGTCTTTCATCAGTTCTTGTCTGACTTTATTGTTATTTCTTTCTTTCAAGCATTTCTCATACTCAGATTTGGCTCCTACAAAGTTAGTTCCTTGGTCACATCTCAACTGCCTTACAGGCCCTCTTCATTCTACAAAGCAATGATATGCACTTAGGAAGGAACTTGTATCCATGCTGTTGGCTGTCTCTATGTGCATGGCTCTACTTGCCATGCAAGTAAAGAGCACTCCATATCTTTTAAGCTCTTCATGCCCCTCTTTGACATAGAAAGGGCCAAAGAAATCTACTGCTGAGTATGTAAAAGGTGATGGTTCTAGTCTGTTGATAGGCAGGTCTGCCATCATCTGTCCCTGTGTTGTACTTCTAACTTTACGATAGATAATGCACTTTGAAATATGCCTTGATACTTGGGATGATCCTCTTACTATCCAGTATTCAAATGACCTGATTTCATTTAAAGTTATGCCCCTGCCTTGATGATTTGTTCTTTTGTGGTGGTGGCATATTATCAGCTGGGTTATGTGTGATGTTTTGGGAAGGATGACTGGATGTTTGGCTTCATCCGTCAGGTTAGAAAGCCTCAATCTTCCTCCTACCCTCATGATATCATTTTTATCAATGAAGGGATCCAACTTATAGAGGGAACTGGTCTTGTCTATCACTTTTGTTCCTTTGCCATTGTCCCCTTTAATTAAAGAATTATAGTTAGCAGATGATTTCAGTACATTTATCTCTCTTTGGAATGCTTTTGCTTGCAGTTGTTTTATAGTTTCATTTTCAGCTTCTGACACTTCTGCTACATTTACTGGCTCATATGTGTCTCCTTTTACTTTAGTAGTGCCATCACCTTTTCCTTTGAAACTGTTTAGAAGCTTGAGGCATACAGCAACTACCCTCTTTGCTTTAAACCAATCAGAAAAATACTCAAGTCTTTCTAGTATATCTGTGGGCTGTTGTGTACCTACAGCATGGCATACAACTTTCTTCACTTCAGAGTCATTTTCATTTATGACCTTGTACTGAGGATGGCTATCCATTTTACTATGTTGGCAAAGGAATTCTGGGCCATTCCACCAGATCTTGCTATTACACAATTCATCTGCTGTCATGCCTCTAGATGCATGATCTGCGGGGTCATACTGTGTCTCTACAAATTTCCACTGATCTGGTGAAGTGTGATCTCTAATTGTTTCTACTCTATTAGCAACATATACATGGAATCTCTTTCCTTCACTTGCAATGTAACCAAGGACTACTTTGCTGTCTGTCCAAAATACTTCTTCCACATTATTATACTCAAGTTCTCCCTTTAAGAGTTTATGGATTTTAACTGACACCACTGCTGCTGGTAGTTCTAGTCTGGGAATTGTCATGGTTTTTAGAGGTGTGATATGTGACTTTGCCAATGAATTTGGCCACTCTTGCTAATTAATCTAATATATGAGCACTGGCCATATCCCTCTTGACAGGCATCTGAAAAGTGATGGAGCTCAACCTTTTCTACTTCCCCAAAGTCATCAGGTTTGTAACATCTAGGTACTTTTAGCTGGTCTAGTTTGTGCAGCTCATCCTTCCATTTTATCCATTTAGGTTTGACATAATCTGGCACCTCATCATCCCATTCAACTGCATTCTTACCTAATTCTTGTAAAACTTGCTTTCCATTCAGTATGAGAGGTGACACTAAACCTAATGAATCATATATAGAGCTCACTGTTGATGGAATGCCTCTCCTGTTGAGTGGCTTGTCTTTCAGTTTTATTCTGAATTGAAATGTGTCAGATTCTATACACCACATAATTCCCAAAGTTCTTTCTATAGGCAGTGTGTCTTCATTCTTACCAAAATCCAAACTTTTAATTTCATCTGCTGTCTTGTGAGGAGAAATTGCAGCTAATACATCTTTGTTGTTTGACAAGAACTTATGAAGGTTAAAACCTCCCTTGCAACATAATTCTTTGCTCTGTTGAATAAGAGTGACAGCTTCATCCATTGTAGCTACTGACTTCAAACCATCATCAACAAAAAAAGTTATTTCTTACAAACTTGGCAGCATCAGATCCACACCCATAGTCATCTGTAGCTTTCCTTTAAGTGCAAAGTTAGCTACACTTGGAGATGATGTAGCCCCAAACAGGTGAGCTGTCATCCTGTATTCAGCTATCTCATTATTAAGGTCACCATTTTTCCACCAAAGGAATCTTAACATGTATCTATGTTCTGGGTTGACCTTCACTTGATGGTACATTGCTTCTATATCACACACAAGTGCAATGCTTTCTTGCCTAAACTTACACAACACTCCAACAAGTTTGTTGGTAAGGTCTGGGCCTTGTAACAGGTGACTATTTAATGACTGGTTCCTGTAGTTTGCACTACTGTCAAATACAACTCTCAACTTCTTTAGCTTTCTTGGAAGATAGACTCCATGATGTGGAATGTAACAGACCTTACCATCATTCTTAACTAAATCCTTTGTTGGTACAACCTCTGCATAACCTTTGGTAATCATATCATCCATAAACACCTTGTAATCACCTTTATGTTGATTATCCTTGTCAAGTTTACCTCTTAACTTCTTGAGTCTCTTGAGTCCCAACAAATGTTTGGAAGCTTGATGTTATCATCTTTAAGAGGAAGGGGTAACTCATAATGCCCATCCTTCAGCTGATGTACTCCTTTCATCTTATTCATAAACCTTTTTATCTTCATATGATAATGGAGTGTCAGTTGATTTTCTATCACTGAAGTCAAGTTCAAACATATCTCTCACTTGAGATGGATTAATCATCTCTTTGGTTTTAGTGGGAACCACTAAGTAATTAACCCTCTTTTCTTCATTGATTTCTACTTCCTGTGTCACTGTTCTGTAGACTACCACTGTATCCTCCACTGGACTTGTATGAGGAGAGATTCTACCAATGATCCCCCAACCTAGCCCTGTCTTACAAGCATAGGGATGCTTCTTACTATCATCTGCTATTTGCTCTTCTGCTATAATGGCTTCTGCACAATCAAGACCAATGAGGAGTCCTATGTCAACTTTTGGGTCATATTTTATTAGTTTGTCAGAGATTAACTTTAAGTGGGGCCAGTGACAAGCAGGCCTTGGTATGACTCCACCCAGCTGAAATGTTTTCTGTTGAATATGCTGAAGGAATTAGTATTTCCACTTCCTCATTATAGCCTCTCACTTTATGTCCATGAATTTTGGTAGAATCAGTGATTTGTTTTCCACTTATTGTGTGAATATTAAGTGACACTGATGGCCCACTAACTCCCACTTTATTCAGAGTGCTTTCCTTGATGAATGAAGCATCAGACTGCTCATCCAGCAGGGCATGCACTAAAACTTTATTCTCTTCATTACTAACATGATGTAACCATACAGGAACTATCATGGTGTGCATGTCATGTGTCACTGATTCTGTCACTTTGACTTTATTTGCTACTACAGTTGTGGGTTTATCACTTTTTAAGGCTGAGTTGCTTGTCCTGGCTCTCAGTTCTTGTCACGTCATCATTGTGAAGAGCTGTGGGATGGTATCTCTGACATACTTTATAAACTTTCCTTCTTCTACAATCCTTTCCCTGTACATAACTACCTTTCTTTAGCAAATTTGTACCTTGTATTACTGTCAAGTTTGGCAGATTCCTTGCAATCATCTAAATCATGATCCTTTGTACAGTAGTGACAGAACTGTCCTTTCCTTTCCTGCTCCTTGGGATACTGTTTGTTGGCTTGTACATTTACTTTACTTTGGCATGAGCACATTGGTTTTTCCTCAATTGATTTAGCCATGAAAGTTCTACTCACTTTATTTTTTTTTATCATGGCATTTGATTCCCTTGGTTTCCAATTGGCTGCTTTTGTATAAGTTTTGATCCAATCATTTACTTCCCTATTTACTAAATCCCAGGAAACAAAGGGATTGCTTGGGCCTTCTGCTTCCTTCTGGATAAATTCACACAACATTTCTAAGGATGAGTGGTGCTCTTCATCACTACTATGAGTGTTGCTAGATATGCTACAACCTGCATTCTCCAGTCATGAACAATATGATCAGGGAGTTTTGCTACCACCTTTCTCTGTTCTCTAGGGTCGTTCAGAAATGACAAATGAGAAGCGTGTTTCATTGCAGCTAGACAGCACTTCAAAAAATCTGAGAATGCTGTTAATGCTGGACCATTATGCAGAGAGATTGGTAGCCAATTCATTAACTTTTTTGTGTAAGCATCAGCTATGATACATTTGTTTCCAAATCTATCCCTAAGAATTTTCTTTGCTTGCCCATAGTCAGCATCAGAGTTAAAGTGCATAAACTTTTCAATAGCATCCTTTGCCTCACCAGTTGTATACCTGTTTAAGTAGGCAAGTCTCTCTACTAATAGAAGTTCTGGATTCTACGTAAATTTCAAAGTTTTTTAACGAAATTGGAAACTCCATGGATTCTCCACCAAAAATGTTAGGTTCTATTGGAGGGAGGCTCCACTTGGGATCAGGTATGTTAATTGCAAAGGTTCCCCCAGGATGGGAAAATGCTTGATGATTCTGTCTCCCATTATTAGGCATGTTGACATCATGAGTGTGTCTACGAGAACTTGGTTCAAAACTTTGAGCTGTGGGATTGAGATTTATTGCTTGAGGTTCACTAACTATTTGTCTATCTTCTTCATTTGTCATCAATTCATTATCTCTTTTGCAGGAAGTAGGTTCCTGTAGGTCATGGAATGTAACATATTTGTGAGGCATGGCATTGTCACTTTGTTGATTTGCAATTGCTTGTGCTTTCATTTCATTTTGTGACTCTATGTATTGTTGAAGATAACTTTGCTTTCCTACACTTTCATCATTCCCTGGAAGCATTCTTACTCCTTCAACTAAGCTAAGAGCATTAAGTTCTGCACTAGTTCTGCACAATGCCCAGCCATAGATGCACCGAGACAATGTTATGCCGCCGAACCATAAGACCCCGGCAACGGTATGTGTACTTGTGCAGCAGACGGACTCGTAATGGTTAATGGTGAAGGGCCTCTCAGTATCCCTGCGACACCGCATAGGTAGGAAAGCGTGGCATGGCAGGAAGAGAGGAAGACCATCACTACGCAGAGATAGGAGGCAGGCATCCTTCGCTAGGCGGTAAGCTGTAGCATTGTGACGTAAACCAACATGAGATGGTACCCATACAAACTTTACACACACATTACGAACAGTCATTAATGCTAAAAAGGAAAGAATCTATTGAAGTACTATTAGGTGGGTGGGACGGGTAGCAGAAAGGGACTGAAGGGAATCACAGATAACAACTGCATTCACTCCCCTCTGACACACTAGGCTGACACCATCCAGGATAGCATAGAGCTCACACAACGTAGAGCTGGAGTGGTCTCCGAGCCGACGAGCCGAGCCTGATCAGCTGCGTGTAGTGTGGCGAGAGAAGTGGAAAGTGAAGACGCTTGACTGTGAGGCAAGTAACATTTGAATATATTCTATCAACTAAGGGCGGGAGCCTCAATTCACACTGCATGTTTACAATCCTGGTAGTCAAAGGGCATCCAAGAATGATTCTCATCGCTCTATTCTGAAAAATTTCCAGAGGCTCCAAAATAGCCCGAGGAAGTTGAATCAAGGCAGGGGAGAGATAATCAACAACAGAGCGAATGAAAGTGACATAGATAGTCCTAGCCACAAGAATGGAGATGCCAGAGGAGTTGTTGGTGAGCCACTGAAGAGGGCGAAGTCGTCGCTGGAGACGATCCATATTTAAATCGACAATATATAAAATTCAATATAAATCGACAAGGCAGTGGTGTGTGCTGGGGAAGAAAGCCAAAGAGACGTGGAGAAAGGCGGTCTTGAAGTGGGTACATCAAACGGTTGAGTAAGATTCTCTCCAGCACCTTACAGACACAAGAAGTAAGGGAAATGGGCCTAAACTTCGTGGTACCTGGCTTCGGAATGGATATGATGGTGGTGGTAGTCCAGGCCCGCGGCACACAACCGTCACGAAGACACATATTATAGAGGCGAAGGAGAGGATTGCCAGGAACTTGTTGCAGCAGACGTAGCACAGCGTAGATAATACCGTCGTCATCAGAGGATGAGGCCTTGCCCCTGGAGAGAGCACGCCGCAACTCACCCTTGCTGATCGGCACAGTATCTTCGTCATCCTCTTTTAACAAGGCAGATACCAGGCGAAGCCGACGGGCAAGAGCACCGGAAGAGGGAGCATCTTGTATATGGAGAGGGAGGCTGGCTGGTGTGGACTGCTCCGAACACGCATCGACAAGCTGTTGGGCGCATTCGGCGGGTGTGTCATGGCGGGCAGTGGAGGGCGTCTTCTTTATCACTCGGCGGACAAGATGCCACATAGAAGCCACACTGGTCTGATGATTAATACTATCCGTGAACCGTTGCCAAGATTCAGTACTCACTCACTCCAGTAGGGCTGTTAAAGCATCCCTGGACTGTCGGTAACGATGAAGTAGCTCAGGAGATGGGTTTGCTTGAAACAAGAGACCAACAAATTCCGCTTCTTATCTCACCTCCTGAACACGCGCGTCCAAAGTCAAGGAGTGAGCGGTAGGTCGACGCCGGAGGTGTGGCCTTGAGATGTACAACCTGTGAAAGTCGTGTGTGGCAGAGACAAGACTGGAGTAAAACTGAACAGGTGAAGTACAATTAAGAGTGGGTAACATGCAGGCCATTTACGAGATGTTCGTCTGGAAGTACTTAGGGGGCACAGTAATGCGCAGACGTGAAACAGGAGGGGCAGGCACAGCGGGAAGCGAATAGCGAAATCGAAGGGCAACATGATCAGATAACAAATCCAGCACGGAGGATCACTGGACTCGGGCCGCAACCAAGCCAGAGGTGAGGACGTGGTCCAGAGTACCGCCCCGGGAAAGAGTAGCGCCACCAGTTTCCGAGCACGTCAGGTGATGCTTGCGGATGTACGATAATGATAGAACACCTGGACGATTGGAGGAGCCAGAGCGATCTCCCAAAGCTGGATGCTGAGCATTGAAATCCTCCAAGTACACTATGCCCCGCACTGTAGGAGGAAGAGCAGCAGGATAGAGGCGAGCAGGGGGCAGAGTAGACATTGCAGACCTGTAAGACAGCACTCCCTACCATGACCTCGAAAAGCTGAAAAGTCACGTCAAGATCGGTGGAGGTGCGGAGAAGGCGGTGCGTCAGAGAACTGTGGATGTAGGTTAGGAGACCATTTCGTACCATGTGGACATATGGGATATAATCCGTAAGGGAAGGAGCTCCCCGGCGCGAAGCCGGCCTGGAAAAGCTACCTGGAGAAAGATTACGTGTGGATGATGATAGTACACAAAGGTCTTGAGTTGGAGGAACTTGTCAAAACTGGTGACACCACAGAGTTCCATGAGAGGATATCTAGTGTAGAATCAGCGACGAATTTTGTGCTTGGTGGAAGGAAACCGGAGAGTGGAGGAAGACGAACGACTGGCCAGTAATTGGGAGTAACTCACAAAGCTTGTCCAGGCGATCGGAGAGACCATCCATTCTTTCGGAGAGTGAGGTGACTGAGTCGACGATGGTCTGCTGGGATTCAACCAAGGTGGAGAGCCTGGTGTCAGTAGCAGCATGAACAGTGAACAGACCGTCAGTCCTGGCATGAGAGAAACCTGGGGCAATCCTGTATTTGTGACAATCACATTCGCCTTAGCATAACCTAGCTTTGTGTACTGTGGTCTATTGGTAAAGAAAGGGAAAAAAAAAAAAAACTCCGAATTCATTTCAATAAGTAAGAGGTTATCCTCATCCCTAGCAGTTTATTTGGGAATTCGATGTACTGGTTTTTGCTAATATCATTCATTAGTGCCAAACATGCGTCCTCGACACTCCTATTCTTACAATAAGCAAACCGGAGTGGATCTCATGCTGTTTCTACGCTGTTACAAAAAAAAAGCTTTTTAATATATTTTCTAGACATTTCATTACATTTGAGGTCAGTCCCACTACAACCATGATTGAGTGCGGACGCTCCTATCCTCCCACTGACTAGTGTTCGTTCTTGACTCGCCTGTCTCGAGGCTGTCTCGAGCACTTTGCTGGCAGTTGTTGCTGAGTTGCTGGTTGTTGCTGGTAGGCGTTGGTGGGCTGGCTTGCCTTCCTGTCGAGGCCCTCCCTTCCTCGATAGAATACTCGGGGTCGGAAGCGGGATCCTGCTCGGAGGATGACTTGTTCAGAAAGCCAAGAAACTAGGTGAAAAAATGAAAACAATAGATAAACTGTACCAGGAAGGTGTTATGAAGCAGGTGGAAAGGATGATGAACGATGCAAGCCTCGCGTGATGGCGTCTGCTTTCATAAATACTTCATGCTTGGCTTCCATAGGGATTTTTTTATTTTTTATTGAAAGGCCAGAGATTATTGATTTGGTTTATTAAATTCATTATCGTATAGTCTAATTCATATTTTTTTTTCACTAATCATGAAGTATCCTTGTTAAATTGTTACTAAAATAATGAAGACACTTGAATACTACAACAAATTCCATGAGTTTCTTTAAAGTTATAAAGGTAAGATACCAAAACGTTTGAGAATACTGTCCACCTATATCTAATAAAGTAAAGTATTATAAAGACACTTCGATGCACTTTTTTTTATTCACACTAAAATATCATTAACGTTTCGGTAAATAATAAGTTTACACCAGTCTGATTCTATGACAGTACTGGTGAAACTATAACTCCATGGAATTTTGTTGAGATAATATACATACACAACGAGACAAGACCTACTAGTGAATATGAAAATTGTCTTAACTTATACTTGCAAACTAAACATAAATTTTCTCTTCGAGTATTTTCATTGTTTCTTCTTCCTTTTCTTCTTCTTCTTCTTCTTCTTCTTACTATTATTATTATTATTATTATTATTATTATTATTATTATTATTATTACTATTATTATTATCATCATCATCATCATCATCATCATCATCATCATCAGTTGTAGCAGTAGCAACAGAACCTTCTCTACGCCTATCTCATCCAACTGCCATGGTCTAAGATTAAGTGGATACTAAACGAAGGTGCAATGAGTGAAATATGAAAGGAATAAACCTCTCACAATCATTACCACAGAGTAAAAAAAAAAAAAAAAAAATAAGTAAATAAATAAACGACATACAGTTGACAACCAAGAATGAATGCTGGAATTAATGCAACGTTGTGTTAATATCTTCGGAAACAGAAGGCTACAAAACAACAGATACGGACAGATCCAGCAGTCTCAAGCAACGCAAGCTCTCTAAATGTGTTGGGAATGCACTCAAATAAAGAAAGGAATCAGCACACAGGAGTCTTCTATAGGTGGTCATCGAGAGGAAGGCATATAAAAAAAGGTCAAAGCTTGTCATCCCTGCTAATGCTTTCAATAGGCATTAGCCTTCTCCCCTTGACACTTTCAGACGAGTTGCTATATTATACAGTATATTCAATGAACGTTACCATCCAGTTAGGCATTAGACATTAGATTCTACAGCTTCTATGAAGCATTACTCCATATACTTGTATGAAGCCATCCACATATTGAGGCATTCTTATTTATCTAACTCCTCCAGGAATACATATAAAAAAAGGTGATCAGTATTTCCAGCCCTCCTCCTTGATCCACTTCTGTAATATCTTAATTTCTTCTTTGGCTTCAAGACCAAGTTGTCCTTCAGGCTGTACTTCTGGTTCGTAGCACAACACACGGGCACACTCCTTGAGGGCTGTCAGTGCTTCCTGAGGATGGAGCAAATATGAATGAGAGACAGACACACACAGGCATAAGGAAACATAGAGAAATACTGCTATTAATTATTGTCCTCCATAGTCCAATTTCTATCTTCCATTTTTCTCGATCATATAGCGAGCCATATTGCTCACCGATATCTTGTACACATTCTTTATACCATAACTTGCAAACTACACGTCTCCCGTGGCCTCACTGCACATTTTTTTTTTGCTTATTTTTGCCATTATTCTCCATCTCGCCAATACAAAAGTCAAACAATATATTCATTTATCATCCTTCTCACTGATAACTCTGAACCTCTGCCTATTTCTTTTTTTCTTTTTATTTCCTTCTTGTTATGGCAAAAAAAAAAAAAAAAAAATGAAGGAAAGAATAACATCTCTGAAACAAAATTGCCCTCCGTTTTAGAAAAGTACTCTTCCACATTTTTCTTCGCTTTATTAATTTTCTGTGTTTGCCGGCGCATTCCCTCCCCATTCCCTGCCTCCATCCATTCCCCTCATCCCTCTCCTCTCTCTCTCTTTCCTCTTTCCTGCCTTCCTCCCCCCTCCTCTCCCTTGTCCCTTATCTCTGACAGATAAGGGAGAGGGGAGGTGACAGGGAGGGAAGTTTGAGACAAGATAGAAAAGGAAGGGAGAGGAAAGGAAAAAGGCGAGGAAGGGGCATAACCGGGGAAGAAAAGTACATGGGGCAAGGAAGTGAAGGAAGGGTGAAGGAGGAGGATGGGAGGATGGGGAGAAAGTAGAAAAAATAAATAAATATAAGCAGTAAGAGTGAGGAGTGAGTGAAGAATTAGAGGGACAAAGGAAGTATTGGGAAATAAGTATTCCCTTTTCCTGTCATAAACTCGTTTTAATTTTTCTTCCAACCATTTCTTTCGCATTTATAATCCATCAGTCATTTTCATTTTCAGTCAGTGTCATTTAACTTAAGAAGGTGAAAATATGGAAGCAGGCAGGGAGTTCCAGAGTTTACCAGAGAAAGGGATGAATGATTGAGAATACTGGTTAACTCTTGCATTAGAGAGATGGATAGAATAGGGATGAGAGAAAGAAGAAAGTCTTGTGCATTGAGGCCGTGGGAGGAGAGGAGGCGCGCAGATAAGCAAGATCAAAAGAGCAGTGGCATGAAAATAGCGGTAGAAGGTAGCAAGATAGATAGAGACTATCATACTTTTTACGATATAGCCACTATTCATCTGGTTGAGAACAAATATGGGGCATAGACCGACAACTTGTGATCTTTTTACTCGACAACCCCAAGACGATGAAAGGCAACGTGGCGACGCATACAGCTTAATCATGCTTAATCATTGGGGAGGCCTCTTTCCTGCAATATGCTCATCTGGACTTGTGAAAATTATAATCAAATAGAATCAGTCAATTAATTAATTATCAAGACTAAGTTCCCACGATATTGTACTGAACATGCGAAATCAAAACAAGTTATTAAAACACAGTCTTTCATTCATTTATTGGCCAGTCACTCACTACTGTAGATGCTTCAGCTGAAAATCCCGGATATTTTGGTCTAAGATTACGAATAAAGAAATATAACTTATTTCGACTGCGCTGAATATCATACTTAGTACAATTAAAATTTAGGTCAATCGTTCATTGCCGGTGATTGTCAAATGTGTGTCACCGTTGAGCACTGTGGCTTAAATAACTCCACTATGTAAGAGTCTGCCAAGTCCTACTATGTCCTGCCATGTAACCCCGAGGCACCGTTTCTCATTCACAACCAGGCCAGTAGGTGTCTGCTTGTGCGTAAAATACATTGGGAGGTAGTTATAAATAGACCACCGAGGACCTTAACATACGAAGGGGAAAGCCTTTGACAAGGAGACTTACGCACAGCTAAATTCTTGTTCAACCTAACCGTTGGCTGAGATGTCAAAAAATACCTTCAATACAGATAAAGGAGACAATTAATTCTACATATCTCCGCAACTATTTTGTATAATCATGTTATCTCTTCTCCATTGTATTTACTTTTCTCTCCCATATTCAGTATATATATATATATATATATATATATATATATATATATATATATATATATATATATATATATATATATATATATATATATATATATATATATATATATATATATATATATATATATATATATATATATATATATATATATATATATATATATATATATATATATATATATATATATATAAGGAGGATTAAGGAGTCCGTAAAAAGATCACGAACATCATTAAAGTAAAAATAGACAAAACCCTGCTCATAATACCACCCTCAGAGAAAGACTAAAAAAAAAAGTTACCCATCTTAGATTTTTGTGTGCTTTCATATTCCTCTTTTGAAACAGTTCGAGTCGCAAGAAAGAAGAAAACAGAAGCAGGAAGAGAATTTCAGAATTTACTAGCAAAATAGATAAAATAGTGAAGATACTGGGTGTCTCTTGCATTAGTCAGGTAGACAGAAATGGGTAAGAATAAGTAGAAAATCTTGTGCAAGAAGACCATGGGAGAGCTGGACGAATGCAGTTAAAGCAAGCTTAAAGGAGTAATAATCATAAAAATTCCGACGATTCCGCTAAGCCTTGCTTGGAATCGGTTCCAAGTCTTGGAGCCGGTTCCGCCTTAACGGTTCCTCGTGAGTACTGATGGCTTATGCTCGTGAGTTACAATTGACAAACAGTTAAGCAATGTTTAAAATATGTAATCAAGAATATTATTCATGAAGGTTTGCAAATGGTATCTACAAATGAACGAAATGGAGTGTAAAGGAATGATACATGAATAGCGTCCCTTCATCCAGTATTTAAAGAAACCGCATGAATGATATGAAAATATTTCGTTCATGATGGCCGATACTATGTACCGATTTAGTGTTGCCATATGCGTAATAGTTTCTTAACACTAATGGGTAGATGTCCTATGACGTCATGACAGGGTTAATAATAGTGGGCGGCCGGCGACTTGCTCATAGATGATCGCATAGTTTCCTCGAAGGAAACGGTTTGAAGGCAAGACGGTTTGCACGTTAACTTGTTGTCTCCTACCATATTTCCTTTCTCACTATAAACCTCCAATCTTCCCTTCCCACCCAATTTACCTCTTCATATTTCACCCAACTTTTCTATCCCCCCAAAATCGAAAATCGCAAATCGACTTGCTCATAACTCATAATAGCTGAAACTGCCTAAGGGAGAGGGAGTCTGTGACCATCATCCTCATAAATAAATAAAGACCTTATTTTTTCAGATACTCAAAATAACTTACTTGCACGTTGTACTCTAACCCTTCCTCTCTCACATTATAACGTAATATTTTTACAGGCACCAAGCCTTTTTCAAAGGCAGCGTGCTAAAGGTGCACATATCGCGTTTGTACCTACTTGGCAGGGTCAGAGCATAGAGAACGGAGGTGTACATCTCACTTAGTAAGCCTAAATTTCACCTAAAATAATGGCATCCAAGCAGAATAGAACAGCTCCAGTGTGGACGTACAGACGTCGTTGTATGCTTGGTGTGTAAAGATAAGCTGAAGTACAGTGGAAGTACATGGAACATGATGAAACACCTGCGCACCAGACATTCCACTGAATATACGGAGTTCAAAGAGGATGCAGGTATGGAAATTGCTGCCAAACATCCCAGACCATCCACCTCTGCTCAACCAACACTGATCGAGGCCATCACTAGAGCTCAGCCCTATAAGAATGACTCGAATAAAAAGAAAGAACTTGACGCTCTGGTTGTCAGGATGATAGCGGAAGACTTGCAACCACTATGTTGTTAAAGACAAGGGGTTCAAGAGATCAATAAATGGACTCAACCCCAGATATGACTTGCCAAGCCGCAGAAAGACAGGTAGGACTCTCTTACCTTCTATTTGCAATAGAGAGGTAGAGAGAGTCCGTCAAGAGCTGGAGAAAGTTAAGCGTATTGTTTTAACAGCAGACATATTATGGACATCCCGACAAACAAAAGCATTCATCACAATGACAGCTCACTACATATCTCCTGAGTGGGTCCTCATAACTGCTGTGCTTGATACTGTTCGTATGGGTAAGTCCCATACAACAGATAATATTGCAGAAGAGATAAGACTTGTCTATAAGTCTATTTTCGATAAAATTAACTCAATTGTGACTGACAGTGCTGCTAACATGATTGAAGCAATAAAACAAATGAATGTTCGCCATACCCCGTGCTTTGCACACACTTTGAATCTAGTTGTTCAGGGCTCCATTAAGAACACTGAGGATGTCCAGAAGCTAAAAGAAAAAATAAAGACTATTGGAATTTTTTTTTTTCATCACAGCGTGAAGGCTTCTGATAAGCTCATGAAGGTGCAAGAACAGCACAAGCAGCCTTCAAAGAAACTTATTCAGGATGTAGAAACTAGATGGAATTCTACATATTACATGATGGAACCATATTTAGAGTAACATGACCACGTGACATACACTCTCTATTGTCTGTGGAAAACTAATATGTGTCTGTCTAACGTGGAGTTTGTAATAATGTCTGCCAGTATTCTAGATGATTCCTGGAACCGCTGCACACTAGTGGTAACCGTCTCAGCAGCGTGCTGGCGGCTTCAAGACTTGTTACTCACAAAGCGCTCTCTAAACGATTCCCCACGGAACCGATTCCGGAACCGGCTCCGCCTGGTAACCGTCTCAGCAGCGCGCTGGCGCCTCCAAGACTCTGGTACTCACCCCTCGCGCTGACGGCTCCAAGACTCTGGTACCGGCCCTGCACGTTCTACATGATTCTCCGCGGAACCGGTTCCGGAACTGGTTCTGACAGATCCGCCAGCCTAAGGAATTGATTCCGTGAATACCTAAGTTATCTGTTCTTACCCACCACTAGTGACCATTCTGCCTGAGTGCTACCTCCGACAGGCTCCGCAGGGTGAGATAAACTACCACACAAACGATCTAAACCCATCATTCCAGTCTCACCCTTGGCAACACTCCCAACAAATTCATGTGCCTCCTGTGGTAGCTCCGTGGTTGTGCAGTCAGCCCCAGCACATTGACTCAAGGACGAGCCCAAGTCTGACTCATCCAAACCATCGCCAGCAGTGGGACAGGCCTCTGGGCACTCTGCCCCCACTGTGGCATCAACACTAACCCTGCACTCTTCTTGTGGTGGTCCACCCTTACCTCAGGAGTCACAGAACCCACGAGCGCCCGATGCCAGGGCACTCGTCTCGTTTTAGGGTAAGTAACAACAGAAACAAAGTCAGGATCATCCACAGCCTTCACATCTGGGACGGGGTCCGCGGATGGGTGCTGCACCCACACTCGCCCACCTGCTAGGTCATTTCCCAGAAGGAAATCAACACCCGACACTGGCAGATCTTCCGCTAGTGCCACTCACCTCTCTGCGGTCACTAGCGGGCACGAAAGTCTCATCTCCGCCGTGGCGAAGCTTTCTACGGGGCCAATTCCCCGCCACCATACAGGTTTGTTGGAGGTAACTCGCCTCCCAGTAATATTCCTCCACAGGGACTGTTGTACGGCTATGTCTATCAATACTGTAACGGGGTACTTAACCACAGCAATCTCAACAGTTCCCTTACATAAGAATGGACGGCACCAGTCCAAACCAGACCTCATGGGGGACGGTGTGGTACCAACAAAAGAGAGGGCAGTACTTCCTGCCTTTCTACCCTCACAACCAAATATTGGCCGGACCTCATCATTCTCCTGGTTCCGGCCATGAGAACCACCGGCTTCTGGAAAGACTTGATTTTATCCAATTTATATGGGATGTGTCAACTAAACCATAATATGAACTTTATATGGACGAATAAGGCACCTATATGGAATTAGCAGTTGATGGGAGGAGAGGTGTTGGCGGAGACGACACAAAACACCCTAAATGCATAGAAGATATTATAGTAAGAAAAGGTGTAATGATTTTCAGAGAAGGACGCTACGACTGCTTTCCAGAGTAGGGGAAGAGAATAAATGAATGTCAATGGAGAGATGTAACTGTCTAGAAAGCTGTGTCAAGTAGATATATGAAAGAACTTAGTTTTTAAAGACTGAACTACAATATATACTAAAATTCTCTCTCTCTCTCTCTCTCTCTCTCTCTCTCTCTCTCTCTCTCTCTCTCTCTCTCTCTCTCTCTCTCTCTCTCTCTCTCTTCCCTTTCTTTCTTTTCTCTCTCCTTTCTATCTTTTCTGTCTATCTGTGTGTTTCCTCCATTCCACTGTTCTCACCATTGCCATTCTGCGAGCTTGTTCAGAGGTGGCAGCGCCCACCAGGGAAAGGGCACGGGTCTTGTAGAACAGTGCTTGGTACAACTCGTAGAGGACGGATCCACGCAACCGGGATATGCCTGCAAAAAGAAAATCATTAAGCTCAGACATTCTGCAGAAACTTAGTGAGAGAAATGAAAATATAGACAATTATGTAATTAATAAAGATATCAAACAATTATATGGGAGGTTTACACACGAATGACAATGCTTCTCCGATATTCAACAGGCAAGACAATCAAAGAACTGACCTGTGTTCAAGCCGAAATAGAATTCGCGATATTTACATGATGTAAAAAAAAAAAAAAAAAAAAAGAAAAAAAAAATTTACTCAACCCCTAATTTACTCCTTGAATTTCGTTCTTCGAAAAGACACACGTCTTTACCTAATGCTTACAGCAAAGTTCATATTATATCTATCTATCTATCTATCTATCTATCTATCTATCTATCTATCTATCTATCTATCTATCTATCTATCTATCTATCTATATATATATATATATATATATATATATATATATATATATATATATATATATATATATATATATATATATATATATACACACACACACACACACACACACACACACACACACACACACACACACACACACACACACACACACACACACACACACACACAGAGAGAGAGAGAGAGAGAGAGAATGGTTTTAGTGTGCCGTGCAAGTTAAGCGAACAAGTTGAGCAGTAGAATTGAGAAAGAATAATTCATTCTTCACTGAAGGCTTAAACATATAGGAATAAAAAACAGTTAATCTCATTCATCAATGTCCTTCTCACTGAGAGTTTTCAGTTCTCTCTCTCTCTCTCTCTCTCTCTCTCTCTCTCTCTCTCTCTCTCTCTCTCTCTCTCTCTCTCTCTCTCTCAAGTAGCATACACCGTAACACTGAATCGCGTTCCAACAGAAAACGAAAGGAGGACGTGATTCGTTTATCCAACACGTCAAAGTGTTAAGGCGGAGACACAAGCCGAAGGGCCTGCAACTGTACTCATGAAAATATAATTTGTATCATTCAGAAAATCCAAATTTTCAAGGCTCGGTTATATTATACCTTTCGCTATCTCGAATGCTTTGTTTAGAATTTTTTTTTTTTTTTTTTATGTAGAAGGGACACCGGCCAAGGGCAACAAAAATCCAATAAGAAAAGAAAAGGCCCACTGAGATGCCGGTCCCCGAATAGGGTCCAAAGCGTAATAAAAAACTGAAGGAGTTCAAGTCATAGGAAGATGGAAATACAGAAGCAGACAGGGAGTTCCAGAGTTTGCCAGAGAAAGGGATGAATGATTGAGAATACTGGTTAATTCTTGCATTAGAGAGATGGACAGAATAGGGGTGAGAGAAAGAAGAAAGAATTGTGTAGCGAGGCCGCGGGAGGAGGGGAGGCATGTAAGAGCAGAAGAACAATAAGTATGAAAATAGTTGTAGAAGATAGCAAGAAATGCAATATTGTGGCAATGAGAAAGAGGCTCAAGACAGTCAGTAAGAAGAGAGGAGTTGATGAGACGAAAAGCTTTTGATTCCACCCTGTCTAGAAGAGCGGTATGAGTGGAACGCCCCCACATTGTCTATACATGGTAAATGTATGTAAACTAAACATCTTTCGGTAAAAGGACAGTACGAAAATAATTCCTTTACTTTTACTGATTCTTAACTGACAACGTCTGAACTGGGATCGGCAGCGTCAAGTCACTACATTCAAAAGTTCAGATTTCTTTTAAACAACTATAACATACAAGTATTAGCGAACATTGGTTAACATCTAGAGGTGAGGGATCAATCTCCTATAAATACATAAGAGATGGAATCCATAAAATGAAACTGAAAGATATGTGAGAAAAATCTATTATTAGTATCATCATCATCATTATTATTATTATTATTATTATTATTATTATTATTATTATTATTATTATTATCATTAACTACTTTATCTTAGTTTATTCATGGCCAGAACGATTCCAAATCTTAAGAAAAGAGAAGAATTTATCTCGTCATACTGTTACTCTGCTATCCTTCCTTCATTATCTCAAAACCACCTCACCATCTCTCTCATTTTCCTTTATTTTATTCTTTTGCGTCCTTTCTCCCCTCCCCCTTTTCTATGATACCTATACATGTATTAGCTACACCTCCCACACCCCTCTCTCTCTCTCTCTCTCTCTCTCTCTCTCTCTCTCTCTCTCTCTCTCTCTCTCTCTCTCTCTCTCTCTCTCTACTTCTTTACTTACTCGGTAAATCTAAACCTAAACTACCATCAGATCTACATTTTAACGACAATGTTGTCACTGGTAATTACGCCATAGGAAAACATTTTAACGAATACTTTAGTAACATTAGCCAGCAATCATGAAGATTCAAAAACTGCCTTTAACATTTACATGCTTGAACCAGTCGATTTTTCCTTCTATCTAAAACCTACTACTTTAAATGAAGTTACGTCAGTAATTAAAGATACTACCTCCTCTCCAGGCCATGATGATATCAGTATAAAGATGGTAAAAGACTGTAATGACTTGATTTCTCCATTCTTGGTCTTTATTATAAAGAAATCTTTTGAAGAAGGTTCCTTTCTTGATTACTTGAAGATTGCCAGCATTGTTTCAGTATTTAAGAAAGGAGACAACTATTTGCCACATAACTATGGGCCTAATTCCATTTTGACCAGCTTCAGTAAAATTTTCGAAAAAAAAAAAAAAAAAAAAAAAAAAAAAAAAAAAAAATATATATATATATATATATATATATATATATATATATATATATATATATATATATATATATATATATATATATATATATATATATATATATATATATATATATATATATATATGGTTCTCAGGCTAATGGATTACCTATCAAATCATGATATTTTAACTGACACACATTATGGATTTCGGCCCAGGTTTTCTACTGAACTAGCTACTCACCACCTCTGTCAGAATATTTATAACACACTTGATAACAAGCTATTCCGAATAACAGTCTTTTGCGATTTAACCAAGGCATTTGATACCATCTCCCATTACCATCCCATTACCCAGATAGTCTTATTAGAAAAACTTTCTGTCTACGGAATACGCGGCACTCCTCACAAATGGTTCAAGAGCTATCTCAGTAATCGGAAACAATTAACTTCTTTCAACAATGTGTCCTCCCCATACAACAATATTACATGTGGTATTCCTCAAGGATTTGTTCTCGACCCGATTCTTTTTTTTTTATCATATATACTGATGGTATTGTTCGAGCCAGAAATAAACTTAAATTCCTGCTCTTCGCTGACGACACAACGATTTTTATCTAAGGCCAAAACCTGGTAAATATTTCTTGCATTTTAAATTCTGAACTAATTAATATATCAGACTGGCTTAAGAGTAACAAATTGGCTCTGAATATTAATAAAGCCAAGTTTATGATATCTAGCCCTCTTATGACACTTCCTGGACATATATTAGTTAAGATAAAAAATATTACTTTACATGAAACTTTTGAATATAGATTCTTGGGCGTACTTATACATCAGAAATTGAAGTGGAAAGGTCATCTTGACACATTAACATCTAAATTATCATTATTAACGGGAATTATATATCATCTGAGGAACTATCTAAAAGTAGGTTGTCTATGCCAAATTTACTTCACATTGATATATCTTCATCTACTGTATTGCTCTGCCTTATGGGGAGGCGCCTATAAAACTCATTGAAAACCTATTCATCACTCAAAAAAAAAAAAAAAAAATCATTACATACCATGTTCTTAAAAAAAAAAAAAAAACGCTTTGGTCACACACATCACATTTTCAATGATTTCAAAAATTCTAAAACTTCAATATATTTTTTTCTTACAAACCAATATATTCGTACATAAATCTACATACTCATCACCAATTATCTCCAGCTTTACGCCAATGCCACAATCCTGTAACACACGCCGAAACAATACATTACGCATACCACTGTGTCGGACAGCACATGCACAACGAAGTGTCTTGTTCAGAGGAAGCAAATACTGGAACAGTCTGCCTTAAGACATCACCTCCATCACTAACTTAAATTGTTTTAGAAATCGGCGAAAAAGCACTCTGCTCCTTAATTATAATGAATAAGTATTTATGACCATCCTCTTGATATTCTATACGCTTTTTTATATATATCTATGTTTGTGTATGTGAGTTTTGTAATGGTGTACTCGTGTGTGTGATTGCATGTAAACTTGTGTGCGAGTATGCATATATTTAGTGTGTGCGTATATACACATGTTTGTGTGTGTGCATGCATGTATTTATTATATGTGCGTATGTATACTTGTGTGTGGATAGGTAGGTATCCATGTGCGTATGTATGTATACTTGTGGGCGGGTATGTATGTATTTGTGTGTGCATGTATGCGTGTATGTATGTATTTATGTGCGTATGCATATATGTATTTACGTGTGTGTGTGTCTGTACTTGTGTGCGTATGTATTGTATGTACTTATATCCTTATGTTCATATCCGAACTTGTGTGTGTGTGTGTGTTTGTGCATGAAAGGCACGTATGTAGTTGTATACTCGTAATACATGCACATAATGTAAGTAGACTCTAATGTGTGTATGTATGTGCATCGGTATGTCTCTATATGCGATTGTGTGCGTATGTACGTGCGTGTGTGTATGCACTACAAAGATGTATATTTGTTTTATATATATGTGTGTATATATATATATATATATATATATATATATATATATATATATATATATATATATATATATATATATATATATATATATATATATATATATATATATATATATATATATATATATATATATATATATATATATATATATATATATATATATATATATATATATATATATATATATATATATATATATATATATCGTTCTCTCGTTTCATACTCACCTGGCTGGATGACGTCAGCTACCTTCAGCACTTCCTGGCAGAGTTCCTCCTTACGCGCGAGATGAATAGGTGTCATCTCCTCCAGTTCGTAGCCCTCCTCGGAGCCGTACAGGTGAAGTAACACGTACTTTATCTGCGTAAGATATTATGGTCATGAATCTCTCACACTAAAAGTAGTAAGCAGGAACTGAAAATCGCAGACTGTAACGCAGTGAATATGTAAGACAGGAATCAACCCCCCCCCAAAACACACACACACACACACACACACACACACACACACACACACACACACACACACACACACACACACACACACACACACACACACTCACTCACTCACACACACACACACACACACACACACACACACACACTGCTTATAGTGGTCAGCACGCTCCCTGTTTCCCAGGACTCCCAGCCACTGCCTTCCGATCTCTAGAAGTGGTAAAGAATGAAGCCTTAAGAGCCATACTTGGGGCACCTCGTTGGACCTCGTTGGAGAGAGAGAGAGAGAGAGAGAGAGAGAGAGAGAGAGAGAGAGAGAGAGAGAGAGAGAGAGAGAGAGAGAGAGAGAGAGAGAGAGAGAGAGAGAGAGAGAGAGAGAGAGAGAGAGAGAGAGAGAGAGAGAGAGAGAATGCAGTCTGAGAACAAGAAAGACAAGAATATCTAGATAAAGATGAAGCCTTATGCCTGTTACTTCGTTACTTCAACTACGATTTTATTGTAGGTCTTGCACTTCAGAGTAATTATGAAGTAATGAAATGCATTATTGTGAATTAACAAATTATATCTTAACCATAAGTAGGAATTTTTGTGGTTTAGGTCTGTATACTGTAATCCTCGTCATTTCTTTTACCCAGTGACACCTGCTAATATATGCAATATTTTGCAGATAAATATCCAGTGTATGAATAGATATCCTAATATATTGGCAGGAAACCATGCATGCTATTTGCAAAGGTAACGAAACACACACACACACACACACACACACACACACACACACACACATACACGATTGTGATCGGAGGAGCCCAATGGAGAAGAGAGGATAATAGCATAATCAGAAGGATTAGAGGTTAGGAAAAGGTCAGGAATGTTGGGCATATCTCGAAGATGATCGGGAATACGTGCAACAGCCTACTCGTATTCCCGACCGTCTTGGAGATACGCCCAACATTCTTCACCTTTTCCTAATCTCTAATCCATCTGCTTATGCTGTCATCCTCTCTTCTCCGCTGGGCTCCTCCGATCACAGTCTCATATCTGTATCTTGTGCTGTCGTTCAAATCCCTCCTCAGGATCCCCCTAAGCAGAGGTGCCTTTGGCGTTTTGCCTCTGCTAGTTGGGAGGACCTGAGGAGGTATTTTGCTGATTTTACTTGGAATGACTACTGCTTCCGTGTCAGAGACTCGTCTCTGTGTGCTGAGCGCATAACAGACGTGATAGTGTCTGGCATGGAGGCGTACATTCCTCACTCTTTTTCTCGACCTAAACCTTCCAAACCTTGATTTAACAGAGCTTGTTCTCGTGCTATACATGATAAAGAGGTGGCTCACAAAAGGTACTTAAGCCTTTCATCACAACAATCTCATGCGTCTTATACTTCTGCCCGGAACCATACCAAGTCTGTTCTGCAACTAACCAAAAACTCCTTCATTAACAGAAATTGTCAAAATCTTTCAAGATCTAACTTCCCTCTTGACTTCTGGCATCTAGCCAAAAAACATCTCCAACAACTTTGTTTCTTCTTCTTTCCCTTCTTTATTTCGACCAGATGGCACCACTGCTATCAGATCTATCTCTAAAGCTGAATTCTTCGCTAAAAACTCTACCTTGGACGATTCAAGGCTTGTTCCTCCCTCTCCTCCACCCTCTGACTACTTTATGCTACTTATTAAAATTCTTCGCAATGATGTTTTCCATGCCCTCGCTGGCCTTAACCCTCGGAAGGCTTATGGACCTCATGGGGTCCCTCCTATTGTTTTCCGAAACTGCGCCTTCTTGCTTGCACCTTTCCAAGTCAAACTCTTTCAACACCGTCTGTCAACATCTACCTTTCCTTCTTGCTGGAAGTTTGCCTACATTCAGCCTATTCCTAAAAAGGGTGACCGTTCTAATCCCTCAAACTACCGTCCTATTGCTTGAATTTCCTGCCTATCTAAAGTTTTTTAATCTGTCCTCAACAGGAAGATTCTTAAACATCTATCACTTCCTAGGCTTCTATCTGATTGCCAGTATGGGTTCTGTCAAGAACGCTCTACTGGTGATGTTCTGGCTTTCCTTACTGAGTCTTGGTCATTCTCTTTTAGAGATTTTGGAGAAACTTTTGCTGTTACCTTAGACTTATCAATAGCTTCTGATAGAGTCTGGAACAAAGCTTTAATTTCCAAACTACCCTCCTACGGCTTCTATCATTCTCTCTTTGTAACTTCATCCCAAGTTTCCTCTCTGACCGTTCTATTGCTGCTGTGGCAGACGGTCACTGTTCTTCTAAATCTATTAACAGAGGTGTTCCTCAGGGTTCTGCCCTGTCACCCACTCTCTTCCTGTTTTTCATCAATGATCTAAACCAAACTTCTTGTTCTATCCACTCCTGCGCTGATGTTACCATTCTGCATTTTCCACGTCTTTTCATAGACGTCTAATTCTTCAGGAAGTAAACACTTCACGCAGGGAAGCCACAGAACGCCTGACTTCTGATCTCTCTTAAATTTCTGATTGGAGCAGAGCAAATTTTGCATTGTTCAATGCCTCAAGAACTCAATTCCTCCATCTATCAACTCGACACAACCTTCCAGACAAATATTTCCTCTCCTTAAGTGACACTCAGCTGTCCCCCTCTTCTACATCGAACATCCTCCGTTTGTCCTTTTCTTATAATCTAAACTGGAAACTTCACATCTCATCTCTAACTAATACTGCTTCTATGAAGTTAGGTGTTCTGAGACGTCTTCGCCAGTTTTTCTCTACTCTCCAGCTGCTAACTCTATACAAGGGCTTTTATCCGTCCATGTATGGAGTATGTTTCACATGTCTGGGGAGGGAGGGGTTCCACTCATACCGTTCTTTTAGACAGGGTGGAATCAAAAGCTTTTCGTCTTATCAACTCCTCCCCTCTAACTGATTGTCTTCAGCCTCTTTCTCATCGCCGCAGTATTGCATCTCTAGCTATTTTCATGTTAACTGCTCTTCTGATCATGCTAACTGCATGCCTCTCCTCTTCCCGCAGCCTCGCTGCACAAGGCTTTCTTCTTTCTCTCACCCCTATTCTGTCCACCTCTCTAATGCAAGAGTTAACCAGTATTCTCAATCATTCATCCCTTTATCCGGTAAATCCTGGAACTCCCTGCCTGCTTCTGTATTTCCACTTCCTATGAATTAAATTCCTTCAAGAGGGAGGTTTCAAGACACTTATCCTTCAATTTCTGACTACCGCTTCAGACCCTGTTCGGGGACTGGCATCTCAGTAGGCCTTTTTTTTTCAAATTGGATTTTTGTTACCCTTGGCTGGTATTCCTCTTACATAAAACACACACACACACACACACACACACCCATAAAAAATAAGTAAATTAATAATAAAATAATAATAATAATAATAATAATAATAATAATAATAACAATAATAATAATAATAATAATAATGATAATAATAATAATAATAATAATAATAATAATGATGATAATAATGATAATAATAATAATAATAATAATAATAATAATAATAATAATAATAATAATAATAATAATAATAATATTATTATTATTATTATTATTATTATTATTATTATTATTATTATTATTATTATTATTATTATTATTATTTGTTAATTGACTGATTTATTATCCAATTAAATAATTAAATTTAATTAATAAATTTAGATGCAACCCAGCAGGGAGGGAGAGTACATATTAGGTGTCACACAATGTTTAAAGAAAATATTACTATTCATTGGAAGATGTGTTTGGTGAAGTGACAAGTCTGATACATTGCTGCTCATCGTATCTGTATTTGACCGGAAAACTCACATTGAGAAAGGTGGCATGATTGGAGTGGAAGGTGTTGTCCCACTTCTTCAGGAAGCTCTCGCACGCCTCCACGCTGGGGTTTGCCTCCTCAAGCTCCTCCGCCTCCTCTTGCATCACTGAGGTCATACGCTCCGGGTAGCCGTCGTTGGCCGGGTTGCCGCAAGAAAGGCATGCCCAAGTGGAAGAAGGGGATAAAGGGTCCTGTGGCACTATCCAAGGACCCTTGACTGTCTCCTCTTCAGCCTGGCTTATGGAACTCCCACCCTGTGCTCCAGACTGGAACTGACTGATGCGGCTTGCAACACCACCTCGCTTAGCGCCCCTCGTGCCTCCTCGACCTCTACTAGCCCTCTCTGCCGCTCTCTTCTGTTTAGCTTCTTCTTCTTGTTTTTCGACACATTCACTACATTTCATGGCAGATGTGAATGTCTTCAGCTCAGTAGGATCTCTGCAACGTTTGCAGGCACAGGTGAAGTATTTAGTAGACCGGAGATGTTCCTGTCTAACGCCAGTAGTGGAAAGTGATTCCGTGTAGCAGGAGGTGAGGTGCTGTCCACGTTTTATTGGTACTGCTGCACGCACTATGAGATTTAGGTCTGCATCAAAAGTGCGGTGGGTGTTGGGGATACAATCGTGCTCCAGCAATGATCCTTTTTGATATACACCCAAGATACTTGAGTCCGGAAGTCTGATCTCAAAAGCATTTGTATCAAGGATTCCCAGAACCCTCTCAATCACTTCTGTATTGTAATCCTCCTCTAGATTCAGCCGATTGTGGATTATGTCGATGACCGTTTGTTGTGTAATGGCTGCTACTTCTGTGCCTTCCCGCATATCGCAGTTACTCTCTAGTGTCATAATCTTATTCCACAGACTCGGAATCTTTTCCCTTAGAGAAAGGATACGCAAGGGAGTGATGCATTCGTACATACTATTCACCTCCCCGAACATAGACACTTTCACTGGGATACCTGAATCCTGTACTGCACGGCACTCTGGTTCATGGTCATCAGTTCCCTCACAATCGCTGCTGCAGAGTGGAAAACCGCAGTCCTGACAAATGTATTCTCCATTCACGGGACGGTAACAGGCCAAGCAAACAGGCTCTGTCATCATCTTGGGCCCTATTAGTAGAGGTTCGTCCTTCATAAGAACCTCTCCGGCGGCAATGTCTCTAGTAGCTACCATGAATCGCCCCAGGTCGAGCGATGAGCTGACGCGCCACGGACGACACTTGGGTCGGTGCTTGGTCCATCCAGTAAGCTGATGATCTCGACTACAGAAACCGACTATCCAGCAGCCACCACATACGACTGTCGCCGTCTTACTGCACTCACTGCAGGTGAGGGTCTTTGCAGGTTCAGAAGGAGAGGATTCATGACCGTTACTGGTGACAAGAGCTGAGGCCTCCATAGCGACCTGTAGTGGCACGGCATCTGGTACATCGGCGTGGCTCTCCCCCGGCATCTGTAGATGTTCGAGGATAAAATTAAGGAAATATTAATAGATCTACAATAATGCAGTGTGGAAAGCGAAATATAATGCAACATAACACAACTAGGATCATATTCTAAAACTTTAGGCAATTTAATTACCTGGAGTACTTTTAATAGCTCAGTGAAAATTTTTGCTGCTGTCAAGAGTGTTTTCATGATTCTAGAGATAATTTAACAAGAATTCTGCGCTGAGAGTAATCAATAAAAGTAAACAATCGTGAAATACTGATCATAATAGTCCTAATGAGAGGCCAAAGCGTTTAAGAATATAGTCCTAAAAGAGTCTACTTAAACCCCGTGAACTAAGGCGGAAGATTCTTGGTAGAAGTCCATCACAGCCTGAAAACTACTTCCCCAGATGGCCGTGGCTGCTCCACTGCTGCCTTATCGGTCTAAAATTAGCACGCCCATGTGGCGTCACTTGGCCGCTGTACTCCCTTGCTTCCTGCCCCCGTTCTCTCTCTCTCTTTCTCTCTCTCTCTCTTTCTCTCTCTCTCTCTCTCTCTCTCTCTCTCTCTGTTAGTGTGCCAATTTTACTCCACCACCTACACACCGTCTGAGCATCACACTTTGCTGCCAACAACCCTGCCGCTCTAAAATACACTTCATCCATCCTCTGACGTTGTTCATTTAAAAGGCATATTGAATCCTTATGGTATTTTCTACGTATTTGTATGTTTCTTCTTCCATTCGTGCTTCATGCAGCAGCGAGGAGTGATTACAAATCATTAGCTTGACACACTGATAGACAGGAAAGTTTGAGTACAGGTACCAAATGTTCTTAGTCAACACCTCAGAAATGTGGATATAACAATGTTTCCTCGTTATTCCACCGACACAGTATTTTGCTAACTCAAAATTTTTGTTAACACCTTCCAGCAGTAATTAAGGCCTCATTGACTATACAACTTCTTCGGTAAAGTATTACGGTCTAGAGAGAGAGAGAGAGAGAGAGAGAGAGAGAGAGAGAGAGAGAGAGAGAGAGAGACGCATGTGTGTCTCTTTTGATATTTTGTTAATACCTTCCAGCAGTAATTAAGGTCTCATTGACCATACAACTTTTTCGGTAAAGTATTACGGTCTAGAGAGAGAGAGAGAGAGAGAGAGAGAGAGAGAGAGAGAGAGAGAGAGAGAGAGAGAGAGAGAGAGAGAGAGAGAGGCATGTGTGTCTCTTGATATTTTATGCGTAAAATAAAAGCACCTCACTTTGAGATAAAGCGCTAACTGGTACACCTATGCCGTTGGAGCTTTTTTCTTTCTTTCTTTTTTCTTTTCACGTATTCATTTGTCATTTAACAACCCTTTGTGAAAGTTTGCTTGTTATGGAGATTTTAGTCGAGATGCGCAAGTGATGTTACTACAACGCGTAAGTGTTTATAACGCTTTACTATTATGATTACTAAACTCTGCATTAACAATAGTGTTCTTACTTTTAAGAACATTAAATTAATTTCTGAGTATGTATTGCATGATTTCACACGTTTCGTAGGCAAACAGCTTCCACACAACTATGAATCACTGATATTTGTTTCTTTTACCATACTTCCTTCTTTTTACTACAATTTACTACATTTTCAAAATACAAAATAAAATCATGTTAAATTATTAGATCCCAGGCATTATATCAAATTCATTTTTTCCTTACCCTGTAAGAGTTCAGAATGACTAAGTGATTAGTAAGATATCCGTTGATTCAAAGCTGATTTTTTTTTTCATGGAAATGGAACAAGTTAATGAATTTACACTGTATCAGTTTATCTTTCAATCAGTATATCTATAATTTCATGTAATTTTTCTTTATCCGTTTATTCATTTATTTATTTAGTTTTTTATTTATATATTGTCATATCACACTCCCTATTCCTGTTATTCATGAATTATCTTTTCAGTCAAACTTTTTGTCCAATTCATTCTTAAGCTGCTATACTTCTCTGTCTTTTGCAAGAAGCCCAATTTAACAGAAATTAAGCAGTTCACGTGAAAAGCCACAACACCTAACCTCTGATTTTCAAATGATTTCAAAATTAAAAAAGAGCAAGCGTTGTTGTTCAGTTTTAAAAATTCAACCCTTTCATCTAACCACTTGACACAATCTTCCAGAGAACTATCCCCTCTAATTCATTGATACTCCTCTGTCTCCCTTCTCTATACTGAACATACTTGAATTGTCCTTTAATTTTGCATCTCTTACTATTTTTTTTTTTTCAGTCACTGCTCTTCCGAATTTTATCATTTCATGCCTTGCCCACTCTTGTGGCCTCGCTGCATAAACTTTCTACTTGCGCTCATCCTTTTTCTGTCCACATTAATAATGCATAAGTCAACAATCTTCACTTTTCTTTTTAAAGATTCTAAGGTGATATACCGTTCATTCTGAAAAATTTTTTTTATCAATCTGAAACCAAACGTAATTTATAAAGTGTATTTTCTCTTAATCAGTAAAGAATGATGAAGTTTCTGAACATAATTGAATTTTTTCTTAAAAAAGAAAAAAAAAATACAGAAATAATGATTTATCCATCATCATGAAAGGTTATACATGAATACACGCCACTATTTCTTGGAAATCATTGATCACGAAGTCGGTAGTTGAAACATTACTGCAAAATATATTTACGTCCATCCACAATTATCCGAGTACATATACTCCTGCTTCAATTTATTCATGTTTCTCTGGTGATGTTTAAATGTTAGCGAGCAAGCGAGCGCGCTTGCGCGATCACACACACACACACACACACACACACACACACACACACACACAATGGCAGCACAACAACAGTCGCTTAAATGGTGTATCGATCTTACCTTTCCAGAGAGTCGTGTCTGAGCTTTCACTAAATAACAGCAGCGGAGCTCCCGTGGCCAGTGGCGAGGTGCTGTGTTTGGAGAAAGCTCTGTGTATTTAAAGGTATGTCTGTGTGGGACTGGGAGTGGGTGGGTTGGTGTGGGCGTGTGTGTGTGTGTGTGTGTGTGTGTGTGTGTCTCTCTGTGTCCGACAGATACTAAAGGTGGTTGAGATGTGCAACGCTTCGCTTCTAGACGCAGACTGAAGCGTGAAGAACTTGGCACTGTCTACTACTTCAACTAGCACAGCCACGCCTCTACCTTATGCACTCTTCTGTCACCCACAAGCACACCCAATCACATCGCGGCTATCAGTTACCCTTCCCATCCCTTTGCGACCCACTCACGAACCACCTGTTGCTTGTCGCTCTTCACCGTGCAAATTCACAAGTGATTCAATAAATCAATCACAATAAAGATATGATAGGTCAAGAAAAACTTCAATACTCCTGAGTATTCCTCCTCCTCATCCTCATCCCCCCTTCTTTATCCTCATTCGTTTCAACATATTGAGTTTCGTTACTATTTTAAATAAGTTGAAACCCCAACAATCTAATCTCTCTCTCTCTCTCTCTCTCTCTCTCTCTCTCTCTCTCTCTCTCTCTCTCTCTCTCTCTCTCTCTGTGTGTGTGTGTGTGTGTGTGCATTATACTCGTATGTACTCATTTGTATGTATAGCTATCTACCTATATATATATATATATATATATATATATATATATATATATATATATATATATATATATATATATATATATATATATATATATATATATATATATATATATATATATATATATATATATATATATATATATATATATAATTCAAATTCAAAAGATTCAAGAGTGTGGGCACGAAAGCAGGCTTAATTGTTGTGCAAATGGACAATATATATATATATATATATATATATATATATATATATATATATATATATATATATATATATATATATATATATGTATAGTGTCCATTTGCACAACAATTAAGCCTGCTTTCGTGCCCACACTCTTGAATTTTCCACCATCTGGCTACGACTACAGGGTCCCTCTCAAACTAAATTTATGTGCTATATACCTCTCACCTAACTCCTCTGACTACAAAAAATTCTTTGACGACTTACCTTCAGAATTTGAGTACATTTTGACTCTCTTCCCATTTGCAGAGAACCTCATTCTTGGAGGCTTCAATGTTCACCACCAGCTTTGGCTTTCCTTTCTCTTCATTGACCATCCTGGTGAATTAGCCTTTAACTTTCCTATCCTCCACGATCTGGTGCAAAACTCTGCTCGTATTCCTTGACCGTCTTGGAAATACGCCCAACATTCTAGACCTTTTTCTAATCTCTAATCCTTCTGCTTATGTTATTACTCTCTCTTCTCCGTTGGGCTCCCGCAATCACAATCTCATATCTGTATCTTGTCCTATCGCTCCAATCCCTCCTCAGGATCCCCCTAAGCAAAGGCGCTTCTGGCGTTTTTCTTCTGCCAATTCGGGGGAACTGAGGAGGTATCATTCTGATTTTCCTTGGAATGACTTCTGTTTCTGTGTCAGAAACCCGTCTCTGTGTGCTGAGCGCATAATAGAGGTGATAGTGTCTGGCATGGGGGAGTACATTCTTCACTCTTTCTCTCGACCTAAACCTTCCAAACCTTGGTTTAACATAGCTTGTTCTCATGCCATGCATGATAGACAAGTGGCCCACTAAAAATATTTCACCTGACTCTCATGCACTTTATATTTCTGCTATCATGCCACGTCTAATCATCATCTAATCATAATCATCAGCATCTAATCATGCCACGTCTGTTCTCCAACTAACCAAAAACTCCTTCATCAATAGAAAATGTCAAAATCTATCTATCTATCTATCTATCTATCTATCTATCTATCTATCTATCTATCTATCTATCTATATATATATATATATATATATATATATATATATATATATATATATATATATATATATATATATATATATATATATATATATATATATATATATATATATATATATATATATATATATATATATATATATATATATATATATATATATATATATATATATATATATATATATATATATATATATATATATATATATATATATATATATATATATATATATATATATATATATACATATTCCTTGGAATGACTACTGCTTCCGTGTCAGAAACCCATCTCTGTATGCCGAGCGCATAACAGAGGTGATAGTGTCTGGCATGTAGGCGTACATTACTCACTCTTTTTCTTGACCTAAACCTTCCAAACCTTGGTTTAACGCAGCTTGTTTTCGTGCTATACATGACAGAGAGGTGGCTCAAAAAAGGTCAAATCTGTTCTCCAACTACAGTGCCAAAAACTCCTTCATTAATAGAAATTGTCAAAATTTTTCAAGATCTAACTCTCTTCGTGACTTCTGGCATCTAGTCAAAAACATCTCCAATAACTTTATTTCTTCAACTTTCCCTCCTTTATTTCAACCAGATGGCATCACTGCCATCACATCTATCTCTAAAGCTGAACTCTTCCCTCAAACCTTTGTTAGAAACTCTACCTTGGATGATTCAGGGCTTGTTCCTCTCTCTTCTCCACCCTCTTCTCATCCCCTTCATGCTATCTATTAAAATTCTTTGCAATGATGTTTTCCATGCCTTCGCTAGCCTAAACCCTCAGAAGGCTTATGGACCTGATGGGGACCCTCCTATTGCTCTCCAAAACTGCGTCTCCGTGTTTGCACCTTTCCTAGTCAAACTCTTTCAACTCTGTATGTCAACATCTGCCTTTCCTTCTTGCTGGAAGTTTGCTTACATTTAGCCTGTTCCTAAAAAGAGTGACCGTTCTAATCCCTCAAACTACCGTCCTATTGCTTTAATTTCCTGCCTATCTAAAATTTTTAATCTATCCTCACCAGGAAGATTATTAAACATCTATCACTTCACAGCCTTCTATCTGATGGCCAGTATGAGTTCCGTCAAGGCAGTTCTACTGGTGATGTTCTGGCTTTCCTTACTGAGTCTTTGTCATCCTCTTTTAGTAATTTTGGTGAAACTTTTGCTGTTCCCTTAGACATATCAAAAGCTTTTGATAGAGTCTGGCACAAAGCTTTGATTTCCAAACTATCCTCTTACAGCTTCTATCCTTCTCTCTGTAACTTCATCTCAAGTTTCCTTTCTGACCGTTCGATTGCTGCTGTGGTAGATGGTCACTGTTCTTCTCCTAAATCTATTAACAGTTGTGTTCCTCATGGTTCCATCCTGTCACCTACTCTCTTCCTATTATTCATCAATGATCTTCTAAACCAAACTTCTTGTCCTATCCACTTCTACGCTGATGATGCCACCCTACACTTTTTCACATGTTTTCGTAGATGTCCAACCCTTCAGAAACTATACAGTTCACGCAGGGCAGCCACAGAACGCCTGACTTCTCATGTCTCTAAAATTTCTGATTGGGGCAGAGCAAACTTAGTATTGTTCAATGCCTCAAAAATGCCTCAATTCCTCCATCTATCAAATCGACACAACCTTCCAGACAACTATACACTCTTCTTTAATGACACTCATCTTTCCCCCTCTTCTACACTGAACATCCTCAGTGTGTCTTTCTGTCATTGTCAAGGGTGTGTCGTAAGGCAACTCCTCCTGCGAAGCCCACTGCGTTCATGGTGAGGTGTCACAACTGTGGAGAGGAGGGCCATATTCGACCACATTGCCCCAAAAATCCACGAGCTTTCAAGGATCACCTGACTACCACCACTCCCCAATACAAGATTGGGTTTTGTATGGAAGATCGAAGTGTTCCTGGTTTCACCGTTGCTGGTACCATTAATGGATCCTGGGCTTCGACCATTATTAGAGACACTGGTTGTTCTGGTGCTGTAGTCTCAGAAGAGGTGCTGCCCAACATAGACCCATCTCTTTTTTTCTAAGGTCAGAGTGTCAGACTACCTAGGACATGTTGATGAGTTTCCAGTCGTCTGTTGCTACCTACGATGTCCTTTCTACATGGGTTGAACCGAAGTCATGAGGGCGCCAATCAAATTCGCGACTGCTCTCATTGGGAACATCCCCGGCGTTAATGATCCTCGCCAACCTTACGAGGAACTGCCCTCTGATGCCTGTGGGCAAGCTGAGCAAGATCCTGCCAACACTCCTGCTACCGCCACTACCAACAACTATGATATCAAGACGCGGCCTTCCGTATCTCCTGGGGCTTCTGCTGCTGACATAATCTCCACTACCAACCAGGTATGTGCCATGCAAACCAGAGCGGAGAAGTTGAAGAGAGTTCATCCCTTAATTCTTCCTAAACTTCAGCTGCTGGACATAACTCACCAAGAATTGGGTCAACTTCAAGAGGCTTGCCCAACCCTGGCTGATTTATGGACTAAAGCTTCTTCAGGTGAGGTTGACAAAACGGTCTCTTATACCGTAAGTGCATCACCTCTGATTGTCCTGGGAAAGTTGGCAGCCTGTTTCTCGTCGTTCCAAAAGAATGTCGGCCTATTGTATTACATACTGCTCATGAAGGACCCTTGGCTGGTCATTTTTCTCACAGGGAGAACCAGATGAAGGTTACCCAAGACTTCTTCTGGCCAGGAATGGGAGCTGATTTGAGGGTCTATTGCAGATCCTGTGACAAGTGACAGCACGTCTCCTACAGGACAAGTGCGACCAGTATCCCTTCAGCAGTTGCCAGTGGTGACTGAACCCTTCTCCACTGTTGCTATAGATTTAGTGGGCCCCTTGACTCCTGTCTCTTCAGACAGACATCGCTACATCTTAACCCTTATTGATTTTTCCACTGGGTTTCCAGAAGCCATGCCACTCAAGGATGCTGACACCATCTCTGTCTCCGAGGCTCTACTTACCATCTTCGCCCGAGTAGGAATTCCCAGGGAGATCTTGTTGGACCTTGGAACCCAGTTCACCTCCCAGTTGATGTCGGAACTACATAGGTTGTTTGGATTGAAACCTAATTTTATGACCCCATACCATCCCAGTGGAAATGGATGTGTTGAAAAACTCTATGGCACCTTGAAAATGGTACAGCAGAAATTGTGTTCAGACAATCCCCGATAATGGCACCATTACCTAGTTCCCACTCTTTTTGCCCTCAGGGAGGTCCCTAATGACAGAATCAGATTTTCTCCCTTTGAACTCTTATATGGTCGGTGTGTGTGAGGACCGCTGTCAGTACTACGAGATTTATGGGAGGATGAGAGGATCGCAGAGGATGAGTGCACTACCTTCCAGTATGTCATCAAACTTCTTCAGAAATTGAACGAGTGTGTGCAGTTAGCAGCCCAGCATGCTGGTGTAAGTACCACCCATTACAAGTAGTACTTTGGTTTGAAGTCACTGGATCGCCAATTCCAGCCTGGCGATGAGGTATTAGTACTGTTTCCCAGCTCCTATAATAAGCTCCTAGTTGCTTGGGTCTTGAGAGGCAAGGTTCTTGAGAGGCAAGGCAAGGTGGATTATCTAATCGAAGAGCTTAAGGGACCAAAACTTTATCATGCAAATATTTTGAAGAAATACCACCAGAGTTAACCAAGTCCAGGTCCTGGATGAATTAACACCTAGGAACACCCAGGATGCGGCAAAGAACATATGTGTTAAAGACATCGATGATTTGCCGTGTTTTCCTTTCCCTGACCAGGACCCTAGTGACCAATCCCAACCAACTATTAATCCTACTGTTACATGGCAACTGAGGTCCAACCTTGAGGACTTGCAGCTAGCCTTCTCAGCCACTTTCTCCGAAAACCCTGGCTGCACCTCCACATTGGAGCATGACATCGTGTGTACGATGATAGGGAGGATACAGGCCAAGATTTACCTGGTCCCCATCCATTTGCAGCCCTACTTCCAAGAGGAGGTCGATCAACTATTCTGTCAAGGTATAATTCATCTGTTGACTTCTCTTCACTCTTCTCCAGTTGTTATGGTTCGTAAATCAGATGGTTCATACAGGATGGCAATAGGGTTCAGACTGCTTAATTAATTTACAGTTTTTCATGATGAATCATCTTGCAGGGTTGAGACAGAGCTACATAAATATGCTGGGGCTAAGTTCTTTTCAGAGTTAGACTTATACAAGGCATAGTACCAGGTCCCTCTTTCACCTAGGGCCCATCCTTTAATGGCTCTTCCTACACACTGGGGACTCGTAGAGTTCATGTGTATGCCTTTTGGTCTCATCACAGCTTGTGCCACTTACGTCCGGTTAATGAGGATAGTTCTTGCTGGTCTACCTAATGTGTCTTTCTACTTTGATAATATTTTCGTGTTATCTTAGATTGGCTACTCACATTTCTGCCCTAAGATCTGTTTTAGAAAGTTTCCAACGCCATGGACTTACTGCCAAGCCCTCGAATTGTCGTTTTGGAGTGGAATCCATCAATTATCTGGGGTTTGTCATGACACCCGACTACCTTCGGCTCCAAACTGACAAGATCTCAATCATAACATCAGTGACTCCTCCTTCCACTAAGAAGTTGCTTTGGAGTTTTCTGGGAGTGATATCTTTTTACAAGAGCTTTATCCCTCAAGCTTCTGAGCTAACTGGACCCCTCTCTGATCTTCTGAAGAAGCCGGTATGAAAACCTCTCTGCTGGTCTGCTGATCTTCATTCCCGTTTCGAACAACTGAAGCAGGCATTGTCATCCTCACTTGTCCTCTGTCTACCAGACCTGAACTGGACCTTTGTTCCTTTGTTTGGACTGATGCTTCCAACCATGGGATTGATGGTGTGCTTCTACAGCACCATGAAGATCTTCCACTACTGCCTACGCCAGCCACAAGCTATTGGAGAGGGAATGATGATATTCTACCATTGAGAAGAAATGGCTGGCCATAGTCTTTGGCATTAATAGATTTGACTTCTACCTTCGAGGTAAGGAGTTTATCCTTGAGGTTGACCATAAACCCTTGATCTACTTAGAAAAGTTCAAAGGTAGAAATGATCGAGTCTTAAGATGGGCGGTGGGCCTTCAGCCTTATAGATTCAGATTCGTGTATGTGGCCGGCTCTGATAATATTGGGGCTGACCTCCTCAGCTGTCTCCCCTCGATGTAAAACTCTGGTTACCCAGAGAGACCATTTTTCGGACTTCTGATCTGAGCCAATTCTCGTGGGGTCAAATATCCCATGTATATATATGTACTTACGGCATGTGTGTGTGTGTTTTTTATGTTGTGGGTTGGTATGTCATATACTCACTAGGTGATTCCTTTCATCAGTTATACAGCAGATGCTTTCCTGGGGGCATGTGTGAGGGAATCACCAACCATCTAAGCACCCCTTTTAGCTACTGTGGTATAGGGAGGAATGATCGTCCTTTCTCCACGTTAAGGACGAAGTGTCTCACCCGAGGTTTCTCTTCCTCCTCTCGAATCCTTGAGCAGAAGGGACTCGGGGTGTTGACTCTTTATGATGCCACATCACCGCTTCAGAGCAACTCCTCAAGGGCCCTCGTCACCACACCCTCCCTCCTTGGTAGGGAGAACTCTACAGGAGCTGACATTGAAAGGCCAGCAGACACCAGGCAGCAGACAGCTCTCACCACCTGCCATGATTACACCTCTGTTCAGCTGTTCTCCTCTGCCACTCCGGAAGGCTTCGGTGAAGATTGTGGGTTGATCTCACCTGCCCTCAGTATCTGGCACTCATCTGCCGTCGGGCCCAATTCGTTCCTGGTTCAATCCTTGCTGGCTGAGGCGAGATTCCTACAGCCACCAGGACGCCGGCCTCCAAGGACTTCCCCAGGACTCTTTGTGATATTGCCGGATATCTCTGTTATTGTTGGGTTGTAAGTTTGTGTTTTTGTTAATTATAATTGTGGAGTTCCGTTCTCCCTTGTTTTCTTGACATCCTAATCTTAGATGGGAAGAGTAGCCATCCTGGCCCTGACAGACTGTTTTAGCGTACTTTCATACTATTTTATCTTTTTATTATTTATTTTGTTTGCTATTTTGTTAAGTATTGTGAACATTTCCTAACAAGAAGAAGAAGAAGAAGAAGAAGAAATTACAAGGTGGGAGCCTATGTGTCTACTCTCATCTTATTTCACCATATTCTGCCCAGGTAAGTTGTGTACAGGTGTGCCAATTAGCTTAAATATACTTCAAAGTATCTATAATCAGTGAGATAAGGCGAACAAAGTGAAGGGCTAATAGGAAACAGGGAAAATAAGTGGTTATCAGAAGCCAGTGGGTGAAAAGTGCACTCCTCATAGTATATTAACATTATGGGATTATGTTATTAGTAGGGATGCGCCATGGAACAGCTAAATAATGCACATAAGAGGAATATTCGCTGTAGGGAAGGTATCATATGGTAACGCATGGCTACGTAACAAGAGTGTGACATTAGTACCTCCCGCTGTGACACCACTTCACATAAGCTGTGTAATTTTGAATCAGGGTGCGTGTAGGTCATGCGAGGGTATAAAGCAGCAGATTCAGATTAATTATTGTTATTGATAATGGATATACGTATACAGCAGGGCAGGAAGGGAGATGCCAGCCTGTCACTGCCTCAAGCATGATGGCCAATCATTGGTCAGTGAAGGGAGAGGAAAGCCAAATGTTACTGTGCGTAAAGCGTATCTACCTCATGTCATTATTCCTTGGTAATCATAAGTGAAATGTTCAATAGTCTTCTATTTGCATGAAGACGTGCAATATGTGTAAGTATCAGTATTCAGTGCTATATTAAGCACCAAAGCCGATTCTCACTTGTTAGTAGAGCGTGGATAACCCACTGGTCACCTGTGGGCATCACTCACAACCAAGTCGCGCTCAGACAAAGACGGACTGGAAAGTGACCGAGGCAAATACTTTAATTTTGTAATAAAAACTGACTGTCATAGTGCCAAGTTGGTTGCATGTATTGTTAACAAATATTGTAATATGTTGAAAGTGTTTAATATCAGTGTATAATGTTATTTTATAAGAAAGTGAGACTGAGGACTTGTTCGCAGTTCTTATGGTCATGCCTACCTCATCAATAAATGTCAAGAGAGAGAACTGCCTTTCCTCAACCTTATGATGATGGGTGTGATCAGTAAAACAGATCATCTGAGATCTAATGAAGACCTGTCGGTGCAGCTACAGTAAGAACTCGTTCCCACAAGTAAGAACTTGACCCACAAGCAAGAAATAGGCTCCACATGAGACCATACCAAGAGTGAGTCACAGGACGAGGGAACGCTGACATAAGCCTATAGGTTGACCTCTGAGGCCCCAGGGTCAGCTCTACCCTTGACGACAACCACTCCCTTCTACCCACAGTGCCTTGCCACCATTTTGTAGAATCCATGGTCACAAGCAAGAAAGTATGTGCACTGAAGTGAGTAGCCTAAGTGAACGAAAATTACTCACAATTAGCTAGTATTAGAGTGGTAATTTTAATTGCTCTTTCAGTGTCTCAGTATTACACAATACATTTATTAGATATGTCTGATACTGAGGAAATTAATGCTGTAGATGGCCTTAGGAAAGGTGAGGATGCACAAGTGGACAAGGGTCAAGCATATAATGAAGAAGTTAGTCTCAGGGGACAAGTGCTGACCAACAAAGGCAGGGAATATCAAGTCATTGTAACCCAAGGAAGAGCAGAGTCCTGTAAGCGTAAATGGAGCAGTGTTACCAGCAAAATTAAGAAAGGACTAAACATTGTAATTAGCCCCTTTGAATTAGAGCCCATGTCAAATGAAGCAATAGAGGCATTTCATCACTATTATGTGGAATACACAAAACTGGTGGAGCTGGAGCCAGAAAGGTCAGAGGAGCTAAATGAAGAGCTGGAACACAACCAACAAATTCACCATGAAATATTAGAAAATATAGAATGTAAAAGAAAGAGAGTTAAAGAGTGACAAAGGATTAATTTGTTCTAGCAAAAGGTCTAGACATTCTACATTCTCATCACGTTCATCAGCACAAAGAAAGCAAGAAGCAGCAGCAAAGGTAGCCAGACTTAGAAAGGAAATGGAATATCATGATAGTTTAGAAGAGGCAGAAGTTAGGTTAGCTAGAGACCAGGCAATGTTCTCAAAGAAAAAGAAAGAGAGAGATTTAGCAGTCACTAGTGTAGAACTCTTAGCTTAGTTGAAGAAGAAGTAAAAATGATTCCAGGTGATGATGAAAGTGTAGGGAAGCAAAGTTATCTTCAACAATACATAGTCACAAAATGAAATGAAAGCACAAGCAATTGCAAATCAACAAAGTGACAATGCCATGCCTCACAAATATGTTACATTCCATGACCTACAGGAACCTACTTCCTGCAAAAGAGATAATGAATTGATGACAAATGAAGAAGATAGACAAATAGTTAGTGAACCTCAAGCAATAAATCTCAATCCCACAGCTCAAAGTTTTGAACCAAGTTCTCGTAGACACACTCATGATGTCAACATGCCTAATAATGGGAGACAGAATCATCAAGCATTTTCCCATCCTGGGGGAACCTTTGCAATTAACATACCTGATCCCAAGTGGAGCCTCCCTCCAATAGAACCTAACATTTTTGGTGGAGAATCCATGGAGTTTCCAAGCTGGATGAAAAACTTTGAAACTTATGTAGAATCTAGAACTTCTACTTGTAGAAAGACTTACCTACTTAAACAAATATACAACTGTTGAGGCAAAGGATGCTATTAAAATGTTAATGCACTTTAACTCTGATGCTGACTATAGACAAGCACAAGAAAATTCTTAGGGATAGATTTGGAAACAAAAGTATCATAGCTGATGCTTACACACAAAAAAGTTAATGAATTGGCTACCAATCTCTCAGCATAACGGTTCAGCATTAACAGCATTCTCAGATTTTTTGAAGTGCTGTCTAGCTGCAATGAAACACACTTCTCATTTGTAATTTCTGAACGACCCTAGGGAGCAGAGAAAGGTGCTAGCAAAACTCCCTGGTCATATTGTTCATGACTGAAGAAAGCAAGTAATGACAGATCTTGACACTAACAGTAATAGCAGCACTCCTAATAGTGGTGAAGAGCACCACCCATCCTTTGAAATGTTAAGTAAATTTATCCAGAAGGAAGCAAAAGGAGCAAGCAATCCCTTTGTTTCCTGGGATTCAGTAAATAGGGAGATAAATGATTGGATTAAAACTCAAACAAAAGCAGCCAATTGGAAACCAAATGAATCAAACAGCATGACAAAAAATAGACTGAGTAGAACTTTCATGTCTAAATCAATTGAGGAAAAACCAGTGTGCTCATTTCAAAGTAAAGTAAGTGTACAAGGCAACAAACAGTATCCCAAAGGGCAGGAAAGGAAAGGACAGTTCTGTCACTACTGTACAAAGGATCATGATTTAGATGATTGCAAGGAATTTGCTAAACTTGATGGTAATACCAGGTACAAATTTGCTAAAGAAAGATGGTTATGTGCAGGGTGTTTAAAAATGGGTCACAAGGGAAAGGATTGTAGAAGAAGGAAAGTATGTAAAGTATGTCAGAGATACCATCCCACAGCTCTTCACAATGATGACATGACAAGAACTGAGAGCCAGAACAAGCAACTCAGCCTAAAAGTGATATACCCACAACAGTAGTAGCAAATAAAGTCAAAGTGACAGAATCAGTGACACATGACATGCTCACCATGATAGTTCCTGTATGGTTACATCATGTTAGTAATGAAGAGAATAAAGTTTTAGTGCATGCCCTGCTGGATGAGCAGTCTGATGCTTCATTCATCAAGGAAAGCACTCTGAATAAAGTGGGAGTTAGTGGGCCATCAGTGTCACTTAATATCCACACAATAAGTGGAAAACAAAATTCATGGACTTAAAGTGAGAGGTTATAATGAGGAAGTGGAAATACTAATCCCTTCAGCATATTCAACAGAAAACATTTCAGCTGGACGGAGTCAGATACCAAGTCCCGAGACTGCTTGTGACCGGCCCCACTTAAAGGCAATCTCTGACAAACTAATAAAATATGACCCAAAAGTTGACATAAAAATCCTCATTGGTCTTGATTGTGCAGAAGCCATTATACCAGAAGAGCAAATAGCAGGTGATAGTAAGAAGTAGCCTTATGCTTGTAGGACAGAGCTAGGTTGGGGGATCATTGGTAGAATCTCTCCTCATACAAGTCCAGTGGAGGATACAGTGGTAGTCTACAGAACAGTGACACAGGAAGTAGAAATCAATGAGGAAAAGAGGTTTAATTTCTCAGTGGTTCCAACTAAAACCAAAGTGATGATTAATCCTTCTCAAGTGAGAGTTATATTTGAACTTGACTTCAGTGACAGAAAGTCAACTGACACTCCATTATCATATGAAGATAAAAAGTTTATGAATAAGATGAAAGAAGGAGTACATCAGCTGAAGGATGGGCATTATGAGTTACCCCTTCCTCTTAAAGATGATAACATCAAGCTTCCAAACATTTGTTGGGACTCAAGAGACTCAAGAAGTTAAGAGGTAAGCTTGAGAAGGAAAATCAATATAAAGGTGATTACAAGGTGTTTATGGATGATATGATTACCAAAGGTTATGCAGAGATTGTACCGACAAAGGATTTAGTTAGGAATGATGGTAAGGTCTGTTACATTCCACATCATGGAGTCTATCTTCCAAGAAAGCCAAAGAAGTTGAGAGTTGTATTTGACAGTAGTGCAAACTACAGGAACCAGTCATTAAATAGTCACCTGTTACAAGGCCCAGACCTTACCAACAAACTTGTTGGAGTGTTGTGTAAGTTTAGGCAAGAAAGCATTGCACTTGTGTGTGATATAGAAGCAATGTACCATCAAGTGAAGGTCAACCCAGAACATAGATACATGTTAAGATTCATTTGGTAGAAAAATGGTGACCTTAATAATGAGATAGCTGAATACAGGATGACAGCTCACCTGTTTGATCGGATGCTGCCAAGTTTGTAAGAAATAACCTTTATGTTGATGATGGTTTGAAGTCAGTAGCTAAAATGGATGAAGCTGTCACTCTTATTCAGCAGAGCAAAGAATTATGTTGCAAGGGAGGTTTTAACCTTCATAAGTTCTTGTCAAACAACAAGGATGTATTAGCTGCAATTTCTCCTCACGAGAGAGCAGATGAAATTAAAAGTTTGGATTTTGGTAAGAATGAAGACACACTGCCTATAGAAAGAACTTTGGGAATTGTATGGTGTATATGTAGAATCTGACACATTTCAATTCAGAATAAAACTGAAAGACAAGCCACTCAACAGGAGAGGCATTCCGTCAACAGTGAGCTCTATATATGATTCATTAGGTCTAGTGTCACCTCTCATACTGAATGGAAAGCAAGTTTTACAAGAATTATGTAAGAATGTAGTTGAATGGGATGATGAGGTGCCAGATATGTCAAACCTAAATGGATAAAATGGAAGGATGAGCTGCACAAACTAGATCAGCTAAAAGTACCTAGATGTTACAAACCTGATGACTTTGGGGAAGTAGAAAAGGTTGAGCTCCATCACTTTTCAGATGCCTGCCAAGAGGGATATGGCCAGTGCTCATATATTAGATTAATAAGCAAGACTGGCTGAATTCATTGTGCATTAGTAATGGCAAAGTCACATGTCACACCTCTAAAAACCATGACAATTCCCAGATTAGAACTAGCAGCAGCAGTGATGTCAGTTAAAATCCATAAACTCTTAAAGGGAGAACTTGAGTATAATAATGTGGAAGGAGTATTTTGGACAGGCAGCAAAGTAGTCCTTGGTTACATTGCAAGTGAAGGAAAGAGATTCCATGTATATATTGCAAATAGAGTAGAAACAATTAGATATCACACTTCACCAGATCAGTGGAAATTTGTAGAGACACAGTATGACCCAGCAGATCCAGGGGCATGGCAGCACATGAATTGTGTAATAGCAAGATCTGGTGGAATGGCCCAGAATTCCTTTGGTGGCATAGTAAAATGGATAGCCATCCTCAGTACAAGATTATAAATGAAAATAACCCTGAAGTGAGGAAAGTTGTATGCCATGCTGTAGGTACACAACCGCCCACAGATATACTAGAAAGACTTGAGTATTTTTCTGATTGGTTTAAAACAAAGAGAGCAATTGCTGTATGCCTCAAGCTTCTAAACAGTTTCAAAGGAAAAGGTGATGGCACTACTAAAGTAAAAGGAGACACATATGAGCCAGTAAATGGAGCAGAAGTGTCAGAAGCTGAAAACGAAATTATAAAACAACTGCAAGCAAAGGCATTGTAAAGGGAGATAAATGCACTGAAATCAGATGCTAACCATAATTCTTTAATTAAAGGGAACAATGACAAAAAAGCAAAAGTGTTAGACAAGACCAGTTCCCTCTATAAGTTAGATCCCTTCATTGATAAAAATGGTATCATGAGGGTAGGAAGATTAAAACTTTCTAACCTGACAGATGAAGCCAAACATCCAGTCATCCTTCCCAAAACATCATACATAACCCAGCTGATAATATGCCACCACGACAAAAGAACAAATCATCAAGGCAGGGGCATAACTTTAAATGAAATCAGGTCATGTGGATACTGGATAGTAAGAGGACCATTATAGAGAGGCCAGTACATATTCTAGTTTTGCTGTTAGAAGGTGATGCATAATAAGAGACCGGAGCCTCTCCACCAAGGAACCAGTGTAAGAAAACATATTATGTGCTAATCCTAGATTTAAGTTATATACTAATGTTAATTTAAGGTAAATTGTTACACAATTTAGAGGAGCCATGCTACTGTACGTAAAGCATACGCACCTCATGTCATTATTCCTCAGTAATCATAAGTGAAATGTTCAATAGTTTTCTATTTGCATGAAGACGTGTAATATGTGTAAGTATCAGTATTCAATGCTATATTAAATACCAAAGCCGATGCTCACTTATTAGTAGAGTGTGTTTTACCCACTGGTCGCCTGCGGGCGTCACTCACGGCCAAGTTGCGCTCAAAGATGGGCAGGAAGGTGACTGAGGTAAATACTTTAATTTTGTAGTAAAAACTGATTGTCATAGTGCCAAGTTGGTTGCATATATTGTTAATGAATATTGTAATATGTGGTGGAAATTGATGAATATAAGTTTTTTTTTTCTTTTTAAGTGAAAGTATACTATAGACAGACTGGGGAAGGGACTGTGTGTATTGGGCGATGGGTGTGGTGAGGAAGGAGGGCGACAGCTGGCGGCTTGCGCTCGGGAGGAGTGGGGCATGGCAGGGCAGTGTCTCCCTGGCCTGCACCTTAATGGCCAGCCTGCTCTATTTATTTATTTATCTATTTATTTAGGAGCTCGTTTTTTATGTGCTTGCTTTTTTATTTATTTGTTTTTTTATTTATTGTTTTTGTGTTAATGCATGGTTTGTTCATGGCATTGTTTTGTAGAGTTGTTATTAGTTATTATGCAGTTTCAACCGATGTTCCCTGCCTCTTTATTTCTCTCACTGTAGCCAGCAAGCATAGAGGCCTGCTGGGAAATGTGGCCTTTTTGGGTGGGGAAAGCCAAAACGACATAAAGATAAAAAAAAAAACAGTATATTTTGAAAAAAATTTCTACCTTACCAATCTTGGACCCCATCTTAAGGTCACTATCCTAACCTAACATTACCTAACCTATCCTAACCTAACCTATCCTATCCTAACCTAACCTAACCAAGCCTAACATTACCTAACCTAACCTCATAACCCCCATAAGGTGAAATAACCTAACATTTCACTTCACAAGTATTTAACTGACATCACCGGTAGTTAACAAGATGCCTGCATCACCAGTTCCACATCAGTTCGCTGCTAGTCTCCACACAGTCCACACTACCTGCAGCTGCTGCTCTACACTGTGCGCTGTTACGGCCGCTCGTCGGTCAACTTGGCTACTTTTCACCAGCTTTCTCCAAGGAATCAGCCCAGTAAGCTCTCACCTTTTTATTGCTATGGCAAGCTGTTAGTGCTATGGTGAATATACATAAATGATCCAAGGACGTATATGTTGGCCTTTGTGTTACCCAGTTTTCTCCGTTTTTTCTAGATGAGTTATATTGGATCGGGATAAGGCCCTGGGAACGCCATGGTGTCCCTCCTCATCTGCTTCGGGAAGGAAACAATGTGAGAGGGACCCTCTGGAAGGCGATGCCAAGTGTAGGAAGGCCTCCCAAGATAGTTCCAGTACACAACCAACGGCCGCTGGTGCTTCTCAGCAGTCAGTTGCTGGCCCAAGCCATGTCAATGATATGGCTGCGTCTCCATCGAATGAAGGCAATTTGGACTGATTATCTACCCTGCTGAGTGCCCTAACTGACAAATTAAACAAGCCAACATCTCCAGTGTCATCAGGGGCCGATTATAGCGGGTTTCTTGACTTCTCCCCTTCTGATGATGAAGCAGCTGAAGCTTCTCTGTATCCACCCGAGCCTGACCTGCTTGATGACCTCAACCGCCTCACCGCTGCACAGCCAACTGGTGATGCTATGGTTGATACTGACTTCTAGAAGGCTCTTGATGAGTTTGCTGGCCGCTTCCATGGTGAGGAAGAAACAGGTGACCCTTTATCTGACCGTCTGGCTGGCATTCTTAATGCGAGTCTGTGACATCGGCCTTCCACTGATGGCGTGAAGCTCACATATGATAAGATCAAGCTCCCAGGTAATGTGGTCCCAGTGACCAATCCTGCCATCACCAAGGCAATGAATGTTGGTGGAAAACTGGTTGACACATGGCTTTCACTTACTAATAAACTATTGACAAAAGCACTGGTCCCAATTGCCCGTTGCATTAAAGATATTGATGATAAGAAAGATAAGCCCTTAACCTCCTACCTTGATGGTCTTAATAACAGCCTGAGGCTGCTAACTTCCACTGTTAACTACATCAATCAGCTACGGAAAGAGGTTGTGTGGGCTCATGTGAATGACTCTGCCCTGGCAGAGCTCTGTAATTGGGACTGTGATGTTGGCAAGGATGACTTGTTCCCCTTTGATGTCATAAAGAAATGTGAGGAAATACACAAGTCCAGAAAACTTGGGAGGCCCAACTTCCGTCCTTACAAAGCTCCTTGGAGATGGTTTGCTCCACCTCGCCTGTTACCTAGGCGACCTTACCCTCAGCAGTCAAGGCCACGTTACCAGGTATTTTTTAGGCCAGAGGTCTCCCCAGGGGAGGGAGATGCTGAGACACAGAACTCCCCAGTGAGACTACCGTTGGTAAGCCCCTTGTTAATGCCTTTGGTTAATACTCCAGATAATTTTTGTTGAGGAAAAATTTTTGTTGCTCAGATAAATGGATTCATGATGTGGTACATGAAAACTTTTTAGTTTTTGTGAATGTTGCCATACAGAGGATTTCATCAGCTCCTCTCAACTTGTCTCTTGCAGATCAAAAAGCCCTGAACTCTGCCATGTTGATATTCTTAGAGCACAAAATAGTAGAATTATGTGCTCCAGGGGATCATGGTTTCCTTTCTAGCCTTTTTCCTACCATTAAGAGAGATGGCATGGCTAGAGTTATACTGAATTTGAAAGAACTTAATGATTATGTTGACCATGTACATTTTAAGATGGACACCCTCAAAGGTGTGATACCCTTAATCCACCACAACTGTTATTTCATGTCTATTGATTTCACAAATGCTTACTTTTCAGTCTACATGAGGCCAGAGGACAGGAATTGGTTCCAACTTATCTGGTGTAACTTTAAGTTTCACTTTACTTGTCTTCCACAGGGCTTGACCTCAGTGCCTCACATTTTCACTAAACTGTTGAAACCTTTCCTCTCGCATCTTTGTAAACTTGGGATATTCATGTCATGCTGTTTGGATGATTGCAAACCTGTCCTCTCGCATCTTTGTAAACTTGGGATATTCGTGTCATGCTACTTGGATGATTGCATTTTCATTGCTGATTCTGCTGATGCTTTACGATCTAATGTGTCTTGTGCCCTGCATCTCTTTAACTTTTTAGGGCTTACTCTCAATCCACACAAATCAGTGCTAGAGCCTATCCAAGAAATTGAATTCCTTGGTGTGATATTAAACTCTGTTGACATGACTGCCACTTTGACACCCAGGAGAAAAGAGCACATTAAGGCACAGGGTTTACTACTATTGAACAAAGATGTAGTTTCTTTGCTTTCTCTGTCCTCTTTTATTGGTATGGCTGTAGCCTCTGATCCCTCTGTGGAGTTGGCCCCACTCAGGTATAAGTACTTAGAAATAATTCGTAACAGAGAACTCGCTCGCCATCATGGGAATTACAGTTCACCTGTTCTCTTGGACAATCATGCTTGAGACTTAATCAACTGGTGGGTTAATAATATTGCTTCACAAACAAAGTCGTTCCAATCCTGTCCCCACCAACTAGAATTATTTTGTGATGCTTCTCTAACTGGATGGGGTGCAGTAGTGGGGGATACCAGGACTGGTGGTCACTGGGCTCATGATGAATTGGATCACATCAATTGTTTGGAATTGAAACCCATCCTAATGGGTCTACAGTCCCTTTGCAAGGATAACAGGGAAACTCATATCTGCCTCTTTTCTGACAATGTCACTGCAATTACCTGTTTAAATCGTTGTGGCAGTACTAAACTTAACCTTCATGTGATAGTTGAACAGATTTTTAAATGGGCTGTGTCAAAGGGTATTACTTTGTCAACACAACATATACATGGTCTATATAATATAGAGGCAGACAAAGAATCCCGAGTGAAAAACATGGATGCAGAATGGATGTTACAGCCCAATATTTTTCAAAGTCTTTCTCATCTCTATTACACACTTGAAGTTGATCTGTTTGCCACTCGCATAAATACTCAATTACCTGCTTATGTTTCCTGGAAGCCTGATCCTTGTGCCATTCATACTAATGGTTTCACAATGACCTGGTCAAGTAAGAACTTTTTACACTTTCCCACCTTTCAGTATTACATCAAGAATCCTCCAGGAAATCTGGGAAGACAAAGCTACAGTCATGATGATTCTACCACTATGACTGACACAAGTCTGGCTCCCAACAACCCTTCAATTACTAGCAGCACCTCCTGTTCTCCTTCCCTGTCTTCCTCTAGTGCTGCCACAAAATCCCACTCTCATACATCCTCGGGTTCGAGGGTTAATTTTAACAGCGATGATATTATCAGTGAATCGTACACAAGTCAAGGCCTTTCGTCAGAATTTGCCAGCTTTCTGCTTCACTCCTGGAGGGCAAGCACAAGGATGCAGTATGGGTCGCATATCAGGAAATGGTTGTCTTTTTTGCCTCTGCAGGAAAATTAATATCTTTCAGCCATCTGTAATTGACTTTTTAGAATTTCTTCTTGCTGAATTTAAGAAGGAAACAGATCGGACCCATAGCTCCATCAACACGATACGATCCGCCATCTCGGCATTAACAAGTATTAATGGCCAACTGGCGGGACAACATCCCTTGGTTGCCAGGTTTATGAAAGCGGTTTTCCAGGAGAGATCATCTTTGCCCCATTACCATACCACCTGGGATCCTCAGCCGAGCTTAGATAACATAGTAGGCCTTGGGCCCAATGAGGATTTGTCTCTACTTCAGTTATCAATGAAATTAACAATCCTTATGTTATTGCTCTTCAGCCAACGTGGCCAGACTTTGTATATTATAGACATCAGGAACATGACTGTTTCGGACAGTCGGGTCTCTTTCAGGATTGGCGATCCTCTAAAAACTTCTAGGCCAGGGGAACATTTATCAGTATTAGTTTTTTGTAGCCTATGCCCCAGACAGGTTATGTGTTGTCACTTCGGTGGTGAGCTATCTCGAACGCACAAACAAGTGGGGTTCACACTGGTTTCTTTCTAACCACAAGACCTCCAATAGAGGTAGCTTCACGTGACACTTTACGTCGCTGGGCAAAAGATGTAATGCAAGTTGCTGGCAATGACCTTACCATTTTCTTACCTCACTCCACCAGGTCAGCGTCAGGCAGTAAGGTGACCTTGTGGCTGCCCTTGTCCACAATAACCTCTACTATTGGTTGGTCCAGAGAATCTACATTCACTAAGTACTACAAGAAACCTATAAGTGACGCTGATCATTTTTCCAGAGCTTTCATAACTTGTGTGTAAGATCTGACTTCATAATGTGGAGTAACCCATTCATTTATTTTTTTGCACTCTTTGTACACGTTGTGGTAAAATGTGCTGTTATAATATTTGTTTGGTTTTTGTTGCTGAATTTTGAGTAATAAAATGTTCCTGTTTCAACACTTTTTTTTTTTTTTCTTTTTAGCCTTCTGGTGAAAACTTTTTTCTTTTTTTTTTTTTAGCCTCCTGGTGGCTTGGTAGGTTTGAAGAACCACTCTAAAGCTCTCATTGACTACCGGTGACGTCAGTTAAATAGTAGCAAAGTGAAACTATGAGACTAAACGAATACTTGCCAAGTATGATGTTTGATCGTAATTTCACGAACATTTCACTGCGTCACTGAGGTAGTAAACGCCCTCCCTACCCTTCCCTGTTGTAGCTATAACTTGCATATACTGGCTGTTTGCTGGCTGCTTCCTCAAACCAACTCTCTGAAGGACTGACATGGAACTGGCGACGCGGTCATCTCGTTGACTACCTTAGTGACGCAGTTAAATGTTCGTGAAATTATGATCAAACATCATACTTGGTAAGTATTCGTTTAATCTTACAATTTTATAAGCTCCATTCTGTCAATAAGCACAGCATATCAACAACAACAACACACACACACGCACACACACACACACACACACACACACACACAGGCTAATCAATTCATCCCTTTTTTTTTTTTTTTCAATTTTGAGGAAATCTGTGCTTACCAAATGAAAGCAACAAGAATTGACATTACCTGACCAAGACACGACCAGAAACAGACAGTCACTTGCCACAATACCTGTAAGTAAGCCTGTGTGTGTGTGTGTTTCAAGTACTGTATCAACCCTTTACTTGTCCTGCCTTTTTATCTTCTCAGCACACCACCTCACTTTAATCGCTTCAGCCAGTTCATAATCACAGTTAATCTCATTGGCCAATAAATTCTTTCACAGCAAAATCAATATTCCATCTCCTTGTTTTTCAGTTCAGTTTTTCATCCATGTATTAAATTTTCCTTTTCCCAAATTATTAACTTCATTGTTGTCACATAGCTTCCATTCAGTAATTCCCATCACATTTAGGGCATACTCTCTTAAATATTCATTTAGTTCCACCTGTGCTGAAAGTAACCCATTCACATTAGTGTAAGCAATCTTGTGTGTGTGTGTGTGTGTGTGTGTGTTTACCTAGTTGTATTGTACAGGGCATAATCCAAAACTAATTTTGTCCTGTTTTCATAACCTTGTTTATCTAGTTTCTTTTTAAACCTGTGTACACTCTTTGCCACAACCAGCTCTTCCTTCAGATCATTCCAGATTGCAGTAGTTCTACATAGGATGCTGCATTTCTTGATGTTGCTTGAACATCCACTCTTTATTTTCTTCCCATGCCCCTCGTTTGTCTCTCTCCCTCCTCCATCTGTGATAGCAAGTCATTTCTGTCTGTTCTTTCTATATTGCTTACTAATTTGAACATTGTTATCAGGTCTCCTCATTCTCTTCTCTCTTGTAGTGGTGGTAATCCCATCTCTTGAAGTCTTTCTTCATAGCTTAAGCCTTTCAATTCTGGTACCATCTTTGTTGCTATCCTCTGTATTCTTTCCAGTTTCTGTATATCTTTCTTCTGTGTGTGTGTGTGTGTGTGTGTGTGTGTGTGTGTGTGTGGTGCTTTGCCTAGGCTGCCTGTGAGGGAATGGCTGCCTGATATAGATAAACAACTTGTTTTTACTGATAAGAGTATGAATAACATGTATTTACCTGTGACATGAGAGAGGAGGTAAGCTTGTACCGCCCGTCCTCCATAACTTTTAATCCAACATATCATTAAAGTCATAAATATTTGTAGCAGACACCACTTCCCCTTCCAGTCAGTCCATTCCATGCCTCAGTGCTTCATGCCCCTTCTGCAGGAGGTTGCTCTAAGTCCTCTTCCATGTCCCCTTCTTTCTCTTTCATTCCTTACAAATAGGCCTTCCCTGTCCAGCTTTTCCATCCCACTCAGTAATCAGTAAAAGGGAGTCATGTTGCCTCTCTCTCATCTCCCACCACCTACTGCCACTGACAGAAAGACAAATGGACTGTCATGTTCTCCACCCAAACTGATTTATTTTTTTTATTATCAGTTTGCATCTTGGTTAGTCTTTCATATGGTTGGTCTTGCAAATGTGGCATCATATTAGTAGCTGCTCTGTACGCCTTCCATCTCTCTCATGTTTTTTTTTTTTTTTCATGTGGTGATCAAATTAGAGCAAATTATCTGTGCATGTTTTAATCTTGGGTATATTGTGGTGATTATCTTCTTAATTTCTTCATTTAGATAAGCAAAGACATGGTTTTGTTTCTTAGTAGGTTGAGAGTCTAACCTGTTATCTTATTAATATGTTTTTCTGGTGATGATTCCTCTGAGAATGTTACTCACAGATCCTCTTCCTCTGTTTTATTAATTGTTTCATTCCCCATCTTATAACCGCACCATCTGTTTCTTTTTTCAAACTCCATTTTTTGTACTTTTCCCAGAGTTCCCACTCCACTTGCATCTGTCACTCCACTCCCTCACGTTGTCTAGATTTTTGCAATTCTTCACAGTCTTCAGTTAAAGTCCACTAGCCATCTGTCATTTCCACTCTCACACCTTGTCTAGATCTCTGCAATTCTTCAGACTTCAGTATCCTTCACTCTTCAAGTTCTACATCGGCAGCAAAAAGACTGGCACAGGTGAGCACGTTCTTCACCATATCATTCGTACACACTGCGGAGATTACTGGTGCTGTAAACACTGACCCTTGGGGAACCACACAATACTGGGTTCCACTCTGATGTCTGGTCTCTTGCTACCATTTGCATTTCTCTGCTTCTCCAGCTTCCATAGTTTAATATAGCACCTTCTTAAAAGCTTTTCTTAAGAGGGGCCTTCTGCTTTCTTGTCCTTTTTCTTTCTCTATCACCTTAGTAGTCCTGGGTCAGGTCATCTTGTGAGGACTGCAAGGTCTGTTGTGGCCTGACTTTCTGTGTAACTTTCTGTGTGATGGCACAAGACGTGAAAATTCTCTGAATTTGGGGTGTTTCCAGTTTCTGTGGGTCTGTGGAGCCTAACATCACCTCTATATGTCTCTGAAATCCTTTTTTCGCACAGAAAATGGTTTATTTTTGGTGATCTTTTAGTGCAAGTAGGTAGAGGCGCCTCAGGCATTTAAATCTTGCATGTCAACAAACCAGGAAATTAGGCTAGAAATTTTTTTTTATTCATTTTTTTTCTCCATTTATTTATTTACTTATTTTTCTCCATTTATCAGATTTTATTATATGACTGGCAGCTCCAAAGCATTATTGTTCTAACTCCCACCACTTTCCAGCTGCACAACACTTTCTTCTTTCACCCTTATTCTGTCCACCTTTCTATTGCAAGAGTTAACCAGTATTCTCAATCATTCATCCCTTTCTCTGGTAAACTTCTTCACTCCTTGCCTGCTTCTGTATTTCCTCCTTCCTCTGTCCACCTCTCTAATGCAAGAGTTGACCAATATTCTCAATCATTCATCCCTTTCTCTGGGAAACTCTGGAACTCCCTGCCTGCTTCTGTATTTCCTCCTCCCTCTGTCCACTTTTCTAATGCAAGAGTTAACCAGTATTCTCAATCATTCATCCTTTTCTTTGGTAAACTCCTTCACTCCCTGCCTGCTTCTGTATTTCCTCCTCCCTCAGTCCACCTCTCTAATGCAAGAGTTAACCAGTGTTCCCAGTCATTCATCCCTTTCTCTAGTAACTCTGGAACTCCCTGCCTGCTTCTGTATTTCCACCTTCCTCTGTCCACCTCCTCTTCAAACATCACTGAATTATTTGCAGCCATTGAATATTATAACATAATGGTACCTATACAAATATGAAGTTATGAAAATTCTGGATGAGTATATTAATCCCCCAACACTATTTCTCTCCTGCACCTTCTGTATAGATTGATGTGACGTGTACCTCACTGATAATGCATTACTGTCATTGTCTTCTCCAGCAGAACGAAGACGAGACTCAGCCAGGGCACTGCATCTCACAGACTCTTTGGTCCAGCCTGCCAGATGATGGTTTTTATACATTGCCCAGTGTAGGGAGGAAGAGGAAGCCCAGTTGGGAATCCATACTGCAAGACATCAGTTGAAGGATGAACAGGTGAGCTTGATGTTTAATTAAGATAAGTGCCTCACCTGCTTATACAGGGTGTAATGTGAGTTTCTGCAAATACTGAAAGAGGTGAAAGAACATGTAATTCTAGGTAGAAAATGTTCTATACACATATGCATCTTAAGGCTTTGTTTATCTGTCAGAGGAGTTGAAAATGTATGGGACTCACAGGTGTGCTATGCATGTAGCTATGAGGTGATGGACAGAGGGTTGCATTGTCGCAGCCTCGGAAGTGCCACTTGGTCAAATTACGAATGGTTTAAAGTTATTTTTTGCAGGATTTGGAATACTACAGTATCTGATAATAAGACAAATGGTATTTAAAAACATGTAATTTACCAAGAAGCATTACATGACAACATTATTGCGGTGATTAAAAGTACTCCTGTAAAATGTTATGTGGCATCATCGAAGCGAAGGAAGAGGGGGGAAGAGTCTCAGTGACCTTGAAAACAGCTGAGTGATGCCATGTGCCACGTGTGTGTGTGTGTGTGTGTGTGTGTGTGTGTAGTTAGCCTATATGGGATTGCTGGCATGGTATAGATGTAGATAAATAGATTTAGCAATAATAATAAAAGTGTGTGTGTGTGTGTGTGTGTGTGTGTGTGTGTGTGTTGCTTTGTGTAAGCCATCCTATGTGGTATAGAGAGAGATGGATGGGGTCTTTGATGTCAGGAAATAGAGTACCATACTTATACGGACTGTTTTAATCATGTAGCCACACCGGCAGGTCTTCATTAGCTCTCAGGTGATCTGTTTTACTGATACACCCATCATCGTAGGGTCGAGGAAAGGCAGTTCTCTCTCGATGTTTATTGATGAGGTAGGCATGACCGTAAGAACTGCAAACAAGTTCTGTCTCAATTTCTTACAAAATAACATTATACACTGATAATAAACACTTTCAACGTATTACAGTATTTATTAACAATACATGCAATCAACTTGGCACTATGACAATCAGTTTTTACTACAGAATTAAAGTATTTACCATGGTCATCATCCTGCCCGTCTTTGAGCGCGACTTGGCCGTGAGTGACGCCTGCAGGCGACCAGTGGGTTAACCACACTCTACTAACAAGTGAGCATCAGCTTTGGTGCTTAATATAGCATTGAATACTGATACAGAGAACTATTGAACATTTCACTTATGATTACTGAGTATTAATGATGTGAGGTACATACGCTTTATGTACAATAACGAATCATGTATAAGTTCTGTTGAAGGTTCTCCAGAGTGTATCTCTAAGAACTATTTGCTTGCAGGATTGATGCAGGAGAGTGAAGGACTGCTGACTGCCTTGATGCAAGAAAGCTTAGGCCACCACTTCACTCCTGCCTTGACAGCAGATTTGTGCTCCAGTTCACCAGTCCCTTCAACCCAGGGGAGCCGGGAGGGACCAGCAGGTGACCAGTGCAGGAGCACAATGGGCTGGCAGGAGTTGAAGCCGTGCTGAAGGAGAGATGCAGTGGATGATGAACCCTGGTGCTGGTCTCGGCAGAAATGGGTCTTCTATTGTCACAGATGTAGTGAAGAATGAACCAGGTGACAGTCAACTGTCCTCAAGTGAGTGAAGTCATTGGGCCAGGATAGTTGAAGAGGACCCAGCTCTGTTCAGCTCTGTCAACCCTGTGTCTTCAAGTACAAGTGGAGTGACTGAAGTGAAATGGGTGGCCTTTATCATCACACAGTTGGTGAACGTTGCAGGACCTGAGTCACACATCAGCCCAGCACTGCATGGGAAATGGTCTAGTGGTGTTGCTGTCCTGAGGCTGGGAACACCTCTCAACTCCAGCATCCAGCAGCCTTTTCCTGCCTTTATTTCTCCATGGAAAGATGTGTACATACTTCAAAAATTGCTTGTCATGTTAAAAGAATAAAAGTTTCAATGTAATCTGTCTTATAATTGTTATCTTATGACTAAGTTTAAGCTGCCATTTGCACATAGACACCACGTCCTTTAGTCAGGGAGGGTTGGAATTCTGTAGACACCCTGGCCCTCCCCTGCCTCGGAGAGGGACGGGACCCCTATGTGTAAATAGCAGCTTAAACTTGCCCTCCTTCCATCACTACTGGGGAAATTGATACCAACCACATTACTCAACTTCATTTGCTTTTCTTTTTTTTCTTTTTCTTTTTTTTTTTACACTAATGTTTTTTCTTTACTTGTTTGAAGAATTTTCTTTGCACATTTCAAGATACAGAAGACAGAAATTATTCAAAGTGTATTTATTATATACAAGGCAGCAGATGATGGTTGTAGGTGAGGTGTCAGGCAGGAGGATGGTGTGGGGTTCTGGCAGGAGGCCGAGGTTTTATCCAGGAAGCTGGGATGGAGAGAGATGGGATGTTAAATATCATGCTGCCATTTTCAAAGTAAAAATGTTATGAGTTTTTTTTTTTTTTTTTTTTGTGGGGGTAAATTGTTTAAGGCAAAATTGATTATGTGACTTCAAAGTTTGTGTTTTTGTATTGTGTGTGGGAGGAAATATTATTAATGCAAGCTTAGGATAAGTACAGAGAGAGAGAGAGAGAGAGAGAGAGAGAGAGAGAGAGAGAGAGAGAGAGAGAGAGAGAGGCTGTTTGTGAATGAAAGTAAAGAAAAAAGAACAATGGTGACTAGAAATCTCTCTCTCTCTCTCTCTCTCTCTCTCTCTCTCTCTCTCTCTCTCTATTTTCCCTACTCATCACAGGAGAACAGGACAAGGAGAGCAATGGGAAGGCTGTGGAAGGCCTGGGGATGGTATGTGGAGAACAGGACAAGGAGGCCAGTGGGAAGGCTGTGGAAGGCCTGGGGATGGTGTGTGGAGGAGGACAGGACAAGGAAACCAGTGGGAAGGCTGTGGAAGGCCTGGGGATGGTGTGTCCTGGGGATGGTGTGTGGAGGAGGACAGGACAAGGAGACCAGTGGGAAGGCTGTGGAAGGCCTGGGGATGGTGTGTGGAGGAGGACAGGACAAGGAAACCAGTGGGAAGGCTGTGGAAGGCCTGGGGATGGTGTGTCCTGGGGATGGTGTGTGGAGGAGGACAGGACAAGGAGACCAGTGGGAAGGCTGTGGAAGGCCTGGGGATGGTGTGTGGATGAGGACAGGACAAGGAGACCAATGGGAAGGCTGTGGAAGGCCTGGGTATGGTGTGTGGAGGAGGATAGGACAAGGAGACCAGTGGGAAGGTTGTGGAAGGCCTGGGGATGGTGTGTGAAGGAGAACAAGCCACTCAATCAACCCACAATAGAAATAAACACAAAACAAACACAAGATTTTAAGCCAATGCAAGACCTCACACCAACACCACAATACTGCCTCACCTAACCAGCTGCAGCCACATTACGGTGTTCTCTCCCTCATAGGTCATGGCAGCAGTGGCGGTGGTGGTGGTGATGCAAGCCAGGTAGGAGGAGGCAAGACACCCGTGACTGCCACAGAAGAGGTGGCAAATGACACCATTTACTGTATCTGTAGAGCTGTGTGCCTTGCGGCCGCAGGACGGGGTGCGCATCTGTGAGAGAGGGAGTGGGCATGTGAGAAAGAGTAAGAATGTCTATGAGAAACTATATACAGGTTTTCAATAAACATACATACATACACATATATATTTTCCTCTCCCTAGCACCTCTCTTCTCTCCTCCTCTTCCCTCTTCCTCTTCCATAGAATTATACTCTCTCTCTCTCTCTCTCTCTCTCTCTCTCTCTCTCTCTCTCTCTCTCTCTCTCTCTCCATCCCATAAACTCAACATCAGGTATTTCAAGGTGCTTCCAGACATGCAGTGTGTGTGTGTGTGTGTGTGTGTGTGTGTGTGTGTTTCTCTCTATGTCTGTCTGTCTGATATTCTTCTCCCAGAAAAGCATCTCGCTGCCGCTGCTGCTGCTGTTGCTACTGCTGTAGAGATCCAGTTTGACCCAGAAGTCCTCAGCTGGCAACCTACAAGGTTCTCCTGTTCCTGGCCGCTCCTGGCAGCTGCCACATACTGTAGAACTAGGTGGTCTTGTACTTGTGGGCACTGGGGGGGGAGGGAGGGGTGGCTGGGCTGGGCTGGGCTGGGGGCTGTTTATCTGTTGTGGAGGAAATGGAAAACATTATTAATCTGTTCATATAGCAAGCCACTGTTCCTACAAAGGGTCACACACACACACACACACACACACAGCTACAGATAAATAGACACATTTTATTGACCACAAAAAACATAAACTAAATAATAAAAAAGAATATAAATCAGATTATGGTCCATATAAAGAACAACAAAACATGGTGGTGGTAGTGATGGTGATGGTGGTGGTATTGGTGGTGGTGATGGTGGTGGTGGTGGTATTGGTGGTGGTACCTTGAGAGTTGGTGTTCCAGGTGATGTTCCCAGGTGTGGTGGAGGCAACAGGTGGGATGGTGGAGGATGGTGCCACCTTGGCACTCACTGAAAATAATGTATCTTCCATATAAAAATAAATAATAAATAAATAAATAAATAAAAAAAACAAGATTTTCATCAGAAATGTAACACAAACACACACACACACACACACACACACACACACACACACATACACACACACAGATAGATAGATAGATAGATAGATAGATATTTAGCACAACAAAGCACACAGCATAATTCAAACTAATATAATAATCAAGCAAATCATTAATATAATCAAACATATAACTATTACACTAAACACATTAGACAAGTAAAATGTATTTAATTTTATTTTAATCTTTTCTGATGTCTAATCCAAGAATTGCATGCACAGATTTGGTCTTTACCTGCATTCATAACGATTAGTAAATTTGTTTTAACCTTATGAACAAAACCACCCAAGGGTTTAATCTATCGTACAGAGTATGTATAATTTAAGAGGTCTTTCCCTCCACACCGCTCTTTGTGAGGAGGAACCCATCCATACGTACATTCCACTAAATTAAGTGAAAAGTAAATTAAAAGTTGTGTATAGAGGTTAAGTTTGATGGACGAAATTTTTATCAGGTTTTATAGATACAACCCTCCACAATGCAACGAACATTACCATTTATATTTCATCCCGCTCTTTCTCCCAACCCATTCTCTCTCTCTCTCTCTCTCTCTCTCTCTCTCTCTCTCTCTCTCTCTCTCTCTCTCTCTCTCAAGACGCAACACTATCGGTTTTTGTAACGATTTTATATTTTTCAAACAATGAATCATTTACAGTAAAGATCAAAATGTGCATTGAAATTGTAACTTAGTTATTGTTGACACAATTACTCTTTGTTCGTATTTACGGACAAAGGAAAGGGTTTTCCTGTTCTTACACACACACACACACACACACACACTATCTGAAGACGTAAACCATCTATTTTTGTAACGATTTGATGTTTTCTCAAGCAATGAATCACTTCCAGTAAATGGCAAAATAAGCACTGAAATTGTAGCTTGGTTACTGTTGACACAATTACTCAGTGTTCGTATTTACGGACAAAGGAAAGGGTTTTCCTGTCTTTACATTCATAGATCGTACACATTTTCTTATCTACACCGGCAACAAAGGAATTCACGGCGACTTGTTGTGTGCTACCACTGATTGCTGTGTAATGATTTTGGGGTGTCAGTCATTGAATTCTATAAAAGTTCTTAGTATCGTGTAGTCTCCATCAAGAGGTAATTACTTCTTCTGGTTCCCCTAACATCAATGTACCACACAAACAAAAAGTTTGTCCAGATACTTCATGTACTCGGGGAACATTTTGTAGTGTACAAACGCGTATATGGGAGTGCTTATAAAAGTATTCATGACATTACACTCTCCCTAACTTTACTACTGCTACTGCTACTACTAACAGTGTTGCTACTGCTGCTGCTGCTGCTGCTATAAATACAGCTGTTGCTGCTGCTGTTATTGCTTTAAATAATATCTATCACTCCTGTTTTATTTATTTTTTTTATGTAGGTAGGACATTGGCCAAAGGCAACAAAAATCCAATAAAAAAAATGCCCACTGAAATGCCAGTCCCATAAAAGGTCAAAGCAGTGGTCAAAAATTGATGAATAAGTGTCTTAAAACCTCCCTCTTGAAGGAATTCAAGTCATAGGAAGGTGGAAATACAGAAGCAGGCAGGGAGTTCCAGAGTTTACCAGAGAAAGGAATGAATGACTGAGAATACTGGTTAACTCTTGCATTAGAGAGGTGGACAGAATAGGGGTGAGAGAAAGAAGAAAGTCTTGTGCAGCGAGGCCGCGGAAGGAGGGGAGGCATGCAGTTAGCAAGATCAGAAGAGCAGTTAGCATGAAAATAGCGGTAGAAGACAGCTAGACATGCAACATTGCGGAGATGAGAGAGAGGCTAAAGACAGTCAATTAGAAGAGAGAAGTTGATGAGACGAAAAGCTTTTTATTCCACCCTGTCTAGAAGGGCGGTATGAGTATGAGGTATGTACAGAGTTAGCAGCTGGGGGGTGAGAAAAACTGGCGGAGACGTCTCAGAACACCTAACTTCATAGAAGCTGCTTTAGCTAGAGATGAGATGTGAAGTTTCCAGTTCAGATTATAGGTAAAGGACAGACCGAGGATGTTCAGTGTAGAAGAGGGGGACAGTTGAGTATCATTGAAGAAGAGGGGATAGTTGTCTGGAAGGTTGTGTCGAGTTGATAGATGGAGGAATTGAGTTTTTGAGGTATTGAACAATACCAAGTTTGCTCTGTCCCAATCAGAAATTTTAGAAAGATCAGAAGTCAAGCGTTCTGTGGCTTCCCTGTGTGAAATGTTTACCTCCTGAAGGGTTGGACGTCTACGTTGGGCGTATCCCCAAGATGGTCAGGAATACGAGTAAGGTGTTGTACTAATTGCTCTAGGTCGTGGAGGATAGCGAAGTTGAAGACTAGTTCACCAGGATGGTCATTGAAGGGAGAGGAAAGCCAAAGCTGGTGGTGAACATTGAAGTCTCCAAGAATGGAGACTTTTCTCAATGATGTTTTCCTTTTTTGCAATGATGTTTTCCATGCCCTTGCTTGCCTAAACCCTCGGAAGGCTTATGGACCTGATGGGGTCCCTCCTATTGTTATCCGAAATTGTACCTCCGTGCTTGCACCTTGCCTAGTCAAACTCTTTCAGCTCTGTCTGTCAACATCTACCTTTCCTTCTTGCTGGAAGTTTGCCTACATTCGGTCTGTTACTAAAAAGAGTGACCGTTTTAATCCCTCAAACTACCATCCTATTGCTTTAATTTCCTGCCTATCTAAAGTTTTTGAATCTATCCTCAACAGAAAGATTCTTAAACATCAATCACTTCACAAACTTCTATCTGATCGCCAGTATGGGTTCCGTTAAGACAGCTCTACTGGTGATCTTCTGGGTTTCCTTACTGAGTCTTGATCATCCTCTTTTAGAGATTTTTGGTGAAACTTTTGCTGTTGCCTTGGATATATCAAAAGCTTTTGATAGAGTCTGGCACAAAGCTTTGATTTCCAAACTACCCTCCTACAGCTTCTATCCTTCTCTCTGTAACTTCTTCTCAATTTCCCTTTCTGATCGTTCTATTGCTGCTGTGGTAGACGGTCACTGTTCTTCCCCTAAATCTATTAACAGTGGTATTCCTCAGGGTTCTGTCCTGTCACCCACTTTCTTCTTATTATTCATCAATGACCTTCTAAACCAAACTTCTTGTCCTACCCAATCCTACGCTGATGTACCACCCTGCACTTTTCCACGTCTTTTCATAGACGTCCAACCCTTCAGGAGGTAAACATTTCACGTAGGGAAGCCACAGAATGCTTGACTTCTGATCTTTCTAAAATTTCTGATTGGGGCAGAGCAAACTTGGTATTGTTCAATGCCTCAAAAACTCAATTCCTCCATCTATCAACTCGACACAACCTTCCAGACAACTATCCCCTCTTCTTCAATGACACTCAACTGTCCCCCTCTTCTACACTGAACATCCTCGGACTGTCCTTTACTTATAATCTGAACTGGAAACTTCACATCTCATCTCTAGCTAAAACAGCTTCTATGAAGTTAGGTGTTCTGAGACGTCTCCACCAGTTTTTCTCACCCCCAAGCTGCTAACTCTGTATAAGGGCCTTATCCGTCCATGTATGGAGTATGCTTCACATGTCTTGGGGGGTTCCACTCATGCTGCTTGTTACTGTAGGTAAAGCGTATGTACCTCATGTCATTATTCCTCGGCATATATAAGTGAAATGTTCAATAGTTTTCTATTTGCATGAAAACGTGTAATATGTGTAAGTATCAGTATTTAATGCTATATTAAGCACCGAAGCTGATGCTCACTTGTTGGTAGTGTGGGGTTAACCTGCTAGTCGCCTGCGGGCATCACTCACGGCCAAGTCGCGCTCAGACAAAGACGGGCAGGATGGTGACCGAGGTAAATACTTTAATTTTGTAGTAAAAACTGATTGTCATAGTGCCAAGTCAATTGCATGTATTGTTAATGAATATTGTAATATGTTGAAAGTGTTTAATATCAGTGTATAATGTTATTTTGTAAGAAATTGAGACCGAGAACTTGTTCGCAGTTCTTACGGTCATGCCTACCTCATCAATAAACGTGTCAGGGAGAACTGCCTTTCCTCGACCCTACGATGATGGGTGTGATCAGTAAAACAGATCACCTGAGAGCCAATTGATGCCCAGCCGGTGCGGCTACAGTAAGAACTCGGCCTACAAGCAAGAAATTGGCTCCATGTGAAACCGTAGCAAGAGTGAGTCACAGGACGAGGGGACGCTGACGTAAGCCTATAGGTTGACCTCTGAGGCCCCGGGGTCAGCTCTACCCTTGACGACAACCACTCCCTTCTACCCACTGTGCCTCGCCACCATTTTGTAGAACCCATGGTCACAGGCAAGAAAGTATAATAGTATGTATGTGCACTGAATTGAGTAGCCTAAGTGAAAATTACCTACAATAAGCTAGTATTAAGAGTGGTAATTTTAAATTGCTCTTTCAGTGTCTCAGTATTGACACAATTAAGTTGTTAGATATGTCTGATACTGAGGAAATTAATGCCGTAGATGGCCTTAGGGAAGGTGAGGGTGAGCAAGTGGACTGGGATCAAACTTGTATTGAAGAAGTTAGTGTCAGGGAGCGAGTGCTGACTGACAAAGGAAGAGAATATCAAGTCAGTGTAACCAAAGGAAGAGCAGAGTCCTGTAAGCGTAAATGGAGCAGTGTTACCAGCAAAATTAAGAAAGGATTAAAAATTCTAATTAGCCCCTTTGAATTAGAGCCCATGTCAAGTGAAGTAATAGAGGCATTTCATCAGTATTATGTGGAATACACAAAACTGGTGGAACTAGAGCCAGAAAAGTCAGAGGAGCTAAATGAAGAGCTGGAACACAATCAACGAGTTCACCATGAAATATTAGAAAGTATAGAATGTAAAAGAAAGCAGTTAAAGAATGACAGAGGATCAATTTGTTCTAGCAAACGGTCTAGACATTCTAGAGTCTCATCTACTTCATCACGTTCATCAGCAGCACAAATAAAGCAAGAAGCAGCAGCAAAGGTAGCCAGACTTAGAAAGGAAATGGAATATCATGATAGTTTAGCAGAGGCAGAAGTTAGGTTAGCAAGAGACCAGGCAATGTTTGCAAAGAAAAAGAAAGAGAAAGATTTAGCAGTTGCTAGTGCAGAACTTAATGCTCTTAGCTTTGTTGAAGAAGAAGTAAAAATGCATCCAGGTAATGATGAAAGTGTAGAGAAGCAAAGTTATCTTCAACAATACATAGAGTCACAAAATGAAATGAAAGCACAAGCGATTGCAAATCAACAAAGTGACAATGCCATGCCTCACAAATATGTTACATTCCATGACCCACAGGAACCTTCTTCTTGCAATAGAGATAATGAATTGATGACAAATGAAATACATGGACAAATATTTAGTGAACCTCAGGTAATAAATCTGAACCCTAAAGCTCAAAGTCTTGTACCAAGCTCTCGTAGACACACTCATAATGTTAACATGCCTAATAATGTGAATAATGTGAGACAGAATCATCAATCCTTTTCCCATCTTGGGGGAACCTTTGCAATCAATATACCTGATCCCAAGTGGAGCCTCCCTCCAATAGAACCTAACACTTTTGATGGAGAACCCATGGAATTTCCAAGTTGGTTGAAAAACTTTGAAACTTATGTAGAGTCTAAAACTTCTATTGGTAAAGAGAGACTTGCCTACTTAGATAGGTATACAACTGGTGAGGCAAAGGATGCCATTAAAATGTTAATGCACTTTAACTCTGATGCTGACTATGTGCAAGCAAAGAAAATTCTTAGTGATAGATTTGGAAACAAAAGCATCATAGCTGATGCTTACACAAAAAAGTTAATGAATTGGCTACCAATCTCTCCGCATAATGGTCCAGCATTAACAGCATTCTCAGATTTTTTGAAGTGCTGTTTAGCTGCAATGAAACACACTTCTTATTTGTCATTTCTGAATGACCCTAGAGAGCAGAGAAAGGTGCTAGCAAAACTCCCTGAACATATTGTTCATGACTGGAGAAAGCAAGCGATGATATATCTTGATACTAACAGTAATAACAACACTTCTAGTAGCAATGAAGAGCACCACCCACCCTTTGAAATGTTATGTGAATTTGTCCAGAAAGAAGCAAAAGGAGCAAGCAATCCATTTCTTTCCTGGAATTCAGTAAGTAGGGAAGTAAATGACTGGATCAAAACTCACACAAGGGCAACCAATTGGAAACCAAGGGAATCCAACATCATGACAAAGAATAGAGGGAGTAGAACTTTCATGGCTAAAGCAATTGAGGAAAAACCAATGTGGTCATTCCAAAGTAAAGTAAATGTACAAGCCAACAAACAGTATCCCAAGGACCAGGAAAGGAAAGGACGATTCTGTCACTACTGTACAAAGGATCATGATTTAGATGATTGCAAGGAATTTGCCAAACTTGATGGTAATACTAGGTACAAATTTGCTAAAGAAAAATGGTTATGTACAGGGTGTCTAAAAATGGGTCACAAAGGAAAGGATTGTAGAAGAAGGAAAGTTTGTAAAGTATGTCAGAGATACCATCCCACAGCTCTTCACAATGATGATATGACAAGAACTGAGAGCCAAAAGGTGCCAGCACAAGCAACTCAGCCTAAAGATGATAAACCCACAGTAGTAGCAAATAAGGTCAAAGTTACAGAATCAGTGACACATGACATGCACACCATGATAGTTCCTGTATGGTTACATCATGTTAGTAATGAAGAGAATAAAGTTTTAGTGTATGCCCTGCTGGATGAGCAGTCTGATGCTTCATTCATCAAGGAAAGCACTCTGAATAAATTGGGAGTTAGTGGACCATCAGTGTCACTCAATATCCACACAAAAAGTGGAAAACAAATCACTGATTCTATCAAAATTCATGGACTTAAAGTAAGAGGTTATAATGAAGAATTGGAAATATCAATCCCTTCAGCATATTCAACAGAAAACATTTCAGCTGGACGGAGTCAGATACCAAGGCCCGAGACTGCTTGTGACTGGCCCCACTTAAAGGCAATCTCTGACAAACTAATAAAATATGACCCAAACGTTGACATAGGACTCCTCATTGGTCTTGATTGTGCAGAAGCCATTATGGCAGAAGAGCAAATAGCAGGTGATAGCAAGAAGCATCCCTATGCTCGTAGGACAGAGCTAGGTTGGGGGATCATTGGTAGAATCTCACCCCATTCAAGTCCATTGGAGGATACAGTGGTAGTCTACAGAACAGTGACACAAGAAGTAGAAATCAATGAAGAAAAGAGGGTTAATTTCTTAGTGGTTCCTACTAAAACCAAAGAGATGATTAATCCTTCTCAAGTGAGAGATATGTTTGAACTTGACTTCAGTGATAGAAAGTCAGCTGACACTCCATTATCTTATGAAGATAAAAGGTTTATGAGTAAGATGAAAGAAGGAGTACATCAGCTGAAGGATGGCCATTATGAGTTGCCCCTTCCTCTTAAAGATCATAACGTCAAGCTTCCAAACAACAAACTATTAGCAGAGCAGAGACTCAAGAAGTTAAGAGCTAAACTTGAGAAGGATAATCAACACAAAGGTGATTACAAAGTGTTCATGGATGATATGATTACAAAAGGTTATGCAGAGGTTGTACCGACAAAGGATTTAGTTAGGAATGATGGTAAGGTCTGGTACATTCCACATCATGGAGTCTATCATCCGAGAAAGCCAAAGAAGTTGAGAGTTGTCTTTGACTGTAGTGCAAACTACAGGAACCAGTCATTAAACAGTCATCTGTTACAAGGCCCAGACCTTACCAACAAACTTATTGGAGTGTTGTGTAGGTTTAGGCAAGAAAGGATTGCACTTGTGTGTGATATAGAAGCAATGTACCATCAAGTGAAGGTCAACCCAAAACACAGAGACATGTTAAGATTCCTTTGGTGGGAAAATGGTGACCTTAATAATGAGATAGCTGAATACAGGATGACAGCTCACCTATTTGGAGCTACTTCATCTCCAAGTGTAGCCAACTTTGCTCTTAAGAAAGCTGCAGATGACTACGGGTGTGGATCTGATGCAGCCAAGTTTGTAAGAAACAACTTTTATGTTGATAATGGTTTGAAGTCAGTAGCTACAATGGATGAAGCTGTCACTCTTATTCAGCAAAGCAAAGAATTATGTTACAAGGGAGGTTTTAACCTTCATAAGTTCTTGTCAAACAACAAAGCTGTATTAGCTGCAATTTCTCCTCATGAGAGAGCAGATGGAATTAAAAGTTTGGATTTTAGTAAGAATGAAGGCACACTGCCTATAGAAAGAACTTTGGGAGTTGAGTGGTGCATAGAATCTGACACATTTCAATTTTAGAATAAAGCTGAAAGACAAGCCACTCACCAGGAGAGGCATTCTGTCAACAGTGAGCTCTATATATGATCCATTAGGTCTAGTGTCACCTCTCATACTGACTGGAAAGCAAATTTTACAAGAATTATGTAAGAATGCAGTTGAATGGGATAATGAGGTGCCAGATTATGTCAAACCTAAATGGATAAAGTATCTCCTGATCATGATGGCCTAGTAAGAAAGGTTAAGTTCCTGGTTTCAGACTGTAATCTCGACAACCAGGGAAGACACATAAAGGCAAAGAGGACCATCATAGAGGGGCCAATACATAGTCTAGTATTGCTGTTAGAAGGTAATGCATAATAATAGACCAGAGCATCCCCGCCAAGGAGCCAGTGTAACAAAACATATTATGTGCTAATCCTAGTCTTAAGGTACATACTAATGTTAATTTAAGGTAAATTGTTACACAATTTAGGGGAGCCATGTTACTGTATGTAAAGCGTATGTACCTCATGTCATTATTCCTCGGCATATATAAGTGAAATGTTCAATGGTTTTCTATTTGCATGAAAACGTGTAATATGTGTAAGTATCAGTATTTAATGCTATATTAAGCACCGAAGCCGATGCTCACTTGTTGGTAGTGTGGGGTTAACCTGCTAGTCGCCTGCGGGCATCACTCACGGCCAAGTCGCGCTCAGACAAAGACGGGCAGGATGGTGACCGAGGTAAATACTTTAATTTTGTAGTAAAAACTGATTGTCATAGTGCCAAGTCAATTGCATGTATTGTTAATGAATATTGTAATATGTTGAAAGTGTTTAATATCAGTGTATAATGTTATTTTGTAAGAAATTGAGACCGAGAACTTGTTCGCAGTTCTTACGGTCATGCCTACCTCATCAATAAACGTGTCAGGGAGAACTGCCTTTCCTCGACTGTCTCTTGTAGACAGGGTGGAATCAAAAGCTTTTCGTCTCATCAACTCCTCTCCTCTAACTGACTGTCTTCAGCCTCTCTCTCACCGCCGCAACGTTGCATCTCTAGCTGTCTTCTACCGCTATTTTCATGCTAACTGCTCTTCTGATCTTGCTAACTGCATTCCTCCCCTCCTCCCGCGGCCTTGCTGCACAAGACTTTCTTCTTTCTCTCACGCAAGAGTTAACTAATATTCTCAATCATTCATCCCTTTCTCTGATAAACTCTGGAACTCCCTGCCTGCTTCTGTATTTCTGTATTTCCACTTCCTATGACTTGAATTCCTTCAAGAGGGAGGTTTCAAGACACTTATTCATCAATTTTTGACTACTGCTTTGACTCTTTTATGGGACTGGCATTTCAGTGGGCATTTTTTTTATTGGATTTTTGTTGCCCTTGGCCAGTGTCCTTCCTACATAAAAAAAAAAAAAAGGTAAAAATCTGCAAAAGGGAAGAGAGTCAGAATGTGCTCCACTTTGGAAGTTAAAAGAACATAAGAAGATAAGAAATAAAGGAAGCTGCAAGAAGCCAGCATACCTACACGTGGCAGTCTCTGTATGAAATATATATACTTATTTTTACCTTTTATCCCCAACCATAAATTTGTCTAATCTTCTCTTGAAACTCCCTAATGACTCAGCACTAATAACTTGATTACTGAGTCCGTTCCATTCATCTACCACTCTGATGGAGAACCAATCCCTTCTTATCTCTTTTTAAACCTAAATTTTTCAAGCTTGAACTCGTTATTTCTTGTTCTATTCTGGTTACTGATCCAAAGAATTTTGCTCATGTCCTTGTTATTGTAACCCTTATACCACCTAAAGACTTCTATCAGTTCCCTTCTTAACCAACGTCTCTCTAAAGAATGTATATTTAATAGCTTCAATCTCGCTTCGTAAGGAATACAATACTCCTCATCCCCTATATCCTTCTAGTCATTCTCCTTTGTACTGATTCTAATAGACCTATGTGCTTCCTGTAATCAGAACTGCACAGCTTAGTCTAGATGAGGTCTGACCAGCGCCAAATATAACTTTAATATTACATAGGGACTTCTACTTTTAGCACTCCTGAAAAATAATCCTAATACCCTATTTGCCCTGTTTCTGGCCTCTATGCATTGCTTTCTTAGACGGATTTAAGAGTTAACTATAATTCTTAAATCTTTTTCTTATCCTGAACGTATTAACTTTGAGCAATTAATGCAACATCATTATCATATTTCTGACCATTTTGGAGATACTTCCAACAATGCTGACCTTCTCCTAACCTCTAATATTTCTGCTTAAGCTGTCACTCTGTCTTCTCCGTTGGGCTCCTCTGATCACAATCTAATATCTGCATCTTAACCTATGGGGAGTTTTCAGAACTAGTGGTTGTCACCAGGTGGCAGCACAGACACAAACTTCTCTCACATACAAGCAATATCAGATATACATACAGTGTTATTCTATTTACATGAAGATGCAATGGGCTTATATAATATATTTTCTATATAATCCTTATAAGTAATAACACAAGTAAAATCAAACTCTTTTCATGAACAAATGTATATAAATTGATTTTCTAGTGAATCGGCATTTAGATTTAATTGGTCATCTTAAGATTTCCAAATTAATACACTCTTGATTGGAAACGTCTTAATCTAGACGACAGTAAACATAAAGACATGTCTGTGACAGTCAAAAGTCCAAATTACATAGATCTCCTTAGTTTATGGAAACGCCAATTAAAAAAAAAATAATAATAAAAATTGGCAACTCGAGTGTCCTGGCGATAGTAATGGTGTATCTCTAACCAAAACAAACACCTGACTCGGCCGCGCTGGTTGAACTTAAGAAACACGTTGTTGGACAAGAAGTTGAATGTTGCTGCGGTGCCCATCTCCACTACGCCCTAAGCAATGGATTACGGTAGCTGGACACTACAGCAGCAGCAGGATCGCCTGAGAGATGTTTGTTTTGGTTCTCCATTACTTTGCTTTGTCGCTTGCTTCGTGAGAGGGATGCTAAAATCCCCACAAAAAAAAAAAAAAAAAAAAAACTGGAGCCATATATCACGATGTTACTGAGTAGGTTGCGTCATACTATATAATACAGTATGATTTTCAATTTTTTTTCCTTGTCCAAATCAATAGTTTTTATACTTGTAATATGCTTTATTTAAGATAATGCTTGCAGTTTACTCGATAATCACACAAATTTTTTTTTTTTTTTTTTTTATGTAGGAAGGGCATTGGCCAAGGGCAAGAAAAATCTAATAAAAAAAATGCCCACTGAGATGCCAGTCCCATAAAAAGGTCAAAGCAGTGGTCAAAAATTGATGAATAAGTGTCTTGAAACCTCCCTCTTGAAGGAATTCAAGTCATAGGAAAGTGGAAATACAGAAGCAGGCAGGGAGTTCCAGAGTTTACCAGAGAAAGGGATGAATGATTGAGAATACTGGTTAACTCTTGCGTTAGAGAGGTAGACAGAATAGGGGTGAGAGAAAGAAGAAAGTCTTGTGCAGCGAGGCCGCGGAAGGAGGGGAGGCATGCAATTAGCAAGATCAGAAGAGCAGTTAGCATGAAAATAGCGGTAGAAGACAGCTAGATATGCAACATTGCGGCGGTGAGAGAGAGGCTGAAGACAGTCAGTTAGAGGAGAGGAGTTGATGAGACGAAAACCTTTTGATTCCACCCTGTCTAGAAGAGCAGTATGAGTGGAACCCCCCCAGGCATGTGAAGCATACTCCATACATGAACGGATAAGGTCCTTGTACAGAGTTAGCAGCTGGGGGGGTGAGAAAAACTGGCGGAGACGTCTCAGAACACCTAATTTCATAGATGCTGTTTTAGCTAGAGATGAGATGTGAAGTTTCCAGTTCAGATTATAAGTAAAGGACAGACCGAGGATGTTCAGTGTAGAAGAAGGGGACAGTTGAGTGTCATTGAAGAAGAGGGGATAGTTGTCTGGAAGGTTGTGTCGAGTTGATAGATGGAGGAATTGAGTTTTTGAGGCATTGAACAACACCAAGTTTGCTCTGTCCCAATCAGAAATTTTAGAAAGATCAGAAGTCAGGTGTTCTGTGGCTTCCCTGCGTGATATGTTTACCTTCTGAAGGGTTGGACGTCTATGAAAAGACGTGGAAAAGTGCAGGGTGGTATCATCAGCGTAGGAGTGGATAGGACAAGAAGTTTGGTTTACTTTAGAAGATCATTAATGAATAATAAGAAGAGAGTGGGTGACAGGACAGAACCCTGAGGAACACCATTGTTAATAGATTTAGGAGAAGAACAGTGACCGTCTACCAGAGCAGCAATAGAACGGTCAGAAAGGAAACTTGAGATGAAGTTACAGAGAGAAGGATAGAAACTGTAGGAGGGTAGTTTGGAAATCAAAGCTTTGTGCCAGACTCTATCAAAAGCTTTTGATATGTCCAAGGCAACAGCAAAAGTTTCACCAAAATCTCTAAAAGAGGATGACCAAGACTCAGTAAGGAAAGCCAGAAGATCACCAGTAGAGCGGCCTTGACGGAACCCATACTGGCGATCAGATAGAAGGTTGTTAAGTGATAGATGTTTAAGAATCTTCCTGTTGAGGATAGATTCAAAAACCTTAGATAGGCAGGAAATTAAAGCAATAGGACGGTAGTTTGAGGGATTAGAACGGTCACCATTTTTAGGAACAGGTTGAATGTAGGCAAACTTCCAGCAAGAAGGAAAGGTAGATGTTGACAGACAGAGCTGAAAGAGTTTGACTAGGCAAGGTGCAAGCACGGAGGCACAGTTTCGGAGAACAATAGGAGGGACCCCATCAGGTCCATAAGCCTTGACCACATTCTCTCAATATTATTCATACCGGATATTGAAGAGTCGATACATCATTTCAGTAGTATCATGATGATCAATGTTCATATGCATCTTTACGCACCTGGGATTTGCTACAACAATATTTTAGCTCTCTTTCCTACAGTTACATGAGCAGCAACGACATCTAGCAGTTTAGTTCCGAAAACTCCCCATTGTTCTAATTCCTCCTCAGGATCGCCCAAAGCGGAGGTGCCTTTGGCGTTTTGCCTCTGATAATTAGAGGTGACCTGAGGAGGTATTATCCTAGGCTCCTATCCTACAAATCGTCATAGACAAGTCCGTCAGTCATAGCGAAACAAAATGACATATTTCAGACATAACTCTTTAATAAATTAATATCGTCGTCCATAAATTCGTATTATCAGTCATGAAATGCTATGACAGGATTCACTATGTCTTACCGCTGCTTATGATCGTCAGAAGTCTGTCAATATCATGACAACATGGCCTTAGGTACCATAGCACAATCACCAGCTGTTTTCTTTTATAAATATAACAATGAACATTAGTAACGATGAGTAAATAATGTCCTTCTTTGAGGCAGTAAAGTATTATTATAAATATTTGCTGGGAGCAGTATGATCAGTTTTCCTAAATCTTGCCTTGAGCAGAATGTGTGTGTGGGCTGTTGGCAGTAATCTTCTCCTATATATCATATTTCTTTTGATTAGATACACAATCTAACTTCCCCGAAAATTGTAATATGAAGTCAAAACAATTTAAATCCAAGGAAATTATGTCAAGAACGTATTTCATTCCATAAACTGGAGACGACCTTCCCGGTGGAGTCCGCCCAGGCAGTGCCCAGGAAGCGCCTGACGATGCCACCATCCAGGATGGCAGGCCTCGTCGTCCATGTGATGGCGTGGTACTCTGCTGTGAAAGGCTCCTTCGCCGACGCAGAGGCACTGTACAACGGACTGCTACACACCATCGAGGGATTCATCGCGACTCCAAGGGGTCTGGCAAGGACCCACATTCCACGCCGCTGGACTTAAGCTACCGACCCTGTGATCCTGAACTGCCAACAGACGCTCGCTGCCTACCAGAGACGTTGGCAGCTCAACTTAGCAGACACAGAGTCACGGGATGCTATGGTTACTGTGGCTCATACCTCACGGATCTGAGGCAGCAGGAGAGAAAGAAGTACTGGGTCTCCTTCCTGGACCGGGTGCGCAGGACCCGATCCCTCCGGGAGGTGTGGCACCATGTTAACTGTCCGGGGCAAGCCCAGGTGGCAGGTGTGTGACCCTGATCCTGCTGGCAGGGCATGAGAGCTCGTCCTACAGTGGAAGGAAGCCTCATCCTTCTCTGGCCTTCCTGTGGAACACCAGGAGGCGCTCGACCGGCAAAAACCACAAAGGATGGAGTTGATTCGCCACAGTGTTTCTCTGCCAGATGACACCTGTGTGTCTATTACACATGATGAACTTCTCTCAGCAGTTAAATTGGGCAAGTCAGCAGCCCCTGGCAAGGATGGCGTCACCTACGACATCTTCAGTGCCCTCCTGGAGGTAAAGGTAGACAACCCTGTCTTAGACCTATTTAACATGTCTCTCACTGCAGGAAAGCTTCCCCACTCCTGGAAAACAGCCATTATCATCCCAATCCCCAAAGGTGATGGCACCTTTCGCCCCATTTCTCTCACCAGCTGTCTGTGTAAGATGATGGAACGGGTAACGGAACATGGAATCAAAAGAACTTTATCTCATTCATCAATTCGTTGTCTTCTGCTTACTCTCTCTTCGCCACTAACTGCTCTTGTGATCTTACTAACTGCAAGCCTCCCCTCTCCTGCCGCATTGTTGAACAAGACTTTCTGTTTTCTTTCACTACTGTTGGAGATGTAATACGTAAGATACTTTTTCCCAAGAATGGAGTGTCGCCCGAGGCGAGACGCTGTTCAGTTGCTGTGTTATCAAATAACAAAAGATACGTGTGCTGCCGTGCCTCCTTAACCTACCAGCCAAGCATCCTATATGGCACAGTGACTCGCGGACCTGCTGCAGCATCTCATCATGCCACTACCTCGCCGGTCCCCACGCTCGACACCAAGGGCATCAGCGTCAACGGTGCCCCGCAGCCTCATGCTGCTGCTCCAGCAGGCGAAGAAAATTATCACAGACCAACATCAGGCCATCACCACACTCCAAGGGAACATAGCTGCCCTCACCGCCCGTGGCGCCTCGGTACACACCCCGCGGGTGCCTTCCTCAGCCACCCCCGGAAAGTGCGACCTAGAAATGGCGCCAGCGGTCTTCAGGTCGTGGAGACGGTCCATGGAATGCTGGCTCCTTCTCTGCAGATGGTCACAACGGGAGGCAGTCCACCACGTACGACTCCACTGCACACCGGCATTACAGCGCGCCATCGACGCAAATTTCACCCTCGGTGAGTGGGGTGCCCTGACACAAGACGCGGCGTTAGACGCCATAGGTAAGCTAGTGCTTCCCTCCTCGAATAAAGCAGTGCAGTGGGCAGAGTTCTTTGGTTATAGCCAGGGGCAGGACGAGAGTGTGGGGGATTTTTTCGTTCAGTGCGCACAGAAAAGCAGTGACTGCGCGTTTCAGTGTCCCCAGTGCAACCATAACCTCTCTGAGTACCTGCTCCTAAGGAAGTTGATAACAGGCACTGGGGTAAAACGCTGCGTGAAAGAGAAGTACGGATGGGAGAGGAAGGCAACACGCTGATGGTCAACAGTAACAACAACAGTCAACAGCCTCTCGCCTCTCCTCCCTGGCACTCGTGTGCGGGTGCAAAACCAAATTTCGAAGGCGTGGGATCGGACCGGCCTGGTGGTGGAGGGGCTAGCGCACAGGCAATACACCGTCAGGCTCGATGGTAGTGGCCGTATCAGTCTCAGGAACCGGAAGCACCTGAGGCCCACCCTCGCCCCCACGCCACCAGTGGCAACGTGCGGAGGCGCGGGCCAGGACGCAAGTCCTCCTCACCCCAAGTCCTCACCCTCGCCAAAACCTGCAACCCCACAGCTACCACACCCCAGGAGACAAGCTAAGCCCCCGAGGTGGCTGGCCGACTTTAAACACACACACACACACATTCAGTGATCACACGTCTCCAGTTTCGTGTTTTATTTCTCAGTTTTTGTTTGTCCTTGAGCAGCTGCCTTTAGTTCCTTTGATATATGTCCATCACCCATTTCACATATCAGGTCAATGTGTTAGTAGGTACACATTCATCTTAGGGAGGGGGGGAGATGTTGGAGATGTAATACGTACGATACTTCTCCCAAGTGTGGAGCGTTGCCTGAGGCGGGATGCTGCTCAACTGCTGTGTTATCAAATATAGGAAGAGACGTGTGCTGCCGTGCCTCCTTAACCTACCAGTCAAGCATCCTATAACTACTATTATGTCCACCTTCCTAATGCAAAAGTTAACCAGTATTCTCAGCCGTTCATTCCTTTAACTAGTAAACTCTGGAATATCCTGCCTGCTTCTGTATTTCCTTCTGCCTATGACTTTAACTCTTTCAAGGGGGAGGTTTCAAGACACTTCTCATAGTAATTTTTGATAATGTTCTGTTCCCTAGTAACTGGCACTTTCAAAGGACTTTTCTCCCATTTTTCTTGTTAGAGGCAACAGCCCCTCTTACACACGAAAAAATAGCAGTAGCAGCAGTAGTAGTAGTCATTCGTTTCCTTCGACTCCACCTTGAATACATTTTTTAACTTCTCTAGCCTAAGATTATGCGAGTACTACGATTTTGTTTATACATACTTAAGAATCCGTAAGCGTGTTCGTGCGAGCGCTTGTGCGTCATGACGATGACTGTTGTACAGCTTTGAGGATGCAAAATGGAAAAATGTATTCACCTCCCTGATCATAGCTTCCTCGCACACGCGCGCGCGTACACACACACACACACACACACACACACACACACACACACACACACACATCTGTAGAATCAATCTATAAAAGGGATTCCTCTCATCATCATCCCATTCTCCTTCATCATAAATGCTTCCTTCAGACAAGGAAAACGTCCCTCCGTGTGGAGAACTTATAAATTAACTTTCTCATCCCTAAGGTCAGCAGTCCACCCACATCGAGTCAGCTCAGTCCTATAGCCACCACCCGCATCTCAAGCCTCAAATATGGGGGATTTCTGCTCCCTTTCTGGACACACAACAATTTGGCAACGTCGAATCCTCTTCCACAACTGAGTGCCTGACCACTCAACTATTTTTAGTAGACTGTGTTTACAAATAGTTAGAACAAATAAAGACGGGGATGACTTTCACTTTCTTTGACTTATGTCTTTGATGTTAATCACACAATTATCCAGAAGCTGTATTTTACCTAATAAAACTGTATGTTATCATTATCATTGTTGTTGTTGTTGTTGTTGTTGTTGTTGCTGCTGCTGCTGCTGCTGCTGCTGCTGCTGCTGCTGCTGTTGTTGTTGTTGTTGTTGTTGTTGTTGTTGTTGTTATTATTATTTTTTTTTATTAAAATACACGCACACGCCATGCCTTGTGCATCTAGTAGTTCTGTTTATTTTTGCAACCCTTTCATTGCTGCAGCATTGTCTCAGGAGCAACACTGAGGTTGTATTCTACGTAATCACGAGGCAGAGTGATATATATACATAAGCTGTATGTATCTGTTAATTAGTGTCTCTGTCTCTTCGCCCAGCGTATCGTCTTCTGATAATATATTTCAGCATCTGACTAACTTTCCTCAGTCTCTTTCATCGCCGCAGTATTGCAGCTCTTGTTATCTTCTACCACTATTTTCACGCAAATTGCTCTTCTGATTTTGCTAACTGCATGCATCACTTCCTCCCGCGGCCTCGCTGCACAAAACTTCCTACTTTCTCCCGCCTATTTTCTTTCCATTTCTCTAATGTATGAGTTAAGCAGTATTCTCATTCATCCCTTTTTATGGTAAACTTTTGTATTTCTCTTTTCCTGTGACTTGAACTCTTTCAAGAAGGAAGTTTCAAGACACTTATCCACTAATTTTGAATTATCCTTTTTGACCAGGTGGGGTGGGTGGATGGGGGAAGGGAAATGCCCAAAAATCATCGTCTTAGAATGTACGTATATCATTAAATAACTCCAAGAATAATAGATGGGATGGATGATAGGTGGAAATAGGAAGACATGTTTTGTACATAGGCTGCCACAGGTAGGCATGATGGTTTCTAGCAGCTTACCTTTTGTTCTTATACAACAAATATCTGTCCTTACACACGTGCAAAGTATAATCCTATGTCACCCCAATCCGTTTTCTTTTAATTCAGCTCTCCTTACATGTTTTGCACCCGTCACCGATACCAACCACACTGACGCTTCTGAGTGATTTGTCACAACACTCCAATCCGCTGACACACTAAAAATGCGGGGGAGGGAGGGGGATGCAGTCTGTTAGAAGCAAAAAGAGGGCGTCATGTAAGATAGTTCGGGAACCACTGTTCTAAACGGAGGCCTTTATCCGTTCATATATGGAGGTCTGCAAAAAAAAAAAAAAAATCTCATCAATTCTCTCATTCACTTCCGCAATATTGCACTTGGTACTATCTTCTACTGTTATATCCATCATTGCTGCACTTCTGGATCTGCTAACTTCATATCTTTGCCCACTTATGCGGCCTCCTGCACATGACATTTAGCCTACTCTCAACATTATTTTGTTCACCTAACCAATTTAAGAGTTAATCAGTATGTTTGCTCTTCCATCTCTTTTGTTAATATAGTTTGAAACTCTTTTCTTGTTTTTGTATTTCCTCCTGCCTAGAACTTAAACTTTTTTCAGGAGAGGAGTATCAAGACACCTCAAAAACTAGATTGTTCACCTCTTGCTCTTCTGCTCGTGCCTTTATTAAGCGAAGTGCAAGGTGTGCTGGAATTTTTTTTTTCTTTACCTATTTTTCTTGAGAAGCGACTGACCTGGTTTTATAGTGCGAACCACCTAAGCGCCCGTGACACCAACATAAGAACACGCAGCATATCTTGCCATGGAGGGCTCCTATTGGTGGATCGAAACCAAAACTCATCAAAATCCCTCCACCAATAACAGAGAGAGAGAAAGAGAGTTGTAACTGAAAGAGGGTGAGGAACTGTAAGTGGTCATTAGCAAAAAGTGGCGAAATCAGATACAATTAATCTAACAGATCTGCACGCTCCCCGCTCCCTCTCCCCCAAGAAAAGAAAAGAAAAAAAAAAAATAATAATAATATTATTATTATTATTATTAAAATACTACTACTACTACTACTACTATTACTATTACTACACCTACTACTACTACTACTACTACTACTAATAATAATAATAATAATTTAAAAGAATAACTGAGTCGGTGCGTCGGAGTATTGTCAGTGTGGTTGGTATCGGTAACGAGATCAGAACAAGTAAGAATAAGAACATAAGAAATATGTGTTAGTGCATGAAGCCATCAGGCTTACATTTGGCAGTCCCACCTATTATTCTCATCATTAATTTATCTTTTCTTCTTTTAAACCTCCCTAGTGACTCAGCACTAACAACCTGATTACTGAGTCTATTCCATTTATTTACCACTCTTTTTTTAGGACCATTTCCTTCCTATCTCTTTATTTTATTCTATTTTATTTATTTATTTATTTATTTATTTATTTCCTTTTTCAAGCTTCAACCCATTAGTTCTTGTTCTATCCTGATTACTGATCCTGAGAATTTTGCTTACGTTACGTTTGAGAGGTGCCTCTCAAACGAAATAGGAGAGCTGAATCAATAGAAAATGAATATGGGTGATTGGCGGAATCGCAGTTTATACGATCATGGGAGCGGATAACTTGTTACATAGGAAAATAAGAAAAGCTAAAAAAAAAAAAGAAAAAAAAAATCAGGCCTAAACATGAAAGTTGCTGTAAAAAATGTATCTGCATATTTCCACCTGTCATTCCCTTCAAATATTTTTGCAATAATTTCATTATATACTTTCTAAATAATGATCTTGGTGCAGATGACTTCACGCCTCCTCCCCCCACAACGTATCCTCCTCACTTCATACATACAGTGGGTCGCGCACCTCACAGATTGGGAAGCAGTGATCAAGTATGAACTGGTTTGTGTAGCTATTAATATCTCCGTGTCCTGAATCTTGGCTGAGCCAGACACACTAACTCCCCGTGCCTTACCAGTCATTAAATTAAGACATACCTAGATGTAAGAATATATTGTGTGTGTGTGTGTGTGTGTGTGTGTGTGTGTGTGTGTGTGTGTGTGTATATATATATATATATATATATATATATATATATATATATATATATATATATATATATATATATATATATATATATATATATATATATATATATATATATATATATATATATATATATATATATATATCCTATGTAGGAGGGACACCGGCCAAAAGTAGAAGAAAAAAGGTCCACTGAGATGCCTGTCCCTGAATAAGGTCCAAAGCAGTAGTCAAAAATTAAAGGATAAGTGTCTTGAAACCTCTCTCTCCTGAAAGAATTCACGTCATACGAAGATGAAAATGCAGAGGCAGACAGGAAGTTCCAGAGTTTACCAGAGAAAGGGATGAATGGTTAAGAATACTGGTTAACTCTTGCATTAGAGAGGTGGACAGAATAGCGATGAGAGAAAGAAGAAAGTCTTGTGCAGCGAGGCCACGGGAGGAGAGGAGGCATGCAGTTAGCAAGATCAGAAGAGCAGTTAGTATGAAAATAACAGCAGAAGATCGCAAGAGATGCAACAATTCGGAGATAAAAGAGGTTGAAGACAGTCAGTTATAGCTGAGGAGTTGATGAGATGAAAAGCTTTTGATTCCACCCTGGCTAGAAGAGCGGTATGAGTGGAACCCCCCCCCCCCAGACATGTGAAGCATACTCCATACATGGACGCATATGGCCCCTATACAGAGTTAGCAGCTGGAAGGGTGACAAAAACTGACGGAGACGTCTCAGAAAACCTAACCTCATATAAGCTGTTTTAGCAAGAGATGAGATGTGAAGTTTCTAGTTTAGATTATAGGTAAAAGACACACCGAGGATGTTAAGTGTAGAAGCGGGGGACAGTTGAATGTCATTGAAGAAGAGGGGATAGTTGTCTAGAATATTGTGTCGAGTTGATAGGTGGAAAAATTGAGTTTTGAGGCATTGAACAATACTAAGTTTGCTCTGCCACCATAAAAAAGAAAAAAAATAGAGAGAGATCAGAAGTCAGGCGTTCTATGGCTTCCCTGTGTGAACTTTTTACTTCTGAAGGGTTGGATGTCTATGCAAAGACGTGGAAAAGGGCAAGGTGGTATCATCAGTGTAGTAGATAAGACAAGAAGTTTGGTTTAGAAGATCATTGATGAATAATGGGTAGTGGGTGACAGGACAGAGCCCTAAGGAACACAATTTTTAATAGGTTTAGGAGAAGAACAGTGACCGTCTACCACAGCAGCTATTGAATGGTCAGAAAGGAAATTTGAGATGAAGTTACAGAGAGAAGGATAAAAGCCGTAGGAGGGTAGTTTGGAAATCGAAGCTTTGTGTCTGACTCTACCAAAACCTTTTGATATGTCTAAGGCAACAGCAAAAGTTTCACCAAAATCTCTAAAAGAGGATGACCAAGAGTCAGTAAGAAAAGCCAGAACATCACCAATAGAGCGGCCTTGATGGAACCCATACTGGCGATCAGATAGAAGGTTGTGAAGTGATAGATGTTTAAGAAGCTTCCTGTTGAGGATAGATTCAATAACTTTAGATAGGTAGGAAATTAAAGCAATAGGATGATTGACTGAGGGATTAGAACAGACACCCTTTTTAGAAACAGGCTGAATGTAGTCAAACTTTCAGGAGGCAGTAGACACCTGCCGAAACGATAATTACTCCCAGTGAGGTCTAAAGCACTGTTCAGGGGGTGCTGTGAACTTATCATTAAACCCAGCTGTGACCTCACTGAACGTTTCCCTTTGTGTCTCACAACACAAGGGGGCAGTCACAGCCTGCCCTCTAAAGACAGCTCTTCCTCCACACAAAACTACAAGCACCTAATAACACACACACCCTTCACTCAAAAATTTTTAAATCATCATGGCGACTCCTACACCAGCCTCGGAATCCCCATCTGGGGAGGAGACCATAAATGTCCCCAGGTCGGACTGCCTTTCTGTCGACGACCCTAAGTGTCTTGACACCCCCCTCAACTTTTTCTTCATTAACTTCTGCAACATTCGCGGTCTAAGATCTAATTTTCAATCTGAAGAACACCACCTCTCCTCTTCTAAACCTTATCTTCTTTTCCTCAGTGAAACTCAGGTGTCTGAGGCAACTGACAGCAGCCCCTTTTCTGTTCCCTCCTACTTTCTCTATCCTAATTTTCGATCCAAAGCTGGATGCTGCGTTTATGTGCGCAATGACTGAACCTGCTCTCGTGCCCACGCTCTTGAATCTTCCGAATTTTCCACCATCTGGCTACGACTACAGAGTCACTCTGATACTAAATTTATCTGTGCTGTATACCTCTCTCCTAACTCCTCTGATTATAAGAAATTCTTTGACTACTTAACTTCCAAAGTGGAGCACATTCTGACCCTCTTCCCTTTTGCAGAAATCTCCATTCTTGGAGACTTCAATGTTCACCACCAGCTTTGGCTTTCCTCTCCCTTCACTGACCATCCTGGTGAACTAGCCTACAACTTTGCTATCCTCCATGACCTAGAGCAATTGGTGTAACACCCTACTCGTATTCCTGACCGTCTTGGAGATACGCCCAACATTCTTGACCTTTTCCTGACCTCTAATCCTTCTGCTTATGCTGTCACCCTTTCTTCTCCGTTGGGCTCCTCCGATCACAATCTCATATCTTTATCTTGTCCTATCGCTCCAATCCCTCCTTAGGATCCCCCTAAGTTAAGGTGCCTCTGGCGTTTTGCCTCTGCTAGTTGGGGGGACCTAAGGAGGTATTTTGCTGATTTTCCTTGGAATGACTACTGCTTCCGTGTCAGAGACCTGTCTTTGTGTGCTGAGCGCATAACAGAGGTGATAGTGTCTGGCATGGAGGCGTACATTTCTCACTCTTTTTCTCGTCCTAAACCTTCTAAACCTTGGTTTAACACAGCTTGTTCTCGTGCTATACATGATAGAGAGGTGGCCCACAAAAGGTACTTAAGCCTTCCATCACCAGAATCTCATGCACTTTATATTTCTGCCCGGAACCATGCCAAGTCTGTTCTCCAACTAGCCAAAAACTCCTTCATTAACAGAAAATATCAAAACCTTTCAAGATCTAACTCCCCTCGTGATTTCTGGCAACTAGCCAAAAATATCTCCAATAACTTTGCTTCTTCTTCTTTCCCTCCTCTATTTCAACCAGATGGCACCACTGCTATCACATCTATTTCTAAAGCTGAACTTTTCGCTCAGACCTTTGCTAAAAACTCTACTTTGGACGATTCTGGGATTGTTCCTCCCTCTCCTCCACCCTCTGACTACTTCATGCCACGTATTAAAATTCTTCGCAATGATGTTTTCCATGCCCTCGCTGGCCTAAACCCTCGGAAGGCTTATGGACCTGCTGGGGTCCATCCTATTGTTCTCCGAAACTGTGCCTCCCTGCTTGCACCTTGCCTAGTCAAACTCTTTCAGCTCTGTCTGTCAACATCTACCTTTCCTTCTTGCTGGAAGCTTGCCTACATTCAACCTGTTCCTAAAAAGGGTGACCGTTCTAATTCCTCAAACTACCGTCCTATTGCTTTAATTTCCTGCCTATCTAAAGTTTTTGAATCTATCCTCAACAGGAAGATTCTTAAACATCTATCACTTCACAACCTTCTATCTGATCGCCAGTATGGGTTCCGTCAAGGCCGCTCTACTAGTGATCTTCTGGCTTTCCTTACTGAGTCTTGGTCATCCTCTTTTAGAGATTTTGGTGAAACTTTTGCTGTTGCCTTGGACATATCAAAAGCTTTTGATAGAGTCTGGCACAAAGCTTTGATTTCCGAACTACCCTCCTACGGTTTCTATCCTTCTCTCTGTAACTTCATCTCAAGTTTCCTTTCTGACCGTTCTATTGCTGCTGTGGTAGACGGTCACTGTTCTTCTCCTAAATCTATTAAAAGTGGTTCTGTCCTGTCCCCCACTCTCTTCTTATTATTCATCAATGATCTTCTAAACCAAACTTCTTGTCCTATCCACTCCCACGCTGATGATACCACCCTGCACTTTTTCACGTCTTTTCATAGACGTCCAACCCTTCAGGAGGTAAACATGTCAAGCAGGGAAGCCACAGAACGCTTGACTTCTGATCTTTCTAAAATTTCTGAGTGGGGCAGAGCAAACTTAGTATTGTTCAATGGCTCAAAAACTCAATTCCTCCATCTATCAACTCGACACAACCTTCCAGACAACTATCCCCTCTTCTTCAATGACACTCAACTGTCCCCCTCTTCTACACTGAACATCCTCGGTCTGTCCTTTACTTATAATCTGAATTGGAAACTTCACATCTCATCTCTAGCTAAAACAGCTTCTATGAAGTTAGGTGTTCTGAGACGTCTCCGCCAGTTTTTCTCACCCCCCTAGCTGCTAACTCTGTACAAGGGCCTTATCCATCCATGTATGGAGTATGCTTTACATGTTCGGGGGATGTTCCACTCATACTGCTCTTCTAGACAGGGTGGAATCAAAAGGTTTTCGTCTCATCAACTCCTCTCCTCTAACTGACTGTCTTCAGCCTATCTCTCACCGCCGCACTGTTGCATATCTAGCTGTCTTCTACCGATATTTTCATGCTAACTGCTCTTCTGATCTTGCTAACTGCATGCCTCCTCTCCTTCCGCGGCCTCACTGCACAAGACTTTCTTCCTTCTCTCACCCTTATTCTGTCCACCTCTCTAACGCAAGAGTTAACCAGTATTCTCAATCATTCATCCCTTTCTCTGGTAAACTCTGGAACTCCCTACCTGCTTCTGTATTTCCACCTTCCTATGACTTGAATTCCTTCAAGAGGGAGGTTTCAAGACACTTATTCATCAATTTGTGACCACTGCTTTAACCTTTTTATGGGACTGGCATTTCAGTGGGCATTTTTTTTATTAGATTTTTGTTGCCCTTGGCCAGTGTCCTTCCTACATAAAAAAAAAAAAGAAGGAAAGGTAGATGTTGACAGACAGAGTTGAGAGAGTTTGACTAGACAAGGTGAAAGCATGGAGGTGCAGTTTTGGAGAACAATAGGAGAGACCCCCGTCAGATCTATAAGCCTTCTGAGGATTTAGGTCAGTGAGGGCATGGAAAACATCATTGCAAAGAATCTTAATAGGTAGCGTGAAGTAGTCAGTGGGTGGAGGAAAGGGAGGAACAAGCCCTGAATCATTCAAGGTAGAGTTACTACAGCTGCTCCAGCATCTCCTGTGACCACTTCTCCATCTCCATGGTTTTCTCTGTCCTCTGCCTTCACTACTCCTCCACCAACTCTCACCTCTCCTCCTCTCTCTACTACACAACATACTCCATCTGCATCTTCTTTTCACCATTCAAGTTTCAGGGTCACCATGCAAAAATGACATCCCTGCTTCCTTACAACACACAATGAGGCCACCACAGACTGTAGTCTCCTGGTGCAACACAGCAGGGACAGGGAAAATACTTCCCAGCCAAATAAAACTCTCACTTGGGCCTTTACTGCTCGCGCGATTACTCCCGCTTGCCTACTCCTGGCTCCGAGGAGTCTCCATGCCACACCCATAAAATTGGTAAAACAAAAATGCCATTTCCTTGGGAAAACTTAGAGGTGACCTTTGGCTGCTCTCAACTAAACAATACACTCCTTCCCGGGTGTGACCCAAGTCAGCTTCTGACCATCAGGCACAGTGACACTATTATGCCTCATTCTTCCCTCCAACCCCTTGATGACAATGGTATTGCCACAGTGTGCTGTGTCCAGGACACAGCACACACATCCCTGCACATGGAGCCACACAAACACATGCTGCCATCACAAAACAAACAGCAGCTACAACATGAGCCTAGCCAATGTGCCACTGGGCCAGCCCCACTGGTGCCAGCAACTGCTCCTGTGTGCATTCACTTCTCATCATACCATGTTGCTTTGAGGAAGCCAACATCCATCAGCACATACTACACACCTTGGGCCCAGCACTTGACAAATACTAACAGCTTGGCCAACATCGGCCCTAGCAATACTGAAGGTGCCCTCTGAGTGGCAAACAACAAAGCATCACAGGTAGCCTCACTCAATGTTGCCTCTCTACGCAGCGCTGTAATGCTCGTGTCAATAACATCATCACAACTCGCCCCGGAAGGAGGAATCGGGTGAGCAACATCATTAATCACCCCCACACCAAGGGATACAACACCAGCCATAACACTACTGAGGAAGGCCCCAGAAGAGAGGTCATCAGGCTTGACAACCTGACCCACTCAGTTACGCCCAGCAAACGTTGTCACACCCAACCACCAAACCGGCGCCAAACACTCCCGAGTCAACCTGATTCCAAAACATCCAAGCACCAGGCTGCTATGTGCTTCCAGCACCTGTGCCTTCTTAACTGTGGATGGCACATCAAAATGGAGCAACAAACTTCCATCCTCCTCTCTCCACCAGCTATTCACAATAGTGTTGCCCTCAACAAACTCTCCCCAACCCTCAACTTCCTTGCCATCCACTCTTGCCTTGGCAAGTAGTGGGACAGCACATATAGGAGGGACAGAACCCTCCTTAATTACACTGACAACTATTGCAGCAGCTGCTAGCATGGGTGGCTCACCACGTGAGCAAACACCTACTGTGTCTGGTCCAGGCAGGGGAGCAGCCTGCTACCCGCCTCCAGTGCATCCTGCAAGGGAGGAAACTCCCACCTCCCCAGCAGAGTCAGGAGTCTCTCCACCCTCAGCAACGACCCCTGACATACTGGACACTACAGACTGGGATGCAGACTTAACACTGGCGCCCACAGCCTCAACACCTGATTTTCATCGTTTCAAAATAAAAAAAAAACCACACCACCAACAACCTGAGTACAGGAACCCACATTCACTATTTTATTCTGCATACTTGATCTCTAAACTGAAACAGAGTAGTGGTTATCTTTTCCTCTAATCTGAATTACCTTTTGGTGAACAATAAAACCCATATAAATATTCTTATTTTTTTACTGAGAAAATGTAACACCAATTCAATGGCAAACATGATAAAAGTTAAAACAGACATTCCTCATAAAATCTAGACATATATAACAGAAAACATCAATTGGGTATAAAATTCCATGCTAACTCAAAAAAGAATGCTGTAAAAAAAATTAGTGGATGTGCCAATCTATTCTTGTATAATGTCCTTTAAACATCTTTCTGCCAACAGTATTCACTAAATTATCTATGGAACAAGCTGCATTACCAACTAACTCAATTCCTTTCACAACCTTGATGATGAATAGAAAAATGATCAGCCAATGTGAATTTTACACAGAAGTATAATTTACTTGGAATACTTGTCAATGGATACACTAACATCTTAATACAAAATGCAACAGACATACACATTTTCCTCTGAGTATCCTTTGAATTCTCTAGTTTATGTATGAACTACATAGCTATCACACAACCTAGTTTTCCAGGAAGCACAAACTCAAATCATTCAAACCAGGGGGAAGGAAGCAGCACTAGCAATACCACACATGTTATTGTTGTTGCGGTGCATTTTGACATACCCATCCAAGCCCCAAGTAGTGCCCCAGGAGTTCTTGACAAGCCAGTAAGGTGTGCCATCTTCATCCTTGCCATACCCCACCACAAGGACACCATGGTCAAGATTCTCAGCATTGCACTCTGGTTCACTGTAGACGCCTGCCAGGAGAAAATAAAAGACGTCATGCAAGAAGGAAAATGAGACAGTACAGGAAAAGTTCTAGCAAAATAACAAGCATGAGAACAAGTGGTAAAAGAAAGACATATTGAAAGTTTGCATTCATCTTTTTTTTTTTTGCAGAGAGAGAGAGAGAGAGAGAGAGAGAGGAGAGAGAGAGAGAGAGAGAGAGAGAGAGAGAGAGAGAGAGAGAGAGAGAGAGAGAGAGAGAGAGAGAGAGAGAGAGAGAGAGAGAGAGAGAGAGAGAGAGAGAGATAGTATGGTTATAACTGAATTTACTGCTCCTGGCCAGTCTAAAGGAGGGGAGTATTTGAGGCACCATAATATTACCAGAAAATGCCCTGATCTGATAAGAAATACATCATTGTTTTCAACATAAAAGTCTCTAATGAACAAAACTGCAATCTGATGTTGTGTAAGGGATGCACAAAAGGCTGTTTGAAAATGGGTATGTGGTGGTGCTTCCCTGTATACACACTTGACAGCATGTGATTTTTGGCCAGCTTGGTGGTTAAGCATTTGTGTGAATGTTATGGCTGTGAGTAGAGGAACACTGATGTACAAGATAATTAATATGAAGCAAAGTCCTACTCTAATTCAAACAATGCTGACAATAAAGTCAAATAAATGCAGCAACATGTCTACTAGGGTCACTTACCATGGTGATAAAACTGGAAGGATTCATGTGAAGCATCGATAGCCACAGATACAGGCCCCACTGTGGCTACTGCTTTCTTGAGTGCATGTTCACTGCCTTCACGGACATCTACAAAACCCTTGTCCTCTGCTCCAGCCGTTGTTGGGTTATAGCGGCAGTTATCATCCTAAAAATAGTGCAAGTTTGAGATACAATTAAAATAATATTAAACGATGTGGCATTCAGCTCATTGATACATTTAATCTGGAGTGAGTTAAATTAAATTTTTTGAACACAAGTGTAGTCACATCAAATGCCAAATAAAGTGACACAGCTATAAAATAACTAAACTCAGGATTGCCACCAAGCACAATCCCATGATGTCCATAAAGCAAAATAATATCAAATTCAGTATTTGACTCATTTCACAACTTATTTACAGTCCAACTGGATCATCATGGTAATGATTATATATATATATATATATATATATATATATATATATATATATATATATATATATATATATATATATATATATATATATATATATATATATATATATATATATATATAAAGTAATTTCATTCAGAATGCATTTATGTGCTGCTGAATGTAGCAATCACAAGTAAAAAGTGTTATAAAGATTTTAAATAAGCTTCTGGTTAAGTTCAATTTGTTTCATTAAGTTTTCACAAACACATCTGGGTTCTGTAATTCTGCAATTACTGTGGAGTCTCATTTCAATTAAAATTTCATTACTTATATATGAAATGAGCTATGGCATACAATACAAAAAAAAGTATTAAAGGAGCATGTGAGATGTAGCATGCAGAATATTCTTGACTATATATATATATATATATATATATATATATATATATATATATATATATATATATATATATATATATATATATACACACACACACACACACACACACACACACACACACACACATATAATGGAACCTCGGTTACTGAATACCTCCCTTTTCAAACAAATCGGTTTTCAAACAAAATTTTGAACTCATTATTGCTTCGGTTGCAGTACCATAATTCTGTTCAAGAACAAAGTTACTTGGTTTCAAATATCAAAAGACATAGCAAAAACATTTTCTTAGCTCAGGAGTAATCCTGAAGTATGTGTGGTTCTCTTGATGATCCCAACACCATCATTACTGCACAACTGCATTTTTCTAGTAGCTTTTCCTAGCAGCAAGATGTCTAAGTATTATGATCACCTTCATTTTGGTAGTAAGTGGGTTGCTCCCCTCTGTGTCCTGTAAGACTTCCCTCACTAGATAGGTTTAAACAGTACCTTCTGATGAGTTCTGTGTCACTAAGTCAATTTATTACATCCTTTCTGGATAAATAATTTGCGAGTTGGAGATGTGAAGCAGCCATCTTGGTTGTGGGGAGCATCTGTCATAAGCCACTAAGAGAGGGTAGACTGGTATCTGGGAACAGATTGATCCATTTTACACTGACTCCTATGGGAAAATAGTTTTGACTTTCAAACAGCATTCAGGAACTATATATATATATATATATATATATATATATATATATATATATATATATATATATATATATATATATATATATATATATATATATATATATATATATATATATATAAACAAGACAAGCTGTTAAATTTACATTCCTTAGATGTTGGTTTAGAAGAAATCTGATGTCTTAGAGTGGTATGGTGATTATAACAAGGGAAACATAAGCAAAATTCTTAGAATCAGTAACCAAGATAGAACAAGAAATAACAGCTTCAAGCTTGAAAAATTTGGATTTAGGAAAGAGACAAGAAGGAATTGGTTCTCAAATAGTGTGGTAGATGAGTGGAATGGAATCAGTAATCAGGTTGTTAGGGTTGAGTCAACAGAGAGCTTTAAGAGATTAGACAGATTTATGGATGGGGACAACAGGTGGAAAAAAGTAGGTATATTTCATACAGGCACTGCCACATGTAGGCCTGATGGCTTCTTGCAGCTTCCCTTATTTTATGTTCTTATACACACACACACACACACACACACACACTAAATGCCACCTAAGTCAGAGCCAAATATCTCAGATATTGGATAAGTCTGACACTTTTGTGCCCTCAAAAAAGTGTCATGTATTTCTAATTGCATACTTGTGCACACCTGACAGCTTGGATTGTTTTCTGAGATATATGGGGGAAGTTGGACACATGGATAGATGTTGGACAGGTATCTAATGTACTACTACTGTAGAGCACCACATCTTGTGTTATCTTGAGTTATCCAAATGAAGGAATGTGACAAAATAACCACATACTGAAATACTGAAATAACATTTGGTTTTAACACAATAACAAGAACAGAAGAAACTGGGGTGAGATGCATGGTGTTTTTGAAAGAGGCAAGTGTGGGAGGCAATAATGCAGTCAAAGCTGACAGTGCTTAAGAAAAACATTTTCAAGATGCACACCCCAGAAAAGATGAATACATATTTAAATATTAAACAGTAAATACATAATTTAAATATCAAATATTAACTTTCCTTTATACAGTGTGTAACACATAACTCCCTAGTGTTTGCAATAATATGCACACTTGAAACACTGCCCACTCTGACAACCTTTGCCCTGCTGTGTCACACACAACTGGTGTTCCTGCCTGACTCCTGTTGTGTTTGCTGGTTTTCATGATGACTTCTAAGGCTACATCTAATTTTCCCCTGATAACTCAGATTTTCAGATATCTTGTAAAGGCATTCTCCTTAATTAATCCGACTTACTGTGTGTCTGTAGTACATATGCCAAGGCCTGTTAGCCTATGCCTATAGGTGTGGAGTTGAAGCAGTTGTACACTAAGCACAAATATTGTTACTAATAATATCTCTCTCTCTCTCTCTCTCTCTCTACACACACACACACACACACACACACACGTTACTTTCTCAACTTAGATTAGAGCCTCACCTCAGCCTCATAGGGGTAGGAGAGCTCTGTGTCAATGCCACCATTGTCCTTGATATACTTGAAAGCATAGTCCATGAGGCCACCATTACATCCATTGTTGCCATACTTGGTTGAACAGTCAATCAGATTCTGCTCTGAGAGGCTCACCAGTTTTCCTGTCTGTCTGAAGTGTTGTCCTTCAAGTGACCCAGTCTAGAAAAAGAAACTTTTGAAACAAAGGACTGAAAAAGAGAAACAGATGGTTTTATACATCAAAGATTGCTTCACATGAGTGTTTGGAAAGTGAAATACATTTGACATCAGTCATTTGTTTAGATTTCAGATCTTCACAAGATTAAACCACATTAATTATTTATGATTACAAAATATTTGCTACATCAAAATTCTGACTACTGCTGAATAAAAAAAAAAATAAATAAATAAATAAAAATAATAATAATAAATAAAAAAAAATAAAAAAAAAAATAAAATAAATAAATAAATTCTCAAACTTTGCCAGCTGTTAAGTATACTGTCAAGTAAACCCCCTTAAATGACAAAAAATGTGTGTACTGATTGCAGTCTCAGGTTTTGAAATATATCAGATAATTTCAAAATCTCAATTGAGATTAAAATGAGTAGATAAATATTTTGGAAGCAAAGTGAGAAATATAAAGATAAAAGGCTCTACTCTAGTTCAACTGAGAATAAGAAAAAAGTAGATAGAGATTATAGAAGCAAAGTGAATGAGAAATATGAAGATAAAAGGCTATTAGAAGAATTTAGAGACAAGGGTGAGTGGGGGTATAAATGTGGAGAGGAAAGGGAATGAGGTAAGATATGGGTACTGAAAGGAGGGATACCAAGAGTGAAAGAGGCTGTGAAAGGATGAGACACACTCAAGTCCAATTACATGGATCCTAATTATGCAATCAGCAAAATATGAGTTATTAACATGGATGTTAAATCTACAGGACACTCTTCTAACAAAAGTATGCAGGCCACAGCCATCTTGTGTGTTTTGCTGTTTGAATGATAAAAATAATTAGGTGGCTGCAGCAGCTAGCAGCCACTGCAATTCATTCTACATTTGCAAATAAAGTACACTGAAATGTTGTCTATGTTGTCCTGATGATGTGATTAGTTACTGTGACAGTGCTGACAGCCTATCACCACATCCTGCCTAACATTTACTTGTAAACAAATATCATATGAGTTTTTGGAAAATTGTGTAATGTCTGAGAACATGCTAGTTATCCTATTCAGTCTCGGTAATCATGGGGACTTAACCCCTTCATACCAAGGACATACACATGTACGTGAGGCTGCCTGTGTTGTACACATGTACTACTGGGTACCTTACTTGGTAAACAAGTCTAAATGATAAAAACACAAACCTGTAGACCCCATTCTGCTTTTCACTTAAACATTGATTAAGGCAAAGGTCTCCTAGACACTCACTCTCACCCTCTCTATCCCCCACCACTACACACTCCTCACTTCTCTCTCTCTCTTGCATATTTCCTGTCCACCTCCTTTCCCCACTCTCCACTTCCAATAATTCCCTTTTTTATTGCCCTTCAGCCTGTCCATTCCTCCCAATCCCTACTTTTCCTTCTCTTCCTCACCATATTGTCTTTCTCCAGTCTTAACTCTTCCCCTTACTCTCCTCTCCTTTTTCTCTTCTTCCTTGTTTCTTTGGTTAGTCTTAATGAGTCCTTCATTCCACTTCTTGCTGCTGTGTGTGTGTGTCACTCACCTATGGTTGTCTGCTGGTCATCTAGCCAGCCATTACCCTTAAGATAGAGTTCAGAGTTCATAATGATTTATCTTTGGGTAGGACTGAGACAACACACAAACTGCACACTAAGACAGTGGGGCCACAACCTCTCAGGTTGTATCTCGTATCTACTTGTTGCTTGAACCCAGGCCTTCTCAGTTGTGAGCTGAGTGTGCTGACCACCATGCTACATGGTGTGTGTGTGTGTGTGTGTGTGTGTGTGTGTGTGTGTGTGTGTGTGTGTGTGTGTGTGTGTGTGTGTGTGTGTGTGTGTGTGTGTGTGTGTTTACTTAGTTTTTATCTATAGTGTTTTTACTCCTGGAAGAATGTTTAGGCATTGGTCAAATAGAGGTGTTAAACCTCATGTAAAAAAAAATTCTCTCTCTCTCTTTAGTAACAGGTTACCAATGGAGGAGGGAGGAAGGGAGAGAGAAGTGAGGTCACATGGTGGGAGAGAAGAGGGAAAGATGGATGTGCTCAGAAGCAGGGAGTGGAGAGAGAGAGAGAGAGAGAGAGAGAGAGAGAGAGAGAGAGAGAGAGAGAGAGAGAGAGAGAGAGAGAGAGAGAGAGAGAGAGAGAGAGAGAGAGAGAGAGAGAGAGAGAGAGAGAGAGAGAGTAATAATTTACACACACATTTTTTGGCCACTTGGTTGAGAGAGAGAGAGAGAGAGAGAGAGAGAGAGAGAGAGAGAGAGAGAGAGAGAGAGAGAGAGAGAGAGAGAGAGAGAGAGAGAGAGAGAGAGAGAGAGAGAGAGAGAGAGAGAGAGAGAGAGAGAGAGAGAGACATAGGGAGAGAACCTTCGTCTTTACCTGGAGCTTAACACTTAATGAAATGTAGAATGTATCAAATGTTTTGCATTTTCCTCACTCAGGCTTATACCATGTTAGAGTTTTCCTGATAGTACAATGTCAATTACTCTTAAATAAAAACTTAAGTTTCTTGTACATACATAATCCTCCACTTCTGAATAAAAATCTAAGAACTGAATCCTTTCACAAATGTTTATAATGACACTTGGCAGTGATACTGGCCTATAATTCAAAAGTTCTTTCATGTCTCCTCCTTCGTAAATTGAGATAATATCTGCTCTTTTCAAGTTTTAGGGGAACTTTACCTTTCTTTAAAGAAATTTCAATATTATGTCTGCTCTTTTCTAGTCTAAGGGAACTTTACCTTTCTTTAAAGAAATTTCAATATTATGTGTCTTCTTTTCTCTGTCAGGTGATTTCTGTATTAATTAACATTCTCACTCTATCTCATCTATCATTTCCCTGTTTTCACAAGTTCACATTCAAGTTAAAGGTCATTGTGTGTGTGTGTGTGTGTGTGTGTGTGTGTGTGTGTGTGTGTGTGTGTGTGTGTGTGTGTGTGTGTGTGTGTGTGTGTGTGTGTGTGTGTGTGTGTGTGTGTGTGTGTGTACCCAAACAATAAATCATACTTCCTGTGAATGTCACACTGTGTGAGCCTACATTTATAACAATATGCAATGGAGGTCATATCAGACTTTTCTTTATCTCTTATATGATGCCCATGTTTCCTTAACCATAAATGTTCCATATGCTAATAATACTTTCAATAACTGTGGATTTATCAACTGCTGTTTTCTAGAACCTAAACCCTGCAGTTGGGAAATGAATGGCATAAATATAATAGATGGGAATGACTGAACAATGGTAAAACTCACAGCAGAAAAGGACCAACAGGAGCCACACTGTCCCTGGTCCTTGACGGGGGTTACTGCACCTTTCTCCCTCCAATCCACACTCTTGGGCAACACAACATCATCATCGGGTTCAATAAAGCTGGCACCACTGAAGGGTCGGCTGGCCTTGTAACTTCCTACAGTTCGGTTCCAGCGGAATCCATTCATAGTTGTCACAAACTCATGATGGAGCTGCAAAGTAAACTTAATCTAAGACACCAAGCTACAACTACATTTTCAATTTCAGTAACTTAGTACACTAAGTAGACTAACATAATGCTTAGTTGTTAATGCACTAAATTTACAAATAAGGAGTTTCACTTAATCATAGAATATCTACAGAGAAGACTTAAGAAAGTTAAGAAGCTTTAACCTCAAAAAACAAAAGACTAATAATCACTACCTATGTGTGTATGTATGTGTAGGCAAGATGCTATACATGCAACACCTACAAGAGTGATGATCTGATAAACTTTTAAATTGATAACACAGATTAGCACACCTGAAGTATGTTGGGCCAAATGGTTTAGTATATGAAATTTTTGCAATAACTATTTATTTATTTTTTTCAAGAAAGACCATTTGGTCCATGAATGTTCCAGTACAAAGCACCAATGGCCCAACACTTCAGATATGCTAATTTATATAATTAATTTAAAAGCTTACTTGAATCATCACTCATGAAGGTGCAGCACAGATTATTTGTCATCTCAAAGCATGTATGGCATGTTACTGGCACGCGTGCATACACACACACACACACACACACACACACACACACACACACACACACACACACAGAGAGAGAGAGAGATGAACTGAAGATGCCAATCCTTGAAAAGGATAGTCTATAGGGAATAGAGTGGTACCTTGGTATATGTCCTTCATCTGTTCTGGATCCTTGGACTTGTACCAAACCAGACATATACCAAACAAATTTTTCCCATAAGAAATAAAGGGAAAATGATTAATCTGTTCCCATGAAGAGAGAGAAAAAACTATTATTGGCATATTATACAGTACATTGATGGAGTTGTATAAAAATAAGTTTGATACTAAAATACGTACTGCATTTAAGGGCATATAAGATGCACCCCTGTTTCAAGCATGGCATATTCAGGAAAAGATTTTTTATGTATTTAAACACATGACGTTTAAAACAAGCTAGCGGTACAGCTGAACAAAAAAGCAAGCAATCACAAGAGTAATAATATCCTACATGATTGCAGTAATAAAACAGAAGTAGTGGCCTATACTCTTTTTATTCTCAGATGAACATTTAGGCATTTTCTGAGATCTGTTAGCTACTTCAACACATCACACAACTGCTCTTAAATATATCAATTCTTTTTACTTTTTTATTGAAATTCAAGTATTAAATATGGATCAATTACTCATCAAACCATGCAGTGCTACGAATGGTTTGGGTTTTAGAATAATAAATAGTCCAGGTTTTACAGAATGCTTGACTTCTGATCTTTCTAAAATTTCTGGTTGGGGCAGAGCAAACTTGGTATTGTTCAATGCCTCAAAAACTCAATTCCTCCATCTATCAACTTGACACAACCTTCCAGACAACAATCCCCTCTTCTTCAATGACACTCAACTGTCCCCCTCTTCTACACTGAACATCCTCGGTCAGTCCTTTACTTATAATCTGAACTGGAAACTTCACATCTCATCTCTAGCTAAATCAGCTTCTATGAAGTTAGGCATTCTGAGATGTCTCTGTCAGTTTTTCTCAACCCCCCCCCCAGCTGCTAACTCTGTACAAGGGCCTTATCCGTCCATGTACGGAGTATGCTTCACATTTCTGGGGGGGTTCCACTCATACTGCTCTTCTAGACAGGGTGGAATCAAAAGGTTTTCGTCTCATCAACTCCTCTCCTCTAACTGATTGTCTTCAGCCTCTCTCTCACTGCCGCAACGTTGCATGTCTAACTGTCTTCTACCGTTATTTTCATGCTAACTGCTCTTCTGATCTTGCTAACTACATGCCTCCCCTCCTCCCGCGGCCTCGCTGCACAAGACTTTCTTCTCTCTCACCCCTATTGTGTCCACCTCTCTATTGCAAGAGCTAACCAGTATTCTCAATCATTCATCCCTTTCTCTGGTAAACTCTGGAACTCCTTGCCTGCTTCTGTTTCTACCTTCCTATGACTTGAATTCTTTCAAGAGGGAGGTTTCAAGACACTTATCAATTTTTTGACTACTGCTTTGACCCTTTTATGGGACTGGCATTTCAATGGGCATTTTTTTTGTTGGATTTTTGTTGCCCTTGGCCAGTGTCCTTCCTACAAAAAAAAAAAAAAAAAATCACATTTGACAACATAGCTTTGCAATGTTGTCATTTTGGTCGAGCATCCAGGGTGCTTATTGGTAGGGTTAGATGACTCAGGTCAGAGAGAGGGATGGCTCAGCCTCTTGAGGGATACTCCCAAGATGGAAGCAACTTCCAAGTGCTCATCTGTTCTTCACAGCCATGAGAAAGAACTTATTTACAACAAGAATAAGTATTTTTAGAAGAGAAGGGCCAGCAGAGGTCCTAACGTAACCTAACCATGCATCACATCCTCCAGAGCAATAGCTTGAACAGCCAGACACTAATGCTAATGAGACGCCATTGTGACGAATCTGCTGTCCCAAATAGAGATTACGCAAAACAATTACCATGAACAAATAAATAATAGAAAAATTATTCACACAGTATCATACAATACAGAGAGAGAGAGAGAGAGAGAGAGAGAGAGAGAGAGAGAGAGAGAGAGAGAGAGAGAGAGAGAGAGAGAGAGAGAGAGAGAGAGAGAGAGAGAGAGAGAGAGAGAGAGAGAGAGAGAGAGGAGGAGGTAGGACAGTTGCCTATCCTTTCCACCAATGTGTTAAAACTGATAACTGGTCCTGTAGAGACCCAGCAACGCAGCTCATAGGGAATTCCCTTACTCAGCCAATGCCCAAGTGTTTTTTTCCAGGAGTAAAAACACTATAGTCACAGAGGTGTGACAAAGAAAGCAATTCAGCTGCCGAGATGTCATTTCCATTTTCAACACTTCCTTACATCAAAGTATGGTTGAAAAATATGATATAGCACCCTTGCCTATAATACGGTAGTGTAAATCTTCAGCTGTACAGATGAAAGAAATATCAAAATTAAATCTACAGGAGGCCTCACATTGGCATATAAGATGCAGGATGATTTTTTGAGCCATTTTTATGAAAAAGGTGGATCTTATATGCTGTCAAATACAGTAAATACAAAAGCAATTAGATGAAATAAATGAAAATTTAACCTCACTTTACCTTGCTGAGAAGATTCAAGTGCCTACTAGGATGGTGCTGAGAAGGGAGATGCTACTGTTTGGAAAGAGTCATTAACTTTCTCAGAATTCATGGTTAATGAATTTACTAAAAATTTATGCAAAAAACAAAAAAATCACGTGAAAATTCATAGTTATAGTGTGGGTTGTTCACTAAATGGTAACAATGGGCACACTGATGCTCATGGAGCAGTTGTGACTTTGTCTCAAGAGGTAAACAAGGGTAGGGCACGGTGTTGTGACTCTGACCCATACAAGTTCTACCACATGAATTTTATTCTAAACAAAGGTCATATACCAAGCAAACTTTCCTGCATCCAAACAGGACGTATACCAAGCTAGTCTTATTTCAAAGCGAATGTATACCAAAGCACCACTGTATACAGAATTACAGGAGAAATTGTCTTTCAGTTCTGTCTACCAATATGTACCTCTCCTTCCTGCTAGAAGTTTACCTACATTTACCCTGCTTCTAAAAGATTACTGCTCTAACCCTTCATACTATGGTCTTATTGCTTTAATCTCTTGACTTTCCAAGATTTTTTATTAACCTATTCTCAACAGCAAGATTCTTAAACATCTATTACTTTACAACCTTATATCTGATTGCCAGAATGGGTTCCATTCGTGACTAAATCTTGGGCATCCTCTTTTAGAAATTATGATAAAACTTTCATTGTTGCCTTAGACATATCAAAAGCATCAGAGTCTGACACAAAACTTCAATTTCCAAACTATTCTCCAACGTCTTCCATCATTTTCTCTGTAATTTCCTTTCTGAATGTTCTATTGCCACTGCTGTTCATGTTCTTCCCCTATTGCCACTGTTGGAGGCAATGTTATTATGTTCTTTCCTAAGTCTATAAACGGCAGCATTTCTCAGGGATTAGTTTTGTCACCTACCTTATCCTATCCACTCCTATACTAAGGATATCAATCAGCACTTCCCCATCCCCTGAACTCTTCCAAACCTCACCTTTTCTTCTATTACCTTGAGTATTGTTATTATAATTCTTGCTATTTCATTGCAGTCTGCTTTGTTATCCTTCTTATTTTTATTACTGTACTCTGAATAGTTTCTATTAGTTCATAATCACTACCTGAAAAGCTTTGCTTTATATAGGCAAGCTGCATTAGATATTATATCTTTTCTTCCAATTGTACAAACAAATCAGTTATGGTATAAATAAATGTTTCAAGTGTTTCACTAAAACCTAAGTGCCTAAGGCCACTGATAGCAGACCCCTTTCTTTTCTCTTACTTCCTCTATCCTTAATTTCAATCAAAAGCTGGCTGCTGCATCTATTTATGCAATAATATGACTTACCCTTGTGCCCTTGCTTGCATCTTCAGAGTTTTTACCACCTGGCTAAGACTTCATTGTCATTCTCACTCACCTGTGCTATGAGTGAATCTCATCTAACTCCTCCAACTATGTAAGATTCTCCAACTATCTGACTTCAAAAGTGGAGCGCATTCTCATACATTTCTCCCTTGCTGAAATTTCCATACCTTGATATTTTAATGTTCACCAACTTTGCAAATCATCATGTTTCACTTACCAACCAGGTGATCAACCCTACAATTTGCTAATTTATATAATCTGAAGCAATTACTATAGCACCCTACCCACATTCCTGACAACTTTGGAGATACAGTAATCACTCAATAAACCAGCTAAATTTGACGGAAGAGTGATCAGTTTATCCAATCTGACCAATTGTCCAATGCTAATTTGGTATATTGATATTGTCATGTTATTGGCCGAGTTTACCTTGAATGGGATCACGTTTTCTTAGTGTCCCCATGTTCCGGTTACCTGCCATTCGGACATTATCCTTATTATTGTTATAAGTAGTGTAAGGCTTATTTACCCATTTTATATCATGTAGTATTATCCTCTTCATAATTTAAGTTCTCTATATCTTTGTACGTATAAGGAAGTAAGTACAATTGAGGTGAAATACGTTGAAAACGAGGGGAGCTTGAGTGGGCAACAACACATTCCAAGGAGGGGAAAAGGCAGAGCGCCTTGGGAAGTGAAGTAGGGAGGAAGGTGGCGTCTCTCAGGGAAGGATTTTGGTGTGGATTGGTGATGGAGTGAGTTTGTGGAGGTATTAGTGGTGTAGCGGTATAACCTTGATATCCAGGATCAGGTTAGTGAGTCTTTTGTGGTACCAAGAGCTCTTGTCCGCTGAAATTCGGTTGTTGAGTTGTGCCGGTGACGCTGTTGGAAGGGGTCATAGGTCAAATTGGCAGCCATTTTGTGAGTGGAGGTTGTGGTGTTAACCTTGGAAGTTGGTGTTGTGGTGTATTGGTGATTTTGGGGTTGATGTTATGGTGTTATGGGCAATCTTTGGTGATAATGGTAATCTCTTGTGAGGCTTGAGGAGGTGAAATACGGGAATTATTGTCTGGGGACGCGGTAGTGGTGTCTGAGTAAATTCCTGCGGTTGAGGGGAAATATTTCTGTGACTGGTGGAGGTGTAAACGGGTTCTGGTGACGTGGGAAGAGACGAGAACGTCATGTAGTAACGTGTACTACCTCATGTTGTTTGTGAATTATTATTAGTATTAATATATGTGCTTGTGACATAGAATAATCGTGTTTTCTACTCCCCCAACAACAATCTGGTATTAGAGGTAATTCCAGGTGTGCTGAGTCGAGGTAAAGGTGGAGTGAGAGATAGTTCTGACGATTTCGGATAGGTCGGGTAGGCACTCGAAGCCTTTAAAAATCCAGACCTTTAAAACTTTCCGGGATCAGTGTAACGTCCACTTTCTTGGAGAGATAACCGGGATCGTACGATCGCAGGTAAGTAGGCGATCGTGACAATATTGATAGCTTTGTTTGGTTGGATATCCACTGCCAAAACTTAATTTTATTTATACTTACAAAGGCTATTTACTGTAAACTATTTATGATAAAAATTTCATTAACATTGGTGTCACTGCCACACAATTAGCTATGTCCAAAGTACAATAACACTAAAAAATTTCCTCATCTTTCTCTGTCTGTCTCTCTCTCTCTCTCTCTCTTACACACACACACACACACACACACACAAACATACACACACACACACACAACTGCACAAAAACACAAGCATGTACTCACCATATCACCATATTTATTCATCTTAAGTCTGTAGGTTTTCTGGCCATTTGCATAAAGCTTGTTGTGAACAGCAATCTTGTGCTTGTTTTCAGTGAAGATTTTCATGCGGAATGTATCTTCCACCTTACTTGAGTACTTTTTGCCATGTTCCAACTGAAGGATGAAAAGTTTATGGCAGATCATCCAGGAAGAATCGAATATGCTATCAGAAAATCCTTAGGAACTGATTTTTAACATAAAAATATCAAATGAAAGAGTTCATATCAAATAAGACAAGCTGAATAAGGATATAGAGTTACCTTGATTAAAGAATATGTGGTAAAATCAAGGCAATGCATAAGGTAACCACAAAAAAAGAGAAAGCAAGATGATGTTTGTCATAAAGCATGTCCAGTGCAAAAGTAAATTTATCCAGACATTTAGTGAAAACTGGTTGACACAACTCAAAAAAATATAACTGTAGGATTGTGATAACAGATATGGCATCTCTGAATAAGATAGAACAAAATGTGAAAGACAAAACTTTAAATATGGAGAACTCCATCTGTTACATATTGTGCATTACCCACTAAAACCACAACATTCTCTTCACTTTAAGCAAAAATAAAAGAGTTCAAATATTTACTAATAAATATAACCATTTACAACTATGTAATAGACTATCAAGACTAAAGCACTTCATTATTCATTATTCAAAAATCTCCATCAAGTTTGTGCTTTAAAATTTATCTTAAAAAAAAAAAAAAAAAAAAAAAAAAAAAAAAAACATCCCAGAGTAATATCAGTCATATTTGGAACTAGTCAGATGTCATCTAGATAATACTGTGCAGTTCTGGCTACCATATTACAGGAAGTACATACAGTGACTGGCACCTCAGTGGGTCTTTCTTTTCCTTTTCTTTTTACTGCTACTTCCTTTGCTATTCTTTTCTTTTTCTTTCTTTTTTTAAATGTCTGAATGCCTTTCTTAGAATAAAGCCTGGGGAGAAAGACTTATTTCACTAAATTCCTCTCAGCTGAAAGTCCTTATGATGATGACAATCCTGTAGTAACCTATAATTTTAGATAAGTATTATTTTGGTTCCTGCTCGTCACTTTCTTCTAAATAATATTTTATAATATCATTTTGAGAAAGCTAAATGTTCAAATAAAACTTCAAATCCTCATATAGTATCCCTTACTCACTAAATAAAAAAAAAAAAACTCATCCTGCTAGGAAGTTGTCACTGAGCTAGTAAGCAGTGTGTGTGTGTGTGTGTGTGTGTGTGTGTGTGTGTGTGTGTGTGTGTGTGTGTGTGTGTGTGAACTACTTGGGCATGTGCAGTAAAGAAATCAGTCAATTAACTCATCTATGTAACCAATGTTGCTGCATTACTGAAGTACCAACTTACCTTGAAGGATTCCCACTCCTCCATAACTACTGAGAAGAAAGATACGGCAGAGGCTGATGCCACAGCCCCCAAAAACACCACAGCTACACTCAGTCTCATCTGTGAGGAATGAAACATGATATTAATGAAAATATTCATGTCACCATTGACATTTTTATCACAAAGCTATTACTTCTTGCTCTTTCTCATACTACATATTCCTGTTGGATGACAGATTCAAAACTTCTCTTAGGTCAGTACCTATCACTGTCAAGTGAGCAGACTTTAAAAAATTCATCCCAACTGTCTTTGCTAGGCTAAGAATTTTAATTAAATGCCTTTTTGCTATAAGCTAAACACACAATAGTCCAATTACTTCCAGTTTGCAACTGGAGTCTTTGTAACCTCATTGCTGATTGGTCAGTGGCTCTGTCAGACAGTTTCCCACTTAATCCAGATGTAACATTTTTCACATTACATATAAAAAGCACACATATACAAAAATGGCCAAATCAACAACTGATAATGATTTCTAATATCATATAAATTATATTTCAATAATGAGTTTACAACTTCTTTGTGCCATCTTTATATAGCAATAAAATGCTATGGCAGGTATTTAACAAGGGTCACTGCAAACTCACTGCAGAATGTCCACCAAGAGCAATTAGTAGTGTCTTAACAGACAACTATCAACTTCAACTCTCTCTATAACTTGAAATTTTCTTGACTGAATAATCTGTTACAGGTATTAATCAAGAGTATATATAATTCTGCATCTAAAGGCATATGTCCAGTCTCACTGAGATAACATTTAATGGTGGACTTCTTTGACAACCATAGATTGTTCAACAGCTGCCAGCATGGTTTCCTCAAAGTTCAGTCATGCTTATCACAAATGCTGGCATATAAGTAATTTCTGCTAGATAGCCTGGAAGAGAGGAGCAAAGTAGACATGGTATATCTTGACTTTGCTGATGACACTTGGGTAGCAAGGAAAGTGAATCTACAAAATGTTGACCTACTGCAATAGAACCTCAGCAAAATATATTTGTGGATATTCTTACCCAGTTGGCTACCCTGTCATTTTCAGCAGTATGGCTTGTGAATACTGACTAGTATAATGATTTAAATGGATACCCTTCAGGGCAGCTCATATCTGCAGGCATGCCAGCTCATTGCCTAGTGTTTGGTAAAACAAAGTTGGCTTGAAGGAGGGAATGAGTTATGTGCCTTAAGCAGAATTTACACAACTACGCAAACAATGGTGGCAGTGTAACTCAATATAGTCAGAGGATATGGCTTAGGTGAGTGTAAAGACTTTTTATTTAAATGGTGCAAAGGAGTCAGCTCCAACAGCACTATTAGGTAGGGAGTTTCAGAAATCTATGCATCTCAGATTAAAAACCTGCATCTGCACTCTACCAATATGTGGGGCTTGGGGATTTTGAATCAGTGACCTCTGGTGCAAGTTAATGGAGAGACTGTAAAGAGGTCATGTGGTAGTATTGTTGAGTGGTGGTGAAAAATCTTCCAGTATTCAATGAGACTGGCTCTAATAAGCCTTCCCTGCACGGATTACAACTTGAGAAACTTCAAGTATGTGGGTGATTTCATCCACTGGCACAAACCCCGAGACAAAACTGTCCAAGAAAGATTGATGAAGAGGAGGATATTTCCTGGTGAGCACTGTATTGGATTGCCAATTGAGGAGAGATAGGTTAAAATCGCCTAGGATAATTACTTATTTAGCTGGACAGAAGTTCAGGAGAAAGTTTAAGAGTGCAAGGTTGTCATTTTCAGTGTGGGATGGGGAACAGTACACTACAATTATGTATTGGGTGAGATCAAGTAGATGGATACCGCAGACATTATCACAGTCAATGTTAACTTTTATAAAACTAAAACAACTTTTTTATGTACAAGCAAACTCATGTTTGTTGGTATTTACTTTCATGGTGGTCGTTCATATTTGGACAAAGGAGTCTGGGATTTCAGGTAAGAGCCAGGATTCAACAACACAAAAGACATCCAGTTCATTTGCTGCTATGAAGTCGGAGATTAAGTGTATCTTATTCATAAAACTATTCACATCACTTATTACTTAATATTGTATTTCAGAGTTGGCCTTGAGGACTGCAGGTTCATTGGTTTAAATTTCCAGTGTTATTATTTACTTCAGTATGGATGGCAGGCTACTCGGAAAAAATGGCACTGGAAAGAATGGCACAGGAAAAAATGGCACATTGTTTAGCCTAGGAAAAAATGGCACACAAGCATATACACCGATATATAATTATTATTATATTATAATAATATAATATTATATAATAATATAATTATTATTATATATTATATATTATATATAATTATTATTATGTTATAAGTGTTCGAAGCCTATATTGTTATGTTATAAGTGTTCGAAGCCTATATTGTTATGTTATAAGTGTTCGAAGCCTATATTCGAAATCGATCAGAAGTTTTCTTGGCTCACGTTGTGAATAATTTGATTAGTGGACTCTGTGGACTTTTTTTGCGATGGAAATTATCGAAAGCAACAAGGGAGGTCTCAAACTGTGTTACAGTGGATACATGTATACCAAGCAGTGGTCAAGAGGTGAAACGGTGCGGTGGAGGTGTGTCAAGCGAACACTTTCATGTAAAGGGGCATTAACAACATCTCTTCAAAATGAAAACCCAACACTTTTAACAGAACACAATCATGATGGTGACGAAAGTGCTACTGAAGCAGCCAAGTGTAAGTCTAGAATGAAAACATTAGCAAAAACTACCAGAGATAAACCTGGTCAAATATACGCCCAAAATGCCTTAACCATGAGAACCCAAGCGCAGGCTCATTTCGTATCACAAGAACATTGTAAACGACTGATTCAGCATCACCAAAGCGCCAATCAGCCTCGCGACCCTGCTTCATTACAGGAACTTGTTATCTCGGGAGAATGGGCATCAACAGGTGGACCAGAACCACAACCGTTCCTGATTTATGACAATGGTCAAGACAGTAACAATCGCATTATTGTTTTTGCAAGTGAACAGACCCTACGACATTTAGCAAAATCAGACATCTGGATGATGGATGGAAATTTTGCCATGGCCCCTCCTAAGTTTACACAATTGTATGTAATTCGTGTTCCTCTCGGAAACACTGCTGTCTCCGTTGTTTATGCATTCCTTCAACACAAGACTCAAAACACCTATGAACAACTTTTTACGGCAGTTCTTGAGAAATGTGCAGAGTACCACCTGTATCCAGACCCTAGAACCGTTATGCTTGACTTTGAACAAGCAACTCTACAGGCCATCACGGCAATACTGGGATCGGAAGTTACTATTTGTTGCTGCTTCTACCATCTGACACAGTCATCATGGAGAAAAATACAAGAGTTAGGGCTGGCAACTGTGTACAAGGAAAATGAGGATATAAAGTTGTTCTGTGCTATGGTCGACAGTTTAGCTTTCCTTCCCCTAGAGGATGTGTCTGCCGGCATGAATTACCTCAAACACAACACACCAGAGGGCATGGAGCCTTTCGTCACTTACTTCGATCAGACCTACGTAACGGGAACTTATCGACGAGTCCAAAGACAGCAAGATGACAATGAGATCCCAAGAGTTCAGCTCCGCCTCATTCCTCCACGGTTTCCTCCAGAAATCTGGAATGTGCATGAAGCAACTATTCGAGACGAGTCTCGCACGAACAACTTATGTGAGGGATGGAACAATCGATACAGCAGGTTGGTTAAATTTATGGAAATGTTTGTAACTCGGTACTTTATATTATATTCTTCACATTTTATAATTATTTTAAAAAGATGCGCTTCACGTTGTTTTTGTTTTTTGTTAGAGCTTTAAGTCCAGCAGAATAACTGTGCTTAGCTTAGAATGGTCATTGGTTAGTTAGTTACCACGCAACTCAAACTATTTACGATAATCACTTTCCTAGGTTGCTTGATCACAGTCACCCAACAATATGGCGGGCAATCCAGTGGATCCAAGCTGACCATGCTGTTGTAGCTACCCAGTTGGTGCTAGAATCTCGTGGCGAGCCTCCCAAGAAACGGCAGAAGAGGGTGTACAAGAATCTACAAACACGAATGAAGAACCTCTGCCAAGATCGCCGTGATGGTTGCAAATCAGTTGAGGAGTTTTTACATGGAGCGGGTCACAACATTCGATGGAAGTCCTAAGCATTATAAGAAAAGTCAGTAAAATGTATAGAAATAAAGTGTGAACAAATTTTAGCTGATTGTACTGTCTGATTGTATCGTTTTTAGCTTGAGTTTTTTTTAGCACATTTTGTACTGTGCCATTTTTTCCTAGACTAAACAATGTGCCATTTTTTCCTGTGCCTTATTTTCCTGTGCCATTCTTTCCGGTGCCATTTTTTCCTACATTCGGATGGCAGAGGCCCAATTGTTCTGGGGGATGAGTGGAAGAGTGGCTGCAGCAAGGGTAGGGTTCTCTGCTGCTGTATTTGCACCTGTGCCAGGTACTAATGATCTGCATTCAGCACGCCACTCATACAATTCTTTTCTTTGTTTGTATGTTAAGTCCTTGTTGGCGTGTATGTGGCTGAATTGGCTGTCTCTCAACATTTTTGCATTGTCCAGTAGGTTCTTCCTGACTTCAGCATCAGTGATTTTGGCACAATAGATTTTTTTTTTATCTCTGTTTATACATGTTACATTTGTCAGGTTTACTGAGTTCCAAGGATATGAATGCCTACAGGATTAAAAGCAGTTTTTACTACATCTGAGGACTGTACCTCTAAGCTCCTAATGATGAATGATGATGGATTCCTTCCTTTTATGCCTCTTCTCCAACTCTGAGGTTTCCTCTCTAATGATGGACCTTAATTAATTTTGATCAGTCAGGGGCTGAATGGGTCCTGTGATTGGAGTCACTGAGTGGTGACGAGGGAGATGTCCATCCTGACTAGTGTTGCCATTCTGATTATTAGTGAGGATTTGAATGGTATCAGCTTTTCTGTGACGAGGGAGATGTCCATCCTGACTAGTGTTGCCATTCTGATTATTAGTGAGGATTTGAATGGTATCAGCTTTTCTCATTGTCTGGAAGAGCTGACTGAAGGTAGAGTCTGGTACATTACCACTTTTACTGTTAGATCGGCATTCTGTGCATAAGAACGCAATCCCCTGACCTCCACATTCTATTATGTAATCTATCAATTTTTTCCTAGTCATAAGCACATGGGGGTGGGGTAAAACCAAGTTTCACAGCGATCACAGCCAATGGCATTAAGTCTAGTTAGTGTTACATGTTCCATATGGGTAAGAATTTTCAGTAGTACTAGTAACCTGAGAGGGGGAAAAAGGGTTGTTTAGCTGAGGGTTGGGCGCTGAGGTGTTTGTCTGGGTATGGGAAGCAGCCATATTTGTTTGGGTATGTTGTTGCCTGCCTGAGCTTCCACCGCTATGCCCTATATTCAATATATTCTTACTATTGTTACAAAGAGCCATACTGCAAATACCAGAACAGAAAACACCATGCAGGTATATGAAACGTGACGGTAGCTGGAGAGAAGGTAGCCAACAACACACTCTAGAGAAGAATAGCTGTGCAGCAAACAGATGCAATTGCATGATGAAAGTGAACAGAAAGTGAGAGTGCTGAGTACAGGAAGATGACAAGTCAGATCTACAGCCACAAGACTGGGAAATTCTTATTCCTTTCAAGATTTTTATTTGTAACGCAAGCCGCCGTCCTATACCTACCTCCTCAGGTCTACAAGTTCCCAATCAACACCATCATCAATCTCACACAGGACAAGGTGTTGTCACGTGTAGGCCTACAAGTCTTATTCAATCATCGTCGGGTATCAGTAAACCCGCATTCACAATCTACTACATAAAAAAAAAAAAATAAAAAAAAGTTTGCCCTTGTCACGTGAAGAGAAAACAAAGAGATCGCAGATTTGCTACGTCATGACCCACAAAAAAAAAATATATAAAATAAAATAAATAAAATGCTTCGTTCCCATCTCTAGAAACAATACAAAAATGCTTACTGGAAATAGTACAGGCAAGGATGAATATATAGACACACATACCTTCGCAGGGTCAAGGCAACAGCAACCAAGAAGTCCTTCCAACTACACTCCTATACAAGCTTCCTCTCTCCGTAATGTCCTAAGACAAAGTGTGTTGATGTTTATGTTCGCTGCCTCAGGGTGCTGGAAAGAGTGTTGTATAACTATAAATGACCCATGTCTCACATGTTTATATTACATTTCCTCAATATTTACATATTAATCTACCTATAATATATATAAATAACTACAATCATCTTGAATTAACGTACTATCTGTTTAATTTCCTGTACTTTATAGCTTTGCGTCTGGCAGAGGGGGTAACGGTCACGCGGATATGACTCTCAGCACACGGATACTGTGGATGCTATTTCTTTATTTCTACCAGGTTTGAATACAAACCATCTAAACGTCGAAAAGTATGAACAAATATCCAGGGCTATTTCATCTGCTATTCGAGTCCTGAATGTATACGTTGCACTTCACTATTTGTGCTTATCTCCACATCTTTACTTGATTTTTTTTTCTTTATCATAATATACTTCTGGTTCGTATAAAGATTATGGACACCTGCAGATGATTCACGTGAGTCACTTGCCATTTTTTTTCCTAGTTTCTCTAATGTCCGGGACTATCTCATATGAAACATTTCCTATAAAGTTAGGTAAAGGTAAATAAAAGAATTAGTAATAATAATAATAATAATAATAATAATAATAATAATAATAATAATAATAATAATAATCTATTCTAGAGAAACTGGTTATATATATATATATATATATATATATATATATATATATATATATATATATATATATATATATATATATATATATATATATATATATATATATATATATATATATATAAAGCAGCAGCATTGGCATTTGGAAAGAATCATGTCATTAAAATTGAGTTAACTGAAGCAGTTTCCACACTGATCATTTAGTACTCCTTTCTTTATCTCCTACTTGGTAATTTTTACACACACACACACACACACACACACACACACAGATAAGTAATAGTATGTCAGACCAGCCACGATGATGAGAAAGGGGCGGGGCAAATTGGAACAACCAGTTCAAGACCAGTGCACTGCGCACCACGATATCGCCGAAGTGGCCACACCTCACACCATGGCAGGAACAGTGAGTATCCCTAACATTAACTCCCATAGCCTATGTCTGTGTTGATAGTATATTGATTTTATTATAACAGTTATACAAACTCACCTGGTGTGGATGCTTTAAAAATCCATCTATGCAAATGGTATCTCCTAATATGTATTTAAGTGTATGACGAATCCTGTAATAAGCAAATATACACGCAAATACAACAGTTCACATTCATCTTCACTATTGCGAAAAAAAAACTCTTCAGTAGAATTACTTCTAATTGTTACTGATGAACAAAACAGAGTAGTACCGTGATCCTTTTGCCACAGCGTATAAAACAGCGTATTAATAATCCTTTCGTTGTTACACATGAAACCACTCATATATATATATATATATATATATATATATATATATATATATATATATATATATATATATATATATATATATATATATATATATATATATATATATATATACCATTGGTTATTTAATCATTATGCTGACATTGGAATGGCCCGAGCTCGTTCCATTTCTTTGTCATCAGTGTGGATGGGTGAGATGGCAACACCGCTGGCTCACATGTGAATCATTGGTTCTGACTGAGAGCTGAGGCAACGACGTCCATGTGACGAGGGTAATATAACGGATATGATGTTCATCGATGTTACAGATTTCGATTCCTTTATTATTCTAATAAATGCTGCTTACTGAATATCATCGCATACAAACATGAACACACACGGGTAAAAGTGATGTGCTGGACAGAACAAAGTGCTGCGCGGAAGCAAAGGCAGACCAGGATATGTAGTTCTTATGAAATACGATATTGGATAAAACCGTGGAGGTTCAGATAGTAGGTTTTGCGGACGCGGATACAAGAGGATTATCTCTGCTTCATGATTCGTTGTTGCTGCTGTGGATGCTGATTTGTTTTCTATTTTGATTTTTATTTGTTTATTTATTTATAATTTATTTGTTTTACTTCTTAATTTCTTTATTCTATCTATTTATCAATTTTATATATTTATGTACAAAACCCACCATTGAGAGCATTATCATGTTCAGTTGCCACTACCTTGTTCACTGACCCCAATGTGTTAGTTGTTGTAGCATGACTCGAGAGGCTCCAACCCCTGTTGCGTGCTTTAATAGTTCTTACAATATCCCTCCTTCTATTATAGTCCTCGGTGGTGATGGAATCACGTCCTGTAGTTTCACCAGTATATTTGATACAGCATGCATACAGACCACGTAGGATGCGATTGACAACACACTATCTTCGAGAGGTCAGCCTCCATTTATCAGACACTGAGGTTCGCATGAGGTTCACAGCGACGGGCATCGTAAGAGAGTGAAAACAGAGACAAATAGATTATAGTAGTCCACGTGATGATCCAAGGGAGGAACGGAGAGGAATATGTGCGCAGATGTTTTCCCAGGGAACAGTACACCTGCAGGTGAGGTGCGAGTGTGTCATCTCACTGAAATAACAGTAGTAACAGAAGTAGTGCACCTAATTCTCGTCAAATGCGGACTCTGATTAAACGGATTCATGTTTATGCGATTACTTATCATCGGAAAATTAGAGATATCACATTGATCTACTCCTTTCCTTTCTCAGTTTTTAAACTTGAATTTTCTGACTAAATTAACGTCCGAAATCATCCCTATTGTGAAGTCATTCGTTGATTGCCAAATTTGTATATTTTCCGTTGCTCTTAATTTTTTTCCTCTTCGTAAAACCTTCCTGGACTTCGACACTATCATTTTATAATTTAAATTCCTTAAATTTGTGAAGTTCACTCCGTTCACCTCCACATCTCCCTCCTCTTTCTCTAGTGTTTCAGCTTTTCAGTATATAATTAAGTTGGTGCGGAGAGAGAGAGGTAGCCCTGGATATTACACGTTATGTTGTTATGAAGCTGACCCTCATTATTTGCTCTCTCTCTCTCTCTCTCTCTCTCTCTCTCTCTCTCTCTCTCTCTCTCTCTCTCTCTCTCTCTCTCTCTCTCTCTCTCTCTCTCTTTCACAGTTGCATTACAGACTAAAGTCTATACTGAGTAGTTGTATTGCCATATAGATATTCAGCTGCTCTCACCGGTCCTTTCTCGACTCTCCCTAGTCCTCATAATTCGCCATGCTCTCTTTCTCTGCTACCGAAGACCTGTTTAAAATCCATGAAAATCTTTCCCTTTTTTACCACCTAGTCTTCATTATCTGCAGCAGTGTAAAGACATAGTTGATTGTCTTTCTTTCATTTCCTGAAACTTATTTGCTCTTCTTCAA
>NC_087155.1:5269191-5279191 GCF_035594125.1 Scylla paramamosain
TTCCCAGATACCCGTTTTCTCTCTCTCTCTCTCTCTCTCTCTCTCTCTCTCTCTCTCTCTCTCTCTCTCTCTCTCTCTCTTCTTGGCCTCATTTCGCATTAGGAACTAATAATTCAAAGCGTTGAATATGAAATGAAAAAAAAAAAGGTAAATGAAAATAAGTTAATTTTGGTACCTGAAGCAGCTAGAGCCGCAACATTTCGATATTCATGTCAGCAGCTCACCTAGAATAGCAAGTTAACCAGACTGGTTTAAAGATAACGGAGCTCTTGACCTACTACCATCGCTTCGGCTACAGCATCAGCGTGTTTCCTCTCTGTGGTGAACGTATATGCAAACACTGTTTTAAAACTACTTTTATTGTGTCCGTGACTCTCTCTCTCTCTCTCTCTCTCTCTCTCTCTCTCTCTCTCTCTCTCTCTCTCTCTCTCTCTCTGACACAGTGTTTTCAGTTACATATAATTAGTCAACTCTAAGTGAGTCAGTTAACCACAAAGCCACTACTTCCATGACGATACCAGTATCACTTTTGTTGTTACTCATATCCTCTCTAGGAATCCCTAGTCACGCACCCAAGAACTAACCTATACCCACTCAAATAACTTCACGTAGCTCACCACGGAAATTCTAGATGGAAATTTCTACCATGACAAAATCAAAAGTGCACTCTCTCTCTCTCTCTCTCTCTCTCTCTCTCTCTCTCTCTCTCTCTCTCTCTCTCTCTCTCTCTCTCTCTCTCTCTTTCTCGCCTGTAGAGGAGACATGGTGTAAGGTTTGTGGGGTTGAAAATGGTCATACTTTAGAACATCATGTGCAGAAGTGTTCATGTGTGAGTAAATTTAGGAATGATAGCATTAGTGATGTGACTGAACAAATCATATGGATGCTTAAGAATGGCCAAACTGAGGAAATAGTGAGGGAATGTAAGGAATTTGCCCCACCACGATGATTGTTGGTCACAATTTTCTGATGTGTATGCTGTATATATATATATATATATATATATATATATATATATATATATATATATATATATATATATATATATATATATATATATATATATATATATATAATATGAGCGTAAAGGCTCTTCCCCGCCAGTATGATTAATGCTCAGAGCATCATCAGTGCAATGTTTTCTGCTATTCAGATGTTGTACTGGGTGCGATTAGAAATCTATGACCTCCATTTGTCCTGTAACTGAACTATGAATGAATTATTAAACTCTCTCTCTCTCTCTCTCTCTCTCTCTCTCTCTCTCTCTCTCTCTCTCTCTCTCTCTCTCTCTCCCCATAAGAAAGGGAAAGTTATACTTTTTATGGGGCTATTTATGTAATGCAGTGCCACGTGATAACCTCTTTAAATCTGAAAAGGTTTTGTCAGTTTTTTTCCGTTTAATTTTTATCCCCTCCCCCACAAAAAAAAAAAAAAAAATGTAGATGAGTGCAACGACTGTGCAACGCACGAGGATGAGCTGCATCTTGTGTGGTGGCCAGAGGTGTTTATTGCCACGATCATGTTTGGTTAAGTGGCAGGACCCTCCCTTGGTGCAGTGAGATCGCAGGTTAATTATTAAGTGAGTGACTATTGCTTCTTAGAGGGGATATGAGTAACCAGCAAGGTGATATTGGTAATGTCATGGAAGTAGTGGGTTTGCGGTTAACTGACTCAGTTATAGACCACTAATAACTTATACATATTTACTACACTAATGATAGAGAGTGATGTGTGTTGGCTCTGATCTGGCAGTCTCGCGAGCTGGGTAATTCCCAAAGGACAACGCCTAAATATACTTTTTATAAATTCAGGACCTGTATCAAGACTGTCAATCCTAGCAAATAGTTGTTAATGGCTGTTAAGTTTAATCTTTCCCTGTTGAGAGTTATTTTATTTTATTTTTTTATGTAGGAGGGACACTGGCCAAGGGCAACAAAAATCCAATAAAAAAAATGCCCACTGAAATGCCAGTCCCATAAAAGCAGTAGTCAAAAATTGATGAATAAGTGTCTTGAAGCCTCCCTCTTGAAGGAATTCAAGTCATAGGAAGGTGGAAATACAGAAGCAGGCAGGGAGTTCCAGAGTTTACCAGAGAAAGGGATGAATGATTGAGATTACTGGTTAACTCTTGCATTAGAGAGGTGGACAGAATAGGGGTGAGAGAAAGAAGAAAGTCTTGTGCAGCGAGGCCGCGGAAGGAGGGGAGGCATGCAGTTAGCAAGATCAGAAGAGCAGTTAGCATGAAAAAGGCGGTAGAAGACAGCTAGATATGCAACATTGCGGCGGTGAGAGAGAGGCTGAAGACAGTCAGTTAGAGGAGAGGAGTTGATGAAACGAAAAGCTTTTGATTCCACCCTGTCTAGAAGAGCATTATGAATAGAACCTTCCCCCCCCAGACATGTGAAGCATACTCCACACATGGACGGATAAGGCCCTTGTACAGAGTTAGCAGCTGGGGGGGTGAGAAAAACTGGCGGAGACGTCTCAGAACGCCTAACTTCATAGAAGCTGTTTTAATTAGAGATGAGATGTGAAGTTTCCAGTTCAGATTATAAGTAAAGGACAGACCGAGGATGTTCAGTGTAGAAGAGGGGGACAGTTGAGTGTCATTGAAGAAGAGGGGATAGTTGTCTGGAAGGTTGTGTCGAGTTGATAGATGGAGGAATTAAGTTTTTGAGGCATTGAACAATACCAAGTTTGCTCTGCCCCAATCAGAAATTTTAGAAAGATCAGAAGTCAAGCGTTCTGTGGCTTCCCTGCGTGATATGTTTACCTCCTGAAGGGTTGGACGTCTATGAAAAGATGTGGAAAAGTGCAGGATGGTATCATCAGCGTAGGAGTGGATAGGACAAGAAGTTTGGTTTAGAAGATCATTAATGAATAATAAGAAGAGAGTGGAAGACAGGACAGAACCCACTTGGCATGGTTCTGGGCAGAAATATAAGTACCTTTTGTGGGCCACCTCTCTATCATGTATAGCACCAAGGCTTAGAAGATTTAGGACGAGAAAAAGAGTGAGGAATGTACGCCTCCATGCCAGACACTATCACCTCTGTTATGTGTTCAGCACACAAAGACGGGTCTCTGACACGGAAGCAGTAGTCATTCCAAGGAAAATTAGTAAAATACCTCCTCAGGTCCCCCCAACTAACAGAGGCAAAACGCCAGAGGCACCTTCGCTTAGGGGGATCCTGAGGAGGGATTGGAGTGATAGGACAAGATACAGATATGAGATTGTGATCGGAGGAGCCCAACGGAGAAGAAAGGGTGACAGCATAAGCAGAAGGATTAGAGGTCAGGAAAAGGTCAAGAATGTTGGGCGTATCTCCAAGACAGTCAGGAATACAAGTAGGGTGTTACACCAATTGGTCTAGGTCATGGAGGATAGCAAATTTGAAGGCTAGTTCACCAGGATGGTCAGTGAAGGGAGAGGAAAGCCAAAGCTGGTGGTGAACATTGAAGTCTCCAAGAATGGAGATCTCTGCAAAAGGGAAGAGGGTCAGAATGTGCTCCACTTTGAAAATTAAGTAGTCAAAGAATTTCTTATAGTCAGAGGAGTTAGGTGAGAGGTATACAGCACAGATAAATTTAGTATGAGAGTGACTCTGTAGTCGTAGCCAGATGGTGGAAAACTCGGAAGATTCAAGAGCGTGGGCACGAAAGCATGTTAAGTCATTGCGCACATAAACGCAGCATCCAGCTTTGGATCGAAAATGAGGATAGAGAAAGTAGAAGGGAACAGAAAAGGGGCTACTGTCAGTTGCCTCAAACACCTGAGTTTCGGTGAGGAAAAGATGAGGTTTAGAAGAGGAGAGGTGGTGTTCTACAGATTGAAAATTAGATCTTAGACCGCGAATGTTGCAGAAGTTAATGAAGAAAAAGTTGAGGGGGGTGTCAAGACACTTAGGATCGTCGACAGAAAGACAGTCCGACCTGGGGACATTTATGGTGCCCTCCCCAGATGGGGACTCCGAGGCTGGTGTAGGAGTCGCCATGATGATGCATTCGACGCAGCATACAGCCAAAAGGAAACCAATAGACACCAGGACAGCTACAGAGAGGAGAGACAGCTAGCAACGCGCTATTCAAGGTGGTATTGGCAGGTATGCAGAAGTGGACAGCAGTGGGAGAAAGTTGGCAACTCAAAGCATAAACAACGGAGCTGTTGCCAAGTACCGCAATACAACAGGCTACAACCTTCCCCTGGAACAATTTTAATTTTACTACTACAGAGTGGCGATATTAGCACCAATCCCGGCCCCCAGTGTAGCAAAGTGATTGAAAATAGTGTGCAGACAAGAGAGGAAGGTAAAAGACGCCCAAAAAATACATGTGCGCATTGTGGGAGAGGAATTATTAAAACCAGCAAAACAAAGGAATGTGAAGAATGTAGCTGCAAAGTTCACATAAAGTGCATGAAAAATATAGTACAAAATAAGAAAAGTGAAAGGAAAATATGTGAATTGTGTAAAAAAGGCATTTACAGGAACAGTAAATCATTAATATGTGATCTATGTAAAAAAGAAACTCATCTAAAGTGCATTAGTGGTAACAAGAAATACATTACATGGCAAGAAAAACAGTGTAAACACATATGTAATTTGTGCTGTCTAGCTGAATTGCCTTTCCAAGAAAAGCATCACACTGCAAACGCACAGATAAATGAAGGTACAGGCAATATAGATGAAGAAGTTAATGAAGAACATACTGACATCACTACACCATCAAAAAGTGACAACAAAATTTATGAAACTTTTAATAACAAAGGGTTACACATAGTACACATAAACAGCCGCTCACTCATGAACAAACTGGAAGAAATAAAGATATTGGCACTCAAAACTAATGCGGCAGTACTGTGCATGACAGAAACTTGGCTGGACGATTCAGTTACCAACAATGAAATAGAAATTAACGGATATCAGGTAATAAGAAAAGATAGAAACAGGAATGGAGGAGGAGTGTGTATATACATAAAGTCATGTTTAAGCATCAACCAAAGAAATGATGTTGACACAGAGGGACTTGAAGTGATTTGGTGTGAAATACTTTTGCCAAAGACAAAACCTATTATTATTGGATGTTGCTATAGACCTCCGCAGCAAAATAATTTTTTAGAATTGCTTGAAGAAAATATCACAAAATTTTCCCAAGATGATGAAGTTATAATTCAAGGTGATATGAACATATGTGTTCTTAAGAAAACAGGACAACTGTACAAAAGATATGTAAATCTAATTAAAATGTTTGGTATGGAACAACTAATAAGTGAGGTGACCAGGGAAACCAGTAAATCATCAACTATTATAGACCATATTATATGTAGCAAACCTGAAAAGATTAGTCAACAAGGAGTACTGCCAATAGGAATTAGTGATCACTATATAACATACTGTACTAGAAAGACAGTGAAGGCATGTATAAATGGTCATAATAGTATTAAGATCAGATCAATGAAGACATATAATGTACAGATATTCAATGAGGAATTAAGAAACCAAAGCTGGAATTGTGTTTATGAGGCAGAAACAGTTGACGAAGCATGGAACAATTTTAAAAACATTTCCATCAAAGTAATTGACAAGGTAGCTCCGGTAAAAGAAATTAGAATCAAACAAAGAACGGAACCATGGATAACTACACAAGTACTAGACATGATAAAAGAAAGAGATAGACTCTTAAGTGAATATAAAAAGGATAAAAACAACAAATATAAATATGACAAATTCTGCAAATCAAGGAACAAACTACAACAAAACATAAGAAAAATAAAATCTGAATATATCTCTGATAAAATACAAGAAAATTCTAACAATAGCAAGAAATTATGGAAACAGCTCAAAAACTTAGGTTATTCTGGACAATCAAAAGAGAATTCGAAAATAGTGCTTAAAATTGAGGATGAACTGTGTTTCAACGGAAGGAAGATAGCAACATACTTTAACAAATTCTTTACAACAGTAGCATCAAGTTTGGTTAGTAAGCTGCCATATGCAGATAGAATTTTTAACACTGACTCTTATAATTTAAAAAAAACTACTACAGATCCAAAGGACTCATAGAAAATATGTTCAAACTAACCGGGGTAACTGAAGAATACGTATTCATTATAATAAGGAAACTAGAAATAAATAAAAGCACAGGCTTAGACTGCATACCAGCAAGGTTTATAAAAGACGGTGCACCAATACTAAAAGGTCCTATAACTCACATTATCAATAAGTCAATTTATACAAATGAAGTACCACAAGGATTCAAAGAAGCTAGAGTAAAACCACTGTACAAAAAGAATAACAGACAAGAAGTCAGTAACTACAGACCGGTTAGTATCCTTAATATAATATCTAAAGTACTAGAAAGAGCTGTTTATGATCAGTTATCAGATTACCTTAAAGCAAACAATATCATTTATGAATTTCAATCTGGATTTAGAGATAGTCATTCCACAGATACATGTCTGATTCATTTGTTAGACCTACTAAAAACTAATATATCGAAAGGGGAGTATACAGGCCTAGCTCTCCTAGATCTGCAAAAAGCATTTGATACTGTTGACCATCATATCTTGTGTGAAAAATTAAGAGCAATGGGTGTAGAGTCAGTGGAATGGTTTTATTCTTATCTAAGTGGAAGAAGTCAAATTGTGAAGATAGATGAACATTGCTCGGAAACCAGAAATGTATCCTGTGGGGTACCACAGGGAAGCATTTTAGGTCCACTCCTGTTATGTTATGTAAACGACATGAAAATCAGTGTCTCGTGTAAACTTTTGCTATATGCAGATGACAGCATTTTGATTGTTTCACACAAAGATGTAGATTTTATCAAAAATAGACTAAGAAAAGAACTTGAATCATGTAACACCTGGATGATAAATAACAAGCTGTCTTTGCATTTAGGAAAGACGGAAATTATGTTAGTTGGATCAAAAACAAAATTAAAAAATGTAGATGATTTTAATATAACATGTTTGGGTCAGGACATAAATGGAGTAAAACCAGTAAAATATTTAGGAGTTCAATTGGATCAGTGTGTTTCAGGGGAGCTAAATTGTAATCAGATAATCAAGAGGATAAATGCAAGGTTAAAATTCATGTACAGACAAGCAAAAGACCTTGATAAAAAAATTAAGAAAACCTTATGTAGCTCTCTAATTCAACCTCACTTTGATTATGCATGTTCCTCTTGGTACTCTGGACTGAGCAGTAGATCTAAAAAACAACTACAAATTTGTCAAAACAAGATTATTAGATTTATTTTAGGTTTAGACCCTAGATCTCATATAGGACAAGTGGAGAGAGAAAAAGTAAACATGCTTAGTGTCAAGAATAGGGTTAAAGAATTAAAATTAAGCCATGCACATAATATCCATAACAACAGAGGACCAACATATCTAGCAGAACATTTCCATAGGAAAACAAATACCCACACAATTAGGACTAGAAACAATGATTTAAACTTTGGTATGTCAATTGCAAAGGGTCCCTCAGCACATACCTTTTATCATACAGCCATTAAAGACTGGAATTCATTACCAAAAAACTTACAAAACATACAATCCAAACACCTGTTCAAAACATCTCTCAGGAAATATTTACAAGATGAAGAAAGAGCTGCTGAGTCAAATGATTTTACTTATTATTAACCATGATAGTCTTAGTGAAAATACATTGTAATTTTAAATTTTAATTTCATGGATACAGTTGGCAAATAATTTTAGGGTCTAGTATTTCTGTGTACCAGAGTTAAGTGTATAGTGATTCCTGTGCTGCCCGCCCCATCTTGCTGCATAAAAGGGACCCTACTGGAAATAAGTTGCTAAACTTTAGTAGGCTATCCTGGATGAAGAATCTATGTACATTAACTGGTGTGGTACTCTGCCTGTAATGCACATGAATAATCCAAATAAACTTACTTACTTACTTACTTACTTACTATGATTTTAAAATTTTTGAGTGAAGGGTGTGTGTGTTATTAGGTGCTTGTAGTTTTGTGTGGAGGAAGAGAGTTGTCTTTAGAAGGCAGGCTGTGACTGCCCCCTTGTGTTGTGAGACACAAAGGGAAACGTTCAGTGAGGTCACAGCTGGGTTTAATGATAAGTTCACAGCACCCCCTGAACAGTGCTTTAGACCTCACTGGGAGTAATTATCGTTTACTCCCAGTGAGGTCTAAAGCACTATTCAGGGGGTGCTGTGAACTTAGTGAACTTAGTGGTGTAAACACAGAATTTGATGGAGTTTTAAAAAGTATTGTTAAGGTAAAACATTCTTAACAAACGTCTGTTAATTGAGAGGATGGGAAACCAAGGACAACATCCACGAAGGGATCGCAATTAACGACGAAGATGAGGTATCTACAGTGAATCTAACGCCACTGAACTCGTTAAGAGATTCGTATTCGACCATGCTGGCATTGGAGCAACGACGATTTGATGAGAGAGGCTTTGAAGCAGAACTGAAAGAAATAGGCCGGTGAGTCTCAAAACAAAGGTGACCATTATGTACCTATATTTAGCTACTGAAAAAAAAAAAGTTTAGCTGTGACGTATTTAGAACAACGCAACCTACAATCACCATGCAATTATGGAAACAGCAAATGCATTTGCTGACCCATATTTTCTGGGCAGTGTTTAAAGTTTTCAGCCTCATGGTAAGAAGGGTAACGAAAACAGGACAAATGCATGGAAAGCAACAGCTTTCCCGGTGTTACGGGAGCTATTGATGACACACACGTTATAGTTATGGATATATATATATATATATATATATATATATATATATATATATATATATATATATATATATATATATATATATATATATATATATATATATATATATATATATATATATATATATTACTACTACTACTACTACTACTACTACTACTACTACTACTACTACTACTACTACTACTACTACTAATTATTATTATTATCATATTAATAAAAACATATCCCAGCAGGATGACATACTCGTATGCTGGATGAAGGCGGATGTTCATCTAAACCACGGTTTGTCAACCTGGGCTCCATGATCTCCTTTGGGGTCCATTTCGTGAAGCTCAGATGAATATTGAACAATTATAATCGCTATATATTAGTATGAAAGTTTGTGCCTTGTCTTGGCTACTCCCCCTTTTTGGAGGAGACAGCCTTGTTTTATATATATATATATATATATATATATATATATATATATATATATATATATATATATATATATATATATATATATATATATATATATATATATATATATATATATATATTCTTGTATGAAATAGTTATATTTTATGTTAATATATATCAGGTGGTATGCATTTTTGCCTACTGAAGAAAACTAATAAATTTGTCGAATGACGTGGGGGTGCCAAGTTTTGACCTATAGGGTGGTTCTCCATTGAAAGAGATTGAAGAAAACATACCTGCTACTGTAGAAAGGTGACTCGTGACGTCATCACCAAGACCAAGATCAAGACGATTAAATGCGAAGATCGGCCATTATGAGAGGTCTAAGGTACCGTGACCGTACCTTAGCTCATTGCCAGCAACATTTTCAAGCATGGTTTACAGTTGTTGCGCAGTTGGGTGCCAGAACAAACAAGGGTGGAAGTGGTGTGTCGTTTAGTCGTTGAGTTCCCAGTCAACCTGGAAATGATGTAAAAGTAAAGTATTACATTGGGATGTCAACATTTCATGTTCTAATGCATATTTTTAATTTCATTGGGGATTATTTCAAGGAGGCATCTTGTTTAGCTAGATTTCAGCAATTTATGATAACCTTCACGAGGATCAGGCTTAATCTAAATGTTCAGGACTTGGGATGCAGACTTAATGTCAGTAGTTCGACGGTTTCTCGCACTTTTAATCATGTTATTTGTGTATGCTCCTCTCATTTGATACCATCATTAATTTATTGTCCTGACAGAGAGCTAACTAGAAACTACCTTCCCATGGTCATTAAAAATGAATTCCCAAAGTGGTTGCTACGAGATAAAT
>NC_087155.1:5281691-5296691 GCF_035594125.1 Scylla paramamosain
GGTGAACAATGAAACATCCAGAGTTTTCTCTTTCATATTATTGCTTGCAACATTTCACCTTCACAGGTGGCATCATTAGGCTAAAAAAAAAAAATAAAATAAATAAATAAGATAAATAAAATTCAGTATATACTAAATTTGATTTGTTTTTAGCCTGATAATTTCTTCTGTGAAGGTAAAACGTTGCAAACAATAAATTGAAGAAGAAGCTCTGGATGTTTACCTGTTCACCTCATCTATAATACGGAACCTCTCTCTCTCTCTCTCTCTCTCTCTCTCTCTCTCTCTCTCTCTCTCTCTCTCTCTCTCTCTCTCTCTCTATCTATCTATCTATCTATCTATCTATCTATCTATCTATCTATCTATATATATATATATATATATATATATATATATATATATATATATATATATATATATATATATATATATATATATATATATATATATATATATATATATATATATATATATATATATATATATATATATATATATATATATATATATATATTGTGCATTCTGAAGACTTTATTCTTTTATAGGTGAGGATGTTTAATTCGATGCATAATAATTTTGTATTTAGATACTTTATGGTGCTTGCTGAAGGCCGATGCAACGTTGCTGCTGCTTCAGGGAATCAACCAGTGGCCCTTATCTCGGAGTGAAGTGCATGACAAGTTTGTGATCTGCCCTGACTACAATGCAAAGAACAGATATGGAGAATGATGCTATATGGTGGCAACGAACTGTTATTGTTGTTGCAATGATCATCATCGGTCTCGGTCCTACAGTATGCCTCATGGTTGCTTTTAATTACGAGTCTCCCACAGGATCCACTACTTTGGCCCTCTTCTCTATCAGCTGTCTGTGCACGCTGACCGCCTATTTCATTAGCCAAACATACCTTCGCCCTCGCCCATCACACCATGCAGCGCTGACACAGGTAAAAGGAGAATGTTTTATTAGTATTATCTTTATTACTATTATTGTTATCATTATTATTATTATTATTATAATTATTATCATTATTATATTATTATCATCATCATCATCATCATCATCATCATCATCATCATCATCATCATCATTATTATTTTTACATGCTAATGAAGGAAAGTAACACACACACACACACACACACACACACACACACACACACACACACACACACACACCTCTGCTTCTAATGCTACTACTGTTACTGCTACTACTGCTGCTGCTACTACTACTACTACTACTACTACTACTACTACTACTAGTACTACTACTACTACTACTACTATTACTACTACTACTACTATTACTACTACTATTATATACTATTGCTACTACTATTACTAGTCTGCTACTACTTGTAATAATAATAATAATAATAATAATAATAATAATAATAATAATAATAATAATGATAATGATAATGACAATAATAATAATAATAATAATAATAATAATAATAATAATAATAATAATAATAATAATAATAATAATAATGTTGATTATGATGACTTTATCTAAAAGGGATACTGGCTAAGGGCTACAAAAAAAAAAAAAAAAAGGCTCACTTAATTGTCAAACCTGAAAAGAAAAAGAGGGTCAAAATGATTAAGCAAAATTTAAGAAGTTTCTTGAAATCTCCTTGAAACTCAAGTCACACAAGGAGAGAGGACAGAAATTCAGAAGCAAACAGGGTGTTCACAGTTTTCAAGTGGAAGGGATGAAAGATTGTGGGCATGAAAATCATCATTTTTATAGGAACCAATGCTTTATGTGGCAAATCCCCCCAAAAAGTCGAGCAAGTATTATTTGTGCTGACAGGATATTAAGACGGCCGAAACCGTACTGAGACGAAAAGACTGACCGATATCAGACACGCCGACTTCTCCAAAACACCCAACACACGAGGCAGGAAATATGAGTTTGTAGTACTGTTGTAAAACCCCAACTTATACATGTGCTATGGTTGATTGCACGAGCATATCAGGAAAGAACCAAGGTGTGAAATAATGGGTTGTTTTTACAAAGAAGATAGCGTCAACTCAGGGAAGACATTGGGAAACACGATGTGAAACAGACAATCTTCACCAGTGTCCTGCTGAGATCTGGCATCAAAACATGGTTGTTTCTTTCATATGTGCCAGGATTTATATACGGGTATGTTAACTGTATGACTTGAATGGATAGAGTAAGGTAAGATAGAGGAAAAAATAATATTTATACCAAGTGAGAGAGCTTGGTGCACAAGGGCGACTATATTTTGTTCTATAAAATTATGTTTGTCACATAAAGTCAAATAACTATCAAGAAATAACAGAAAAATAACAACAGAAAAATATTGGAAGGAATAAAAACACGGGAAATCGATAGGTATATCATAATAGTGTTCTGAGACGACTACTCTGTACCGCGAGAGGATGTCCAACTTCTGAATTAAATCAGCCGGCGAACACTGAAAACTTGACAGTTCGTGATATCTCCCATTGGGGTGTTCGCTATGGTTTAGAAAGATTGCCAGATTCACCAGGAGACTGAATTTTACACATACAAGGTCAGCTAGAAAAAAAAAAAAGTAAATAAATGGAACTTCTATTTAATGCCTCCTTTGCAAGCTTGTCATCGGTTTCATTGAGGCAAATACCAATATGTGAAGGTATCCACATAAATTGCACAATATGCCCAGCATTTTTCAGCTGAAAGACAATAGCTTGACAGTGGGACACCAATGCATCATTTACAGTATCAAGATTATTGAGAGAAAACAAAGCACTCTATCTACAAATACATAAATATCTTTGTTTTTCAGGGATGCTTTTTATAGCAAGCAGGAGTTCATCTTTAGTAACTGGTACAGATGAATCATCAAAAAGTTTAGTCTGCATCAAACAACCGTCTTCTGTCAGACTGGTAAATTCTCAAACAATCTTGAGTACCGTCAGGCAAACTTTCAATGCTGGAGGCATGAGCCCACCTAATGGGGAGTTTTCGGAACTAAACCGCTAGATGTCATTGCTGCTCATCTAACTGTAGGAAAGAGAGCTAAAATATTGTTGTAGTAAATCCCAGGTGCGTAAAGATGCATAGAACATTGATCATCATGATACTATTGAAATGATGTATCGACTCTTCAATATCCGGTATGGATAATATTGAGAGAATGTGGTCAAATTAATTATTATTTTTTTTGATTATCGAGTAAACTGTAAGCATTATCTTAAATAAAGCACATTACAAGTATAAAAACTATTGATTTGGACAATGAAAAAAATAAAAAATCATACTGTACTATATAGTATGACGCAACCTACTCAGTAACATCGTGATATATGGCTCCAGTTTTTTTTTTTTTTTTTTTGTCGGGATTTTAGCATCCCTCTCACGAAGCGAGCGACAAGGCAAAGTAATGGAGAACCAAAACAAACATCTCTCAGGCGATCCTGCTGCTGCTGTAGTGTCCAGCTACCGTAATCCATTGCTTAGGGCGTAGTGGAGATGGGCACCGCAGCAACATTCAACTTCTTGTCCAACAACGTGTTTCTTAAGTTCAACCAGCGCGGCCGAGTCAGGTGTTTGTTTTGGTTAGAGATACAGCATTACTATCGCCAGGACACTCGAGTTGCCAATTTTTTAAAAATTTAAATTGCCGTTTCCATAAACTAGGAAGGAGATCTATGTAATTTGGACTTTTGACTGTCACAGACATGTTGCCTTTATGTTTACTGTCGTCTTGATTAAGACGTTTCCAATCAAGAGTGTATTCATTTGGAAATCTTAAGATGATCAAATAAAGCTAAATGCCGATTCACTAGAAAATCAACTTATATACATTTGTTCATGAAAAGAGTTTGATTTTACTTGTGTTACTACTTAAAAGGGATTACGTAGAAAAAAATATATTATACTCGTATAAGCCCATTGCTTCATGTAAATAGAATAACACTGTAGGTATATCTGATATTGCTTGTATGTGAGAGAAGAGTTTGTGTCTGTGCTGCCACCTGGTGACAACCACTAGTTCTGAAAACTCCCTATTACAAGTTCATTGGCTTTAGATTTTGGATCTGGATGGGCAATAGTTGTACTTCTTATTCCCCATACTTTGTTCACCTCCCTCCATAGACTTGTTAAATTCTTTGTCTTAGATATACTCTCTAGGAAATTATTGTAGTACCTTGTGCGTGCTTGTTGTCTCACGTCTGTCATACATTCAGCAATTTGAATCAGTTGTCCTACTCTGGATATCACGTGGATTTTTACTCCATCGACGCTGTGCTTTCCTAAGCAATGTGTTCCATCCCTTAACTTGCTTATCATTGTAATAAGCTGACTTATACCTCCTACCTGGGTGAGTTTGCTGACTTTTAGCTTTATTGAAGATGTAATCGATTACCTTCAACAGATCTTCATAAAACTGATCAACATTATGTACAGTGGGTTTGTAATCTTTGTACCCATCACTTACTTAACTTATCATTTCTCTATGCTGACCATTCTTTAACCTGTACCTTGTCCTGTTAGTAGGACCACACACCTTGTCTAGCTCTAGAGTTACTTGTAGAGCAAAATGATCACTCACCAGTTCATGCAAGATATCTGCAGAGGCATGAACTTCATTCATATTGAAAATAATAGCATAATCCAGCCTGCTATCTCTAACATGAGTGGGTTTACCATTCCCTAATATTTGAACATTCTCAAAGGCATCAATAATATCACACAGTGCAAGACCATTAGAGTTCTGGCTGCCAAATGAGCTGCCAAGACTTCTGTACCTTGCATTTAGGTCTCCAACTAAAAGTTGGAACTAAAATCAGGAAGATCTTCAAATCTTAGCATATTTGCATGTATGTACATATTAACAATAGTTATTACACAGTCCTTAACATGCATGTTTACACACAATATCTCTGCACCATTAACCTTGTAAGCTGAATGTAGGAGTGCAGGAATTCAGTTTTTGATGTATATGATTAGACCTCGCGTGTAAATCCGCTGAAAGTTCAAAGCGCTGATATCCACGTAATGACAAGGAATCTGTTCTCACACTAACTTCCTGCAGTGCTATTACATCTGTTATTTTCAAGAACATGAGCATGCACATCAGTAGACCTTTTCTGTAAGCTGTTGACATTCCAGGATAGTATGCAAAGATAACTACCTTCTGTTTTGTTGGATCTTATTCTCCACAGATGAGGCAACCTTTAACAGTTCTGATTTCACTTTACCCTTGGGGTTATCCACATAGGCCCGGACTAATTCCACAAAGTGTTCCATTTCATTAATAACAGCTGAGGGATTACCATCCATCTGCAAGACTACATCATCAGCATTACATTCATTAGTTCTTCCAGCACTGTCCATAACAGTTCCCACAGCAGAATCTACAGTGGTGCCTACAGTAATATCCACTTTAGCACTAGGACTCATAATTAATGTGTGTATTTCCACCATTTGTTTTTTGTAATTCTACCATCAATTTCTTCAGGTCATCAATTTCTCTCCTCAGGGAAACATTCTCATTAGCAGGAGATACCTTTCCTGTCGGAGGAACTGTACCTAGCTTGTCTGTTACATTTCCTGATATAGACACTTGATCTGCCTGCCTTTGCTCAAGCCTTTGCTGCCACACGCTATCTTGCTGTGGACCCTGTAAGGCCTGTACATGTCTTGCAGGTTCACTAGCCTTACCTCCAGAAATCTTGTGAGCATTTCCATGAGGTCTCTTTTTACAGAGCCATGAAGTAGCATTGTGACTCACCATAATTACAACTGGTAGGTACAACCTTGATATTATCCTGCAGTTTAGCAATACATTCCCTGGCATCATGATTTTTACCACAGAACCTATAGCGAAAATCATTGTAACACTTGTACTGCATGTGACCCCACTTACTACATTTATACCACAAAACAGGGGTTTCATTGTAAACGGAAACATTCTTATAGCCAATGCACCCTCTCAGGGACTGACCCTTTTAGCAAAGCATTAAGCTGTGGCTTAGGTTCAACGTTACCTTTTAGTTTCACTTCACGTTGCTTAACCCACACAACTCTCTCATCAAATGGAAGGTCTTCAAGATCTATGCATGTTGGAACATCAAAAATTATAACCTTGTGGCATTTCTCCCTTCCATCTGGCTTTTCCATAACAATGCCTTCAAAACCTTTAGTTGTTAAGAAATTCAGTCACATACGGCCTGTATTTGCCATCCTTGAACATAACCTCAAAATCTCTGTGGTACTTACAAAGCTTGACTGTCCACTGGAGCTTTTGGTTGAAATCCATATCTGCTGAGAGAGGAAAATACACCCTCTGACATCCATTACGACTTGGCCCTGGTGACCCTCTGTCGCCTTGGTTTATTCCTTGATCCTCCTCATTCTCAGCGTCACTGTCACTCAGGCGAGAGTGAGACACTGCAGCAACAACCTCCGTCCATTTCCTCCTGCACGACTCCTCGCTCCACACAGTGGTACCACGTGGTGGGTCCCTCTTGCCACCACTTTCTTCCTGACCAATAAAACTTTTCTGAGATCATCTTCTTGTCACTAGCACTGTCCTCACTTAGTCTTGGTCTTGCTGCATCACTCCTCCTCTTCTTCTCCGCCTTACTGGTCACCTCTTGAAATTCAGCATCACCTTCCATACCAGTTGACTGATGGTCGTCTGAGACACTACTGGAGCTGGACATCGTCAAATCATCCTCCTGTCCGGTCATGGGTGCTGTGTATCCTCCTTCAACCATACGTCAGGGGTAAAATAATAACTTGCATTCTTGAGGTAGCTAGGGTAATGGCAGAGGCAGAGCGAGTTCAAACCAGCCGCTGTTGTTGTGGAGAAGAGCAATGCCAGCACGGCTTCACTCTATCGCTACAGAGACGCGCAACCCACGCGTACTTCCCACGTGAAAGTGTAATGGCGTCTATCTGCAGCAGTCCAACTTTTCTGTGAAATATTATATCTGGTGAATCTGGCAACTGCAATTGGAGTTCGTGATATCTCCCATTAGCAGAAGCGAAATGCCAGAGGCACTTCCTCTTTGGGTAGTAGTACTACTTAGCGATAGGATCAGATACAGATCTGAGGTGATCGGAGGATCACCTCAGAAAGCTCAGAAAGCTTGGAGGTTAGGAAAAGGTCAAGAATGTTGGGTGTATCTCTAAGACGGTCAGGAATACAAGTAGGGTGGTGGAAAGGATAATAATGGGGCAGACAACGACGTCCTGATACCATCATGCGTTGGACAGCTGGCTAGGTTTTGCAAGCGGTATATTTACTGAGGTCTTTATTATTAACTGTTGTTACATGACCATAGTGACGAAAATTAGCGGTGTGTCTGAAATAAATTCTGTCAAAGCATAATCCCATTCATCAGTTTGTTAGGAAGTTATTCCCGAAAAAAAAAGAAAAATGAAACACGGCCTGTGATGCCCATATTTGAGGTTATTGTTGCTGGTAACATCAATTAACATCCAAAATACTTGTTTGACACAATAGTTTGCAGATGTCACCAGAATTGAATATATATATATATATATATATATATATATATATATATATATATATATATATATATATATATATATATATATATATATATATATATATATATATATATATATATATATATATATATATTATTTGATAATAATTACAAAACCAAATAATGCTAAAATTTAAAAGCAGCATAAAGTCTGTTAGATTATTGTCTTGATGTAGATACAAACAGCCACTGTCCGGCTACGTACTCGTACGACAAACTGATAGACAGATGATTTGCTTTCGTTGTGATGTAAGACTAAGCGTAAAGATAAACTAGTTTTGTCTACTCCTAAGACATGGAGTCACATTTTTGTAATAATATTTCTTTTGAGATGTGGGGAGAGGAGTGAGTGCAGATGGAAAAGACAAGATGGGGGTGTGGGTGCGTGAGCTGCAGCCAGTGACGCGCCCACACTAACACACGAACACAAGCAGGCCACCAGGCTTGTGAAGTGCGAGTTGATATATTGTTATTCTATTTCTACTCCTTGCTGAAGTAAAACACTAATGAGATGAACAATTATACCACTGCAAAGAAAAATGATAAGCGCTTTTTATGGAATTTCTTTCATGATTTTAGGCTAAATATTAAAGGAAATATGACTAAGAATAATAGTAATTATAAAAGTCGTTTTCCATTTTCTTAAAATAATTAATATATCTTGCTAAATTATGCGTGCGTGCGTCCTATACCCTGTTGCATCTTTGTATGGCGGGGAGTACGGTATTTATTATTTTTTCTTACTATTTTTGTACTGAGAATGTCTCAGTATATCCTCCAGACAGTTTCCTATGATAAATAATGATGATAAATAATGATAAATAAATTTGTTTCATGGTTATTATTCAAAAGGTAAAATAAAAGTGCTAATATGTATAGATAAAATGTATATTTGTGTATATTGTGGTCTATTGTAGCCGTTTAAAGGATCATTTGTATATGTGATGTGTTAGGGTGGTGACGTGGCGACCTCTCACCCTCACCAACACAAGATGGGGCTCCCGCCCTCACCAACTCAGTAGTTGTGAGACTCTGGCCCTGTATGCTCGCCAACTGTGATGGGTTAATTGCGCATTCAGAGAGATTTAGAAGACACTTGTCATGCGTTTTGTGGTAGGTGCACTTTCGGTGTTGTGTAGTCTTGGAGTCACGACTGAAGTGAATGAGGTTCAGACAGTAAGACTCATGTATTTCACCAGTGCGACGATAAAGGAGGCACTGTGTGAGTTCCTTGCTGTTTAGATATGATACTCTATATCCCTTTATGGTGAAATATGTCAGTTCATTGAGTATTTTCAGTGACAGTTAAGCTTGAATTCAGATTATTTACCTACGATTGTTCATAGGTTGGACCCTAAAATAAAGAAGTAACTTCCAGCGCTGTTTTCCATCGCCTAGTGAAACACTTTTTAAAAATTCTCTCTCTCTCTCTCTCTCTCTCTCTCTCTCTCTGTGTGTGTGTGTGTGTGTGTGTGTGTATGTGTGTGAATTAATGATGGGGACCACAGACTAGGTAAATTTTGCGAAGTTAAAGATTGCGTGGACTTGAACAACTAGATTTGAAGCTCCGCAGATGAAACAGGTATCATTTTTTTTTTTTTCAGTACAAGTATAACAACCGTGTCAATCCGCCCAAATGAACGAGGCACGGTCTCCACGGTCGTTAACACACAGAAAAAAAAAAAAAAATACTTATCATTTGGGACGAAGTTTTCCGCCTTCCTCGTCCCGACCAGAGGGTATGGAGGTGTCAATGGAGACACAGTACTTACAGTGGTGATTAAAAAAAAAAAAAAAAAAAAAAAAAAACTAATCAAACCGAAATAAAATAACAATGTCAATTTTTTCTTTGGGAGGACTTATTACAGCAGGTATCTAGAATGAACCACTTTCACAATCCATCCTTAACAAAGCAATATGAAACACGAGGTCTGGAATACGCACCTGCTAGTTATTTGCATCCACTAATCACTAGCAATCCCTCCCCTGGATAACTGTATCCCACCAGTTAATTTACACTGAGTTGGATACCGCCTTGCAAGCCACTTCCCTAGCAATTATTCCTCTAACTCATCCTACTCTAAACTACAAAGCAGGAAATTAACAATGCTTTCAAAGACATTCGACACCTCGAGGCCACATGGAGTCCTGTAGCCCCGAGACAGAAGACGCGAATCAGTACATATTGCTAATAATGATAATGTTGGGCAATACAATCACTACACCTTCATTAGAAATATCAACTAATGAAGGTGAACACAGCTGCCCTTAAAATTCACCAATAATTAAATCAGTTTCAGAGTTCACCCGAATACTCACCTGCAGCCCCGAGAGAGAAGACGCGAATGCACACTGTGGCTACTGCGAGGCTCTCCTGGGACACAAGTTGCCACAACAAATATACCTCTATTTTTTTTTTTCCACTCTCCCACACTGTCCACTTGATTTTACTATTTCATCTCACTCGATTTCCTATATTATTTGACACGATAAACCTTACGACAAAAGATACATGCGCAATTTCTCAAATTAACCATCGAAATTAATAGATCATCGTTCCCAACCATGCAATACTGGAACTTAACATTTCACATGTGTTACTTAAAACTGCAAAGAATTACAAATGAACCGCGTTTAATATATATATATATATATATATATATATATATATATATATATATATATATATATATATATATATATATATATATATATATATATATATATATATAACCTGCAAAGAATTAAAAATGAACCGCGCTTAATAATATATATATATATATATATATATATATATATATATATATATATATATATATATATATATATATATATATTTAGAGAGAGAGAGATAGGAATATTAGCTAGACAAGCAAGTAAATCTGCTGGCTTCTTTAATTGGCTTAAATACACCATAGCCAAAAGATGCTACTCGGAATTCTATAAGCTGCACATACTGAGCTCTCACCAGCCCACTTACGCAACAAGTAATCAAATTTTCATCAGAATGTTCCCGAGTACACTAATTATCTAACATTATAAAAAAAAATACTCATAAATAAAACCCTAACACAACATAATCGATAGCTTATCTATGCATTAGCACAATACTTGAATTAACAGATAAATTCGTAGGCATTCGTTCTCTAAATCCCACCGTAAGTTTCAAAGAAAACCGATCACTATTGGGGAAATTAAAGAAAAAAAAAAATAAATAAATAAAAAAAAAGTACATAGGAGAGTTACACAAGAGTCACTGGCCAAAGGCAACAAAAAATTTAGTAACAAAAAAATCCCACTCAAACGCCAGTTCCCAAAGCGACATCAAATAGAACGATCAAATAACAGAGGATAAGTATCTTGAGACCTCTCTCTTGAAAGAGTCCATGTCATAAGGAGGAGGAAATACAGATGCAGGAAGGGAATTCTAGAGTTTATCAGAGAAAGAGATGACTGAGAATACTAGTTAACTCTGATGCAGTTAACAAGATCAGAAGAACAATTAGCATGAAAATAGCAGTAGAAGATAGCAAAATATACAACATTGCAGGCGATGAGAGAGAGGTTGAAGACAGTCAGTTAGAGGAGAACAGTTGATAAGACGAAAAGCTTTTGGTTCCACCTTGTCCAAAAGAGCTGTATGAATAGAACCTCCCATGCATGTGAAGCATACTCTATAGATGGACAGATAAGGCCCCTGTACGAGTTAGCAGGGTTGTAAGTGGGAGAGGGGGATGAGAAAAACTGGAGGAGACCACTCAACACCTAACTTCATAGAAGCTGTTTTAGCTAGAGATGAGATGTGAAGCTTCCAGTTTAGATTATATAAGTAAATGGCAGACCAAACATGCTCATTGGAGAGGAAGGGAACAATTGAGTGTCATTGAAGGGGATAATTATCTGGAATGTTGTGTCGAGTTGATAGATGGAGGAATTGAATTTTTGAGGGATTGAACAATACTAAGTGTGCTCTACCATAGTCAGAATTTTTAAAGAGATCAGAAGTCAGGCATTCTGTTGTTTCCCTGTATGAGCTATTTTCTTCCTGAAGGTTTGGACGTCTACAAAAAGACGTGGAAAAGTGCAGGGTGGTATAAGCTTAAGAGTGGACAGGACAAGAGATTTGGTTTAGAAGATCATTGAGAAATGAAAGGAAGAGAGTGGGTGACAGGATAGAAACCTGAGGAACACAACTGTTAATAGACTCAGGAGAAGAACAGTGACCGCCCACCGGACAGAAAAGAAACTTGAGATGAGGTTACAAAGAGAAGGATAGAAGCAGGAGGAGGGTAGGCTGGAAATTAAAGCTTTGTGCCAGACTCTATCAAAAGCGTTCAATATGTCTAAGGTAACAGCGAAAGTTTCACCGAAATCCGTAGAAGAGGATGTCCAAGACTCAATGAGGAAACCCAGATCACCAGTAGAGCGGCCTCGATGGAACCCATACTGGCAACCAAATGAGGTTGTGAAGTAATAGATGTTTAAAGAATCTTCCTGTTGAGGTTAGATTAAAAACTTTAGAGTGGCAAGAAATGAAAACAACAGGACGGTAGTCTGAGGGATGAGAGCGGTCACTCTTTTTAGGAACAGGGTGAATGTAGGCAAGCTTCCAGCAAGAAGGAAAGGTGGATGTTAATAGAGTTGGAAGAGTCTGACTAGGCAAGGAGCAAGCATGTAGGCACAGTTTTGGAGAACAATAGGATTTACCCCATCAGGTCCATAAACCTTCCGAGGGTAAAGGCCAGCGAGGTCATAGAAAACATCACTGCGAAGAATCTTAATGGGTAGCATGAAGTAGTCGGAGAGTGGAGGAGAGGGAGGAACGAATCCTGATTTATCCTAGGTAGAGTTTTTACCAAAGGTTAGAGCAAAATAGAAATAGATGAGATGGCAGTGGTGCCATCAGGTTGAAATGAAAAGAGAGACAGATGAAGAAGCAACGTTATTGGAGATGTTTTTGGCTAGGTGCCGATGATCATGAAGTGAGTTGGATCTTGAAAGGTTTTCTCAGTTTCTGTTAATGAAGTAGTTTTTGGCTAGTTGGAAATTAGATTTGGCAGAAATTAGATCTGGGCAGAAATGTAAAGTGCATAAGATACAGATGATGGAAGGCTCAAGTTCCCTCTGTGGGCCACCTTTCTATCATATATATTGCACGAGAACAAACTGTTTTAAACCAAGGTTTGGAAGGTTTAGGTCGAGAGAGAGAGAGAGAGAGAGAGAGAGAGAGAGAGAGAGAGAGAGAGAGAGAGAGAGAGAGAGAGAGAGAGAGTGAGGAATGTATTTACGCCTCCCTGCCAGACGCTGACACCTGTGTTATGCGCTCAGCACAGAGGCGGGTCTCTGACACGGAAGCAGTTGTCATTTCATGGAAAATCAGAATAATACTTCCTCAGATTCCCTCCAATTAGCAGAGGCAAAACGCCAGAGGTATTTCCGCTTTGGGGAGTAGTACTATTCAGCGATAGGACAAGATACAGATATGAGGGTGTGATCGGAGAAGCCCAACGGAGAAGGAAGGGTGACAGTATAAGTAGGACTAGATATTAGGAAAAGGTCAAGAATGTTGAGCGTAACACCAAGACGGTCAGGAATATGAATAAAGTGTTGTATCAGTTGCTCTAGTTCGTGGAGGATAACAAAGCTAAAGGCTAGTTCACCAGGATGATCAGTGAAGGGAGAGGAAAGCCAGTGCTGGTGATGAACACTGAAGTCTCCAAGAGAAGAGATATCCACAAAAGGGAAGAGGGTCAGTATGTGCTCTATTTTGGAAGTTAATTAGTGAAAGAATTCTTTATAGTCAGAGGTATACAGCACATATAAATTTAATTTGAGGATGACTTTGTAGTTGTAGTCAGATGGTGAAAAATTCTGAAGTTTCAGGAGAGCAAGTTAAGTCGTTGCGCACATAGACGAAACATCCAGCTTTGGATTGAAAATGAGGATAGAGAAAGTAATCTCATATCTTTATCTTGTCCTATCACTCCAATCCCTCCTCAGGATCCCCCTAAGCGAAGGTGCCTCTGGCGTTTTGCCTCTGCTAGTTGGGGGGGACCTGAGGAGGTATTTTGCTGATTTTCCTTGGAATGACTACTGCTTCTGTGTCAGAGACCCGTCTTTGTGTGCTGAGCGCGTAACAGAGGTGATAGTGTCTGGCATGGAGGCGTACATTTCTCACTCTTTTTCTCGTCCTTAACCTTCTAAACCTTGGTTTAACACAGCTTGTTCTCGTGCTATACATGATAGAGAGGTGGCCCACAAAAGGTACTTAAGCCTTCCATCACCAGAATCTCATGCACTTTATATTTCTGCCCGGAACCATGCCAAGTCTGTTCTCCAACTAGCCAAAAACTCCTTCATTAACAGAAAATGTCAAAACCTTTCAAGATCTAACTCCCCTCGTGATTTCTGGCATCTAGCCAAAAATATCTCCAATAACTTTGCTTCTTCTTCTTTCCCTCCTCTACTTCAACCAGATGGCACCACTGCTATCACATCTATTTCTAAAGCTGAACTCTTTGCTCAAACCTTTACTGAAAACCCTACCTTGGACGATTCTGGGCTTGTTCCTCCCTCTCCTCCACCCTCTGACTACTTCATGCCACGTATTAAAATTCTTCGTAATGATGTTTTCCATGCCCTCGCTGGCCTAAACCCTCGGAAGGCTTATGGACCTGATGGGGTCCCTCCTATTGTTCTCCGAAACTGTGCCTCCGTGCTTGTACCTTGCCTAGTCAAACTCTTTCAGCTCTGTCTGTCAACATCTACCTTTCCTTCTTGCTGGAAGTTTGCCTACATTCAACCTGTTCCTGAAAAGGGTGACCGCTCTAATCCCTCAAACTACCGTCCTATTGCTTTAATTTCCTGCTTATCTAAAGTTTTTGAATCTATCCTCAACAGGAAGATTCTTAAACATCTATCACTTCACAACCTTCTATCTGATCGCCAGTATGGGTTCCGTCAAGGCTGCTCTACTGGTGATCTTCTGGCTTTCCTTACTGAGTCTTGGTCATCCTCTTTTAGAGACTTTGGTGAAACTTTTGCTGTTGCCTTGGACATATCAAAAGCCTTTGATAGAGTCTGGCACAAAGCTTTGATTTCCAAACTACCCTCCTACGGTTTCTATCCTTCTCTCTGTAACTTCATCTCAAGTTTCCTTTCTGACCGTTCTATTGCTGCTGTGGTAGACGGTCACTGTTCTTCTCCTAAATCTATTAACAGTGGTGTTCCTCAGGGTTCTGTCCTGTCACCCACTCTCTTCTTATTATTCATTAATGATCTTCTAAACCAAACTTCTTGTCCTATCCACTCCTATGCTGATGATACCACCCTGCACTTTTCCACGTCTTTTCATAGACGTCCAACCCTTCAGGAGGTAAACATATCACGCAGGGAAGCCACAGAACGCCTGACTTCTGATCTTTCTAAAATTTCTGATTGGGGCAGAGCAAACTTGGTA
>NC_087155.1:5311691-5316691 GCF_035594125.1 Scylla paramamosain
TAGAGAAAGTACGAGTAGGAAGGAACAGAAAAGGGGCTACTGTCAGTTGCCTCAGACACCTGAGTTTCAGTGAGGAATTGATAAGACGAAAAGCTTTTGACTCAACCCTGTCTAGAAGAACGGTATGAGTGAAACCTCACCATATATTTATAGGTGAGGCATACTCCATACATGGACGGATAAGGAACCTGTACAGAGTTAGCAGCTGGGGGATAGGGGGGTAAGAAAAACTGGCGTAGACGACTCAGAATGCCTAACTTCATAGAAGATGCTTTAGCTACAGATGAGATGTGAAGTTTCCAGTTCAGATTATAAGTAAAAGACAGACCGATGGTGATCAGTGTAGAAGAGGAGAGTTGGGTATCACTGAAGAAGAGGGGATGGTTGTCTAGAAGGTTGTGTCGAGTTGATAGATGGAGGAATTGAAACAATACTAAGTTTGCTCTGCCCCAGTCAGAAATTTTAGAGAGATCAAAAGTCAAGCGTTATGTGGCTTCCATGCGAGAATTGCTTACTTACTGAATGGTTGGATGTCTACGAAAAGATGTGGAAAAGAGCAGGGTGGTATCATTAGCGTAGGAGTGGATAGGGCAAGAAGTTTGGTTTGAAAGATCATTAATGAACAATAAGAAGAGAATGGTTGACAGGACAGAACCCTGAGGAACACTAATTTTAATAGACTTAAGAGAAGAACAGTGAACATCTACCACAGCAGCAATAGAACGATCAGAAAGGAAATTTGAGATGAAGTTACAAAGAGAAAGATAGAAGCCATAGGAGGGTAGTTTGGAAATCAAAGCCTGGTGCCAGTATCTATCAGAAGGTTTTGATGTGTCTAAGGAAACAGCAAAACTTTAACAAAATCTGTAAAAGAGGATGACTAAGACTAATAAGGAAAGCCAGAAGATCACCTGTAGAACAGCCTCGACAGAACCCATACTGGCGATCAGATAAATGGTTGTGAAATGATGTGTGTGTGTGTGTGTGTGTGTGTGTGTGTGTGTGTGTGTGTGTGTGTGTGTGTGTGTGTGTGTGTGTGTGTGTGTGTGTGTGTGTGTGTGTGTGAGAGAGAGAGAGAGAGAGAGAGAGAGAGAGAGAGAGAGAGAGAGAGAGAGAGAGAGAGAGAGAGAGAGAGAGAGAGAGAGAGAGAGAGAGAGAGAGAGAGAGAGAGAGAAACTTGGTAATCAAGTAATGGATAAGAACATAAGAACATAAGAACATAAGAAAATAAGGGAAGCTACAAAAAGCCACCGAGGCTACACGTGGCAGTTCCTGTATGAAACATACCTACCTCTTTACACCTATCATCCCCATCCATAAATATGTCTAATCTTCTTTTAAAAGCTCCGTAATGACTCAGCACTAGCAATCTGATTACTGAGTCCATTCCATTCGTGTACTATTCAATTTGAGAACCAGTTTTTTCCTATCTTCTTCTTAAACCTTAATTTTTCAAGGTTGAACTTATTATTTCTTCTTCTGTCCAGATTACTGATCCTGAGAATTTTGCTTACGTCATCCTTGTAATTCGTGATCGCAACTTGTCTTCTCAGCGGAAGCTTAGAGTTTATATAGATAAATCTTTGGGTAAAGCTGAGATATTTCACATCTTATTTTAGTTGGCATGTCATTTTATGTTAGCGGACACGAAGCTCAGCCTGAAAAATGCCAGGCGAAGAAGCTGTCAGAAGCGAGTGGTGTGTGTGTGTGTGTGTGTGTGTGTGTGTTCGTTGTCAGACAATGGGGGTATGGGCAAGGGATAGTCTCGTGCCGACCCGCACGTATGTGTGTGTGTGTGTGTGTGTGTGTGTGTGTGAATGTATTCGTTGTCAGACAAGGGGTAGTCTTGTGACGACTTGCACGTATGTGTGTGTGTGCGTGTGTGTGTGTGTGTGTGTGTGTGTGTGTGTGTGTGTGTGTGTGTCTGTAAGCAGAAGTGAAGAAAAGAAACACGTTTTCAATCGACATTTTTTAAAGATAATTTCTGATAATGTTTCTCAATAAAGTGATAGTAATATTATTCATCTCATAGTTTTAGTTATACTTTGTCATATTTTCTGAAAGTTAACCTGACAACAAAAATGTTTTTGCTTAATTTCTCTGTCAACTTCAAGTTCTTCGCCCTCTGTGTCCTTCCTTATGACATCCTGAGTATTCTTTCGTGTCCTAACTGCGATCTTACCTTTCCTAAACAAGACCAAATAAACACTAGTGTTGCATGTGATTAGTAACCAATCACTATCTTCCATTTAAAAATTATAAGACATGTTGTATCTGATATTTCCTATCCTTTGCTCAATATTTTTCATTACTTCAAATAACTATCGTTAATCTTGTACATCGGTATTTGTAACCATGAAATGTTCTTTGGAACACGTTCAATCGCAGAACATGTCCGCAGCTTCAAGACTCAATGGTTCTTTCGTGAAAATGTTCCATTGTCCCACTGCTCGCTGCTTCGACCCTTTCCGTAACTATTCCCTGAAATCATTCTTGCTGTTAAACCTTCTCGGTTTTCACATTTTCTTCGCTGTACATACTTTTTTCCTCTTTACACATAAATATGAAAGAGATGCAATTGGTCCGTCCTGCATGCGACATCACGAAATATTACAAAGGATAACAAACTGCGACACACTCCTTCCTGCTTCAGTTATCTACGTTAACTTTGAAGTTGGAGAGAGGATAATACGAGAATCTCTCTCTCTCTCTCTCTCTCTCTCTCTCTCTCTCTCTCTCTCTCTCACACACACACACACACACATGCCGCCTTACCATTAGTTTTGAGAGACGGGGGCCTGGTGGTCAGTGCTCGGATGTGGTGGGTTCAATGACCGGAATTCGAGTCATACCGGAACCTGGCCCTTTTCCTAACTATGATTGAGTGGTCACAACATGCTGACATGCTATCCATCAAACCAATTTTCGACAATCATTGCATTTGTATTGGGGTGTTGGGTATGCTCCCTTGGGTGAAGAGCAGGAGGCTAGATTTCTGAGCACTCACTCTCAGGCCTCAACGTGCATTCTAAGAGTGGATGTTGTCAAGCTGACACTGAAGGTGAAGCTGAACCTTCTGGATAGTGGGAGGAGAGCAAAGGAGGGAAATGTCATCAGCGTATGGGAGTACCTATGTGCGTGGGAAGATGAGAAAATCAGAAAATAAGACACAGAAGAGGAGAGGATTGAGAGGAGACCCCTGTGGGACACCTATGGTGATGGGGTAATGCCTAGAGAAGGTGTTACCTATGACTAGAGAGAAGAACCTGGAGGACAGAAGGGACTTCACCCAAATAATGAGGGACCCTCTGAGTCTCAGTCGGGTAAGTTTTTCAATGATGGAATTAGGCGATGTTGAGTGAAAAGCTCCTTTTAAATCAAGAAAAGTTAACTGCTTGTTGTTAAATTATTCTTGACTGTGGTGCTCCAGCTGAAGCGGGGCATCCAGGGTGCCCCTGTGAGGACGAAACCTGTACATATGTACAGAAAGGTGTTCGTGTTCCAATCACCATGTCAGCCTGTCCTTTACAACGTCATCTATACTGTCTATGCCCTTGAACGTGGCTTATTGATTCTTTCCAGCTTGGAGGATCAAGTTGGTATTTGTTATACTCCTTTCCCTGTGGTGTGTGTGTGTGTGTGTGTGTGTGTGTGTGTGTGTGTGTGTGTGTGTAGAGAGAGAGAGAGAGAGAGAGAGAGAGAGAGAGAGAGAGAGAGAGAGAGAGAGAGAGAGAGAGAGAGAGAGAGAGATGGATAGATAGAGATAGAGATAGATAGATAAGTAGATAGATAGATAGATAGATAGATAAATAGAGATAGATAGAGAGAGAGAGAGAGAGAGAGAGAGAGAGAGAGAGAGAGAGAGAGAGAGAGAGAGAGAGAGAGAGAGAGAGAGATGGATAGATAGAGATAGAGATAGATAGATAAGTAGATAGATAGATAGATAGATAGATAAATAGAGATAGATAGATAGATAGAGAGAGAGAGAGAGAGAGAGAGAGAGAGAGAGAGAGAGAGAGAGAGAGAGAGAGAGAGAGAGAGAGCCATTATATGAACATTCGCTATCGGCCGGTGAACGTGCTGCGACTCAGCCTGCTCTGGCGACTCTGCTGCGAATGCGTTGCGACTTCGCTGTGAATCCGTTGCAAACGCGCGGCGACTCCGCTGCATCACCGCTGAGAAAGAGTCGGAATGGAGTCGCAATGCGTTCGCCATCCAAGCTCGCCAATGTATGAACGGGGCTTAAGAGGATGTCATACCGGGCAAATTTCTCCCAACAAGTTGACCGTTTTCGTTGGTGATATCGTGAACCCACACAGCGAGTAGACCGTTGTTTTGACTCCTCGTCGTGCCAAAAACAATATACCCCCAGCCAGCATCTTTTCAGCTACTTCACCATGAATCACAAGGATATTGAGGTAATGGAAGATTGTACTGCTGCATTGCACATAATGAAGCATGTGTTGTGACTGCAGAAGTGCCAGAAGAGGCAGTGGGTGCGTCCATGGTCAAGAAGGCTGTCTCTTTCCACTGGCTCTTCTTTGTCACGTTTTTCTTGGATAACTCGTGGCGGTAATCCCATAGCAAAGATAATCCTTCATTAATTTTGTGTCGAGCTTGTACACTCCAGCAAAACTTAGATTGAGACTCCATCACGACACACTGTTTATCTCGCCTGCTGTAGTTGTCAAATAAGCGTTATAAATAATTTCACACACCAGACAATCAAATTACAATCACACAATCGCACATCTCTCTCTCTCTCTCTCTCTCTCTCTCTCTCTCTCTCTCTCTCTCTCTCTCTCTCTCTCTCTCTCTCTCTAGTCTTGTAGTTAACAATTTGTCTCATACAGTACATTAGTTTATATTCAATTTATATTTATATCTTGTAGCTTTCATTTGACTCCAAATAGTCCCATAATAGCACCACAGTTTTCCATTCTTCCCGACATCCCAAATCCTGTTGCTTGCTGCTCGTATTGTCCAACAGCCAACAAAAA
>NC_087155.1:5321691-5326691 GCF_035594125.1 Scylla paramamosain
TAATCAGTGCTGCGTCGTTCGCTTTCTCATTAGATGACTAACTCATCTGACTAACTAACCCATCTGCTGTTCAGTCTGTGGGACGATGCATCAAGAGGCGTGTGGTGTCAGCTGCTTATGCTGACGTCATGACAGTCGCCATTCAGTTCCTGCTCAGCTTCCGGTATATTACCACATTCTTAGAAATACGGAAGATGTTTTGGTGTGAGACCTGATCATCTTCTGTACGTAGAGCGTGCGGCAACGTGAAAGTATAAGTGAAAGTGTTCACTCTGCATTTGGAAAGATCTTGAACTTATTATAGCCATTTGTTATTTACTTATTTATTTATTTTCTTACTTATTTATATATTTACGTATTTAGATACTTATTATTCCTCTCTTTTTTACTCGTCCACTTTTTTTTTATTTTTTATTTGTTGATCTTCATATACTCAATATTATATTTGTTTTCCTGAAGTGCCTTTGATTCAAACATTTGGGAGAGTCTCCGATCGCAGAGTGGGAAAAGATAATCTGTAGCACTGAGAATGAATTTTCGTTATGAACCTTTACATAATCAGTAAAAAAAACTGGCATGCGTAATAAAAAGACGATTGTAGACAAAGATAATAAATGAATAAATAACAACAACCACACCTAGAATATTAAGAGAATATAAAGCTACAGAAACTGATAGTGAGGAGCTGCAACATGATATAAGGAAAAAAAAAAAAACGGAACATAACTTGAGAAAACAAAACCAACTTCCTGTGGAGACTAAAGACCTTGGCGCGGAAGAAAGGAAGTGTTGACAAGGTGCGGTGAGAGAAACCTTAGATGGCCGGAAGGGGGCATGGAGAAGGAAGAGAGGAAGGAAGTAAGAGTGAGGCGGCTAAATATCGAGGGTGATTTGTTTAGGTTTCAAGGTTGCTATGGCTGGCGGAAGAGAGAGAGAGAGAGAGAGAGAGAGAGAGAGAGAGAGAGAGAGAGAGAGAGAGAGAGAGAGAGAGAACACAGGAAATAAGCTGCAAGAAGCGACCAGGCTTACACGTGGCAGTCCCTGTATGAAATATACGAGTGTATTAGAGAGAGAGAGAGAGAGAGAGAGAGAGAGAGAGAGAGAGAGAGAGAGACCTCAGGGGCGGAGTGCTTCGGAAGAATAGGAAGACAAGCATGACTCTCTCTCTCTCTCTCTCTCTCTCTCTCTGGCGGGAAATTATCCTTGAGCTCTTAGATAAAGGAAATATTCAGATTCTTATTTGTGGCTTAAGGGTAAAGGAAAACAAAAGAGAACGTTCTATAAATTTTATTACCAAGTATTTCAATTAGTCAGTGGAAGCTAAGCATATGATGCCAGGCAAATGATGGTGAATGATTGTCATTACACAAAGCTGTAGGACAAGGCTTCTCTCTCTCTCTCTCTCTCTCTCTCTCTCTCTCTCTCTCTCTCTCTCTAATACACTCATTAAGCTAGTTCTGCTAAATAAAATTCTTACTTCACCAGTATACAATAGGTTTTCACTCCCATTATTTATACAGGAAATTGCAAAAGTAATCAATCTGAGGGAATATAGTCAGTATTCAATCTCTCCTGCTGGAAGTAAAGAACATGTCAGAACCAGTTACATCATTTTATTTACTCTCTCTCTCTCTCTCTGGTGTAGCATTGTGAGCGTCACTTTTGGCGGGCGACGTTGGTGTTTACCTCACCTTGGGATAAGCGACACGATACTTCAACATTTTTTTTTTTTTCGTCACCAGACCCAACTGGAAGCTAAGTGGGACGCAAGGAACCCTAACCTCTCCCAGTTAATAGAACACTGCTCTACGTCACCAACTTTCTACTATACTATGTAGGTTGGCGTTGACGTCAAGATGTACTGGGCCAATCAGCATCCAGCTCTGTGACGAGCCCTCGGATTGCATCAGACAGCGCGGCGCCTTGTGGTGGCACTGGTAATTGTATCCGGGCTGCTCATGACTGATTCATTGGCATCTGCATTTGCTCATCCAGATCCTTAACTCTCGATGAAGCACGTGCACTCCCAAGAAGACACTGTCGTCGTCGTCCTCCTTCTACCTCCAACAGTTACTTGCTGCAGCTGACTTACTTGCATGACGCCAGGTGATGCATGTTGACACTGCTGCGTTTCTGTTGGTAACGTTTTCCAGCGTCTCGGCGAGTCAATACCGTCACAGCAATTACACATTCAAGGTGTTGGGCGCAGTTTTGTCTCACGTGCGTACGTCCACGTCGGAAACCCACTCAAGGTCAGGTTGGGTGACCGAGAAGACTTTCGCCAACCTTGCTCAGGGGTCGGCGGAGGCCAATTGGGGCCACCCCGGCAGTGAGTTGCTGCGTCTCGGCGCCTTGAGCTGTGGGCTGCCTGGCAGGGAGGAGATGGCTGGGATCTGGTGGGGTAGTAGAGGAGGTGTTCCCGGCAGCTGGACGTGATGGGGCCGGGATATGTTTCTCAGCAGAGAGCGGTGCAAACGTGGTGATGACAGAAAAGATGCCGACGACGAAGACAACTTGCCAATTAAGGGGCTATCAGGTGGAGTAGGACGGCAGATGGTGTAGATGGACAATTGCTGCCTCGTGATGGGCGGCGTGGGAGGATAAACAGTGTGGACAGAGAGGTGGCGGCGACACGCGGGAGGTGTAGGCTGTGGAACGAGAGCTTTCGGTTGGTTCTTTGGTATGACACGACGGAAGCATGTGAAAAATAGTAGTAGTAACAACAGGAGCACCCCAGCAGCCACAAGACTATGCCCCACCACCAGCGCAACCGTCGTCCCTATTTCAAAGAGATGCTCCTTGCCAACCTCCCCTGCCATCGTGGGAGACTCGCTTGACATTGTATATCTTGAATAGGGTGGCACTTCACTAACACTTAAAGTCTTCGATCCTTTTGCCACCGTTACAATGATTGAGCAAGCTCTAGTGAACAGGAGTCTGTCGTCTACCGACGAATGTAGCAGAATGACGCGGTACAGTGGTGCGCGCGGGGTTTTGTATCCCAGTGAAGGTCAGGGCCCTGCAGCCACAACACGAATAAAAGAAAACGAGGAAAAGATTTTGCATTCATCGAAGACGCCACTGACGTCACTCAGAGCCATTCACTGACTCAGAATAGGAAAATATTACAGTGCCGGCACGTCCTCACATGCAGTGCAAGTGAACGGGTTACCCTGACGAGATTTAACGTGCGCCTAAACTTCATCTTAGTTGTTCGATGTTGTTAGTGTAATCTGAGGAGGAAAATACTGATCACTCAAATCACGATTTCTTAGAATTCGTACTTATTCCAGTGCGTCGCGAGACTTGGGAAACGCAGGGCATTACCCAAAATGAAGTTGGCCGTGCCTCCTTATGAAATTAATTTCATAATCTGATCACGTAAATTAATTTTCCACTTCGTCTTTCATGTGCACTATACGTTAGTGTTTTTTCATAGTTCCCAGAAACACTGATTCGTTTACCCTACAAGCGAAAATGTGGTATGCATGATGTCATCCATGAAATTCATTGTGCACCATTATGGAGGACCCTTGACAAATGTTAATATTTGTACTACAGTAATAAAACTAACAACAACAACAACAACAGCAACAACAACAACAACAACAACAACAACAACAACAACAACAACAATAATAATAACAACAAAAGCAGTGGTAGTAACAACAAACAACAACAACAACAACAACAACAACAATAATAACAACAAGAACAGTAGTAATTACAACGAAAAGCAACAACAACAACAATAATAATAACAAGAACAGTAGTAGTAACAACAAAATGCAACAACAACAACAATAACAATAATAATAACGACAAAAAAATAGTCGTAGTAAAACAAAAAGCAACAACAACAGCAACAGCAGCAGCAACAACTATCCTCAACGTAAATATTATAGGAGGCCATTTTTTTTTTCTTTTCTTTCCCCACAAAAGAGAACATTTAACATGGGCAAGTCTCAAAGAAATATGAATAAGCAGTGCCTTTGCTAACCAGACCGACCCAAAAAGTGCCATTAAGTCCTACTAGTGGAGTCGGTTTATCTCGTTCCCTCACCACCTGCAATACTGTTGAATTGCCTCGTCTTTTTCAAGAAGCTATGAGGTTTTGAAGTTTACAATAACTAGCCTTTTTTTTTTTTTTTCAGAAGCTACGTACAACTCAGAATACGTTGTCAATATTGATGTATATTCTTTAGAACAAAGCAAAAAGTCTTTAAAGAGAACTGACAGTACATTTTCATGAATTCACTCTCCTCAGTATTCACCTGGAATGTTATCATGTTTGCACTGCACCTTCAGATTAGTAAGTGCAGCTGTTACTATTGTCATTAAAGGTTATAGATTAAATTGCGAGGCACATGTCTTGGCTGTAAGATGTTTTGATCAAATAGACAGAAAATGTAAAGCTTCCAGAGATAAAACCAGTATTTATTTTAGTTTGCAGTACGAATACAATATTTCAGGAAATGTAATTACACTTTTGAGAACATTATATAGGACAACATAGAAAGGATATCTTCTATTTCGCGTTTGTATGAAAAAATGTAAAAAAAAATATATTTTCCTGTTATATATTATTATTTTGTGAAGTTTGTAGTTTTTACAATGGTGAATGGCCTTACTGGATAACACACACACACACACACACACACACACACACACACACACACACACACATCTGAAAACATCCCATTGCGTAATAACTAATAATATAAATACTTACTAATGGCAGAAAACTCAGCTGGTCTGGTGTCATTAAAAAAAAAGGATAAATATTAGGAGGGAAATGTTCGTATACCAGACCAGCTGTGAGTCCGACACATAAACGAAAGGATCGATTAGCAATTAAAGTAAATGTTCAGAGTCAAGGAAACGATGATACCAACTGATTCCACAGCCCACCTTCTGTTTACTATAAATGTTGTTGTTGTTGTTCTTGCTGTCGTCGTCGTCGTCCTCGTCGTTGTTGTTGTTGTTGTTGTTGTTGTTGT
>NC_087155.1:5329191-5336691 GCF_035594125.1 Scylla paramamosain
CCACGGAGAATCGTGTAGAGCGCGCGGGGCCGGCACCAGAGCCTTGGAGCCAGGTCACTTCACTTCAACCTTCAACCTAACCGGTCACTTCCAACACTGAAGGTTCTTGTAAGTCAGATACAAGAATTTGTAGACATTAGTGGTAGTCTAGATAGACTGTGTACCAGCCTAGTGTTGTTTGAGTGCCTTCAAACACAAGGTATTGCTGACGTAGGTACTGTAGATTGCATGAGAAAAAGGCGTACCACCAGAGATAAAGGCAGTCACTGGAAGGGAAGAGGTCATACCAGGCGTGTACCGGACTAAAGATAATGACGAAATGACTCAATTAGCATGTAGTATCCACCAAAGGTAATGGTAAGAAAAAAAGTATTGCTTCTCAGTACAATCCCCCCTTATAATATTAGGAATTATGAAAGATGATGGTGCAAGAAAGCCACCCACACTTAAACTGTATAATTTTGCTAGAGGAACTGACATAATAAACCAGAGAATAAATTCTTATACAGTGCACACTAAATCTTGCATATAGACAGTGAATGCCCTAGAATTATTTGCAGACAAAAACTTGTTATCCTGCATTGTTATATGGATATATCAAGTAGCCAGTGTTGATGTATATCTATTACACTTTTATTTGCTGACAGAGGCTATTAGCCTGCAATACTTTATGCATATAATGTATATATAGTTTATGTAAATGTATATCTGTTTACTTTTTTTGTTGACACAGGCTATTAACCTGCAATGCTATATGGATATATCATTCAGTTTATGTAAAGTTTGCAGACTTATTTCCCGACAGAGGCTGTTATCCTGCAATGTATACTTCATTTAAGTAAAAATATACTTAAAGATTTATCTGCAGACAAAAGGCTATTAGCCTACAATGTTATATGGATATATTATGTAAATAATAATTATGAAGGTTTTATTATAGTTTTATTTGCTGAGAAGGGCATGTGGTATGTAGGATGAACTTGTCCCCATACAGCAGAACTTCTGAATTCTATCTAACACTCTAGTAACTTTGTGGTGATGTTCAGTTTCCACTGAGAAGGCTACTCAAATAAGAAAATGCTGTGATATACCCACAGTGACCTGACTTTTAGTAAATGGTGAATCAAGTCTTATTCACTGAGCTTTCCTCTTACAGTGGCCTGTCCTCTGTGCTTTTTGCTAATCAGGGGATGAAATTCCTAGTCAGAAAAATACTGTACATGTGTTTGTTACCCATTTGTTTGTATGTAGAACTAATTTTCGTGTCCTTGCTGACACTGACTGACAAAACTACTGTGTACAGGATTACACCTAGGGAAGCTCATGAGGTCAATGGATTCTACATTGGATGAGGGATCGAGCCTCCCATCCTTACGTCCATCTACAAACAGTTATCATTCTCCTCATTATGATCATGGTAGCTTGAACTAGAGCAGCACAGAAATGTCGTTGCCCAATTTATTGCAGCCAGGCACTACGATATTTTGTTTCTGTAAAAATAAGTTTGCTTTGTGATAAAGTTAAGGTAAATGTATAAAGTCTGAAAGTAATATATATATATATATATATATATATATATATATATATATATATATATATATATATATATATATATATATATATATATATATATATATATATATATATATATATATATATATATATATATATATATATATATATATATATATATATATATATATATATATATATATATATACAGAGAGAGAAAGAGAGAGAAAGAGAGAGAAAGAGAGAGAGAGAGAGAGAGAGAGAGAGAGAGAGAGAGAGAGAGAGAGAGAGAGAGAGAGAGAGAGAGAGAGAGAGAGAGGAATGAAAAAAAACAAAAAACATTTGACTTACAACAAATATCCATTTCAAAATTTATTTTTATATCAAAGTTGCTTTAAATCACAACAGATTTTGCAAAATTGTAGAAACAATCATTGGCTTTATCATCTCATATGAATTTCAATTGTTTTCCTTATAATCACGAATAATTATTTTTGAGCTATAATTTTGCTGTTGTCTGTTTTACATTAAAATTCAACTACTTTCAAACCAGTTTCAAAAGGGCGGAGTTTAGAGAAAGTGTTTGGTGTGATACATGTGAGTTGGGTCCCCGGCACATCCTGATAACACTTTTTCAGTGTGCCTGAAACTCGCTTAGCCAAGTAAGCAGGTATTCATCCATTGCAAACCCACAGTAGTATTCGTAACATCTACCTGCAGGTTCATTATGCTCTCTCTCTCTCTCTCTCTCTCTCTCTCTCTCTCTCTCTCTCTCTCTCTCTCTCTCTCTCTAACATTATTGAAATAATAGTAATAATAATAATAATAATAATAATAATAATAATAATAATAATAATAATAGTATTAATATGTGTGTGTGTGTGTGTGTGTATGTGTGTGTGTGTGTGTGTGTGTGTGTGTGTGTGTGTGTGTGTGTGTTACATACTATAAAAATACAGGGTGCAATTCCAAGTTTCCACCTTGACGAAAAGTCAAGTAGATATTATCAAGCTTCCATAATGATATTTAGGAAAACTAAGCCTACAGTGGTGTTCACGAGACACTGCTACTAGTCTGAACTGAATTATCAGTTCAAAGGAAATCATTACTCTCCTTGTCTCCCTGCAGTCCCTTGTTACACGGGGCAAGCTTTACGTTATTGTCACTCATCAGCACCTGCATATCTTTGTATTGTTACGTGTCATATTCCAATAAAATAACGAAATGTGCTGATTTTGAGACTGACTGATAATTCAGTGCCAACAACATTATAGGAACAATAGGGAGCTGAAGAAATGGAAAGAAAATGTTTACTCACTTTTATTTATTTATTTAATTTCATATTTTACGCATAGTCTACTGTAACCAGTTTATAGTCTAGAGATGCAGCAATATCTTTTTTTTTTTTTTTAAACTCGATGGTAGGATGTTCTTCCTAAATATCATTTGGTAGCTTGATGAAACCAGACATAACCGTGTGATGTCCAGCTTTCTCTCTTCCTCTGCGTAGTATCATTCAAGGTTAGCTGCCGCTGTTGTCGCGCGGTGTGTGTGCACGTGCGTGTGTGTGTGCATGTGCAGGATATATCCATCTGATGTGAAACGCCGATAGTGATGTGGAGAAAGCAGATATGAGCAATGGAGTTAGGAAAAATAATGGCCAACATTGCATGTAATAATAATATGTACCATAGGTAATCAGACGGAATGGCGCCGTACGATATGTTGGGGCCTTTTGCCGGGAGGCGATTCATATAGAATATTGTTCGTCCGGTGATGTTTACTCCTATTTAATACACGACTCCCCTAGTCGGGAAGAGCGAAAATCCAGGAAAGCCGCAGACAACAGGGTTAAGGTGAGAGACATAATGAGGAATGTACGCCTCCATGCCAAGCACTATCACCTCCTTTATTCGCTCATCATACAAATAATGGGTGTTTGGCATGGAAGCAGTAGTCATTCCATGAAAAATCAGAATAATACCTCCTCGCAGGAGTTTCTTACTAGAATGATCTGGCGCGGCTCTTGTTTGCAGAGGCAGCCGTAGAAATGAGCAAGTACGATCCGCCCTGAACCGCGAACCTGTGGTTAAATGCGGCTCCCCACTACCCTTACTGACTCCATAATGTAATGGGTTAAATGCAGCTTCCCACTACCCTTACCGGCTTCATCTCTTCCTGTTCTAAGACTACTTGCTCTTCCGGCGATATATATATATATATATATATATATATATATATATATATATATATATATATATATATATATATATATATATATATATATATATATAGATAGATAGATAGATAGATAGATAGATAGATAGATAGATATATTGACTGATTGATTGACTGATAGATAGATACATAGATATATTGACTGATTGATTGATTGATTGATTGATAGATACATAGATACATAGATACATAGATAAATATATATATATATATATATATATATATATATATATATATATATATATATATATATATATATATATATATATATATATATATATATATATATATATATATATATATATATATATATATATATATATATATATATATATATATATATATATATATATATATATATATATATATATATATATATATATATATATATATAGATATAGATACATAGACAGATAGATATAGATAGACAGACAGACAGACAAATAGATGATAATTATAGGCAGGACAAAGAAAGTCTAATAACCTATACAAGAGGTTCTTTATCATTAACTTGAGATCTTCATAATCTGGGCTTCATATGTAGCTCTAGTGTTACTTGACAGTAGACCCTTCATAGGATAGCTAACACTAATATGAGTGCTGGACTTTCATCTGACCAATAAGTAAATCTACCTACATCACTTTGATAATCGTTTTGTTTGAATATAATATCAAATTTACCATCCACCAATAATTTCATGAGAAGTGAAATGGAGTCACCTTGGATAGTTTTTACATGGATTTTTCAATGGAATAATATCATTGTTGAGAATAAATTATTTACCATTTGTTCATTTAAATACTGTTGAGTTCATTGATCTCTATACTTCGAATCTGCTCGGTTTGCCCTTCAGCATTAATTTTATAAATTAGATTTTTTTTTTTTTTCCGAGCAGGGCTTGTTCCATGACTTTGTACTAATTAAATTTTGGTGCTAGTACTGATTACAGGTGGCCAAGGAAATGGAGTAGTAAATGATAATCAGATGCCGTATATTGATGTAATAAAACTGTACAAAATTATAATAAAGTAGTTGCCAGCAATTCAAATGTCCGCCACCGAGGAAAGGCAGGCACGGACTAATAGAACATAAGAAATAAGGGAAGCTGCAAGAAGCGACCAGGCTTACACGTGGCAGTCCCTGTATGAAACACACCTACCTATTTCCATCTGCTATCCCCATCCATAAACTTGTCTAATCTTCTCTTAAAGCTCTCTAGTGTCCTAGCACTAACTACATGATTACTGAGTCCGTTCCACTCATCTACCATTCTATTTGAGAACCAATTTTTTCCTATCTCCTTCCTAAACCTAAATTTTTCAAGCTTGAACCCGTTATTTCTTGTTCTACCCTGGTTGCTGATCCTAAGAATTTTGCTTACATCTTCCTAGTTATAACCCTTATACCACTTAAAGACTTCTATCAGGTCCCCTCTTAACCTACGTCTCTCTAAAGAATGTAAATTTAACAGCTTCAACCTCGCCTCGTAAGGGATACTCCTCATCCCCTGTATCCTTTTAGTCATTCTCCTCTGTACTGATTCTAATAGACCTATATCTTTCCTGTAATGTGGGGACCAGAACTACACCGCGTAGTCTAGATGAGGTCTGACCAGCGCCAAGTATAACTTTAATATTACTCCCGGCCTTCTACTTTTAACACTCCTAAAAATGAATCCTAGTACCCTATTTGCCTTGTTTCTGGCTTCTATGCATTGTTTCCCTAGACAGAGTTCAGAGCTAACTATAACTCCTAAATCTTTCTCGTACCCTGTACCTACCAGAGTTTGGTTGTCTAATGTGTACCTATTGTGTGGGTTTCCTCTACCTACGCTAAGCACTTTGCATTTATTGATATTAAATTGCATTTGCCATCTATCCGTCCATTCATTCATTCTATCTAAGTCTGCCTGCAAGGCGATGGCATCCGATTCTGACCTAATTAATCTACCTATCTTTGTGTCATCCGCAAATTTACTAACATCACTACTAATTCCACTATCCAAGTCATTGATATACATTAGAAATAATGTGGGCAGACACGGACTACATTATGTCCGCCAGCATGGTTGGGCGGACACTGACTGGGGGTGTAAGGGTGGTTGCTGGCCAGGTCAGGTCACGGCCAGGGATGGCGTCCGGAGACAAAGGGAGGTTGACCTCCCACGTGGTGATAGGCAAGGCGGCCGGAGGCTGGCGTCGGGTCCCAGGGGAAAGGGGGCGCCATGTAATGTGGTGGCGGGCGAAGCGTCCCGCCACAACTTCATTACAAGCTCTGTATATACTCGTACTTATGACATTGCTTAAGTTTGCCAGAACGGCACCCTAAATTAGTTGTGAAATCATGATTAGTTTTAAGTGTTTTGGGGCAACCAATAGAGCTGACCTAAGTCAGAATTTGGATAGGCAATTGAACTTGATAGATTTGATCGGATAGCGTATGAAAGCTTGATCTGTTGCACTTAGTATATCTAACCCCAATAAATGTCCTTTAATACCCCAGACTCTGAATTACATTCCAGTTTAGTTTCTCCCTTTCAATAAAATTGAAAAATTTATTCGTTACAAAATATTTGCCTCATAGTGCAATGAATCCTAACCGTTGCTTGGGTATCGCTGGAAGGACTTTGCGTTAAAATGGAAGAAATCCAGATTTCGGTTTTCTGTTGATGGGTTTCGTAATTCTGTTGTAGTTCATTTGTCTCATTAAGATGGACCAGACCTGTAGTTCCACCAGCATTATTCCTATCTTAGTAACACAACGATTCTGATTCCCTATCTTTTCGGCAATACCATTGGTGTATATGTTTTCTACGGCATTAAATCCTTCTGTATGTCATTCTTGGAGGGTTTGCATGCAGGAAAGTCCCTGCACACTGCGCATGTGGGAGCAATCTCGTCCCGTGACTGATGCGTTAAGTCTCGCCTTGTGAATGGCTGCCACCTCATCAGCTAACCTAATGTAACCTAACCTAACTAACCTTATCTGACCTAACCTAACTAACCTAACCTAACCAAAGTAATGAAACCTAACCTGACTAACCCAACCTTACCTAACCTAGCCGATATAATGTGTTACAATAAATAAGAGATCATATCCAGTAATTCGGTACAAGGTAATTAGGTTACAGGGTAGTTAGGTTAAGATTAAGGTTTATGTTAGATTAGTTAGGTTAGTGTTACGTTAACTGCTGAGAAGGTGACGGCCAATCACGTGGCGAGACTGCTCGCACATGCGCAAAGTGTGCGGGGACTTCCTGCGTGCAGGCCCTCCCATCATTCCACCGCTATCCTCCCATCCCCCACCCCCACCACAAAGGAAAAGATTGATAAGGTTGTGAGGTCAGTTGAGTACCTAGTTTATTCGGTCATCTTGTTCGAAGCTGAAAGCTTTATTTGCAGGAGCATGAAAGCATCCCATTTAACACCTTTTTCAGTCTGAAGTTCGCTGAGCTATTTTTTTTTTTTTAATGTAGAAAGGACACTGGCCAAGGGCAACAAAAATTCAATAAAAAAAATGCCCACTGAAATGCCAGTCCCATAAAAGGGTCAAGGCAGTGGCTAAAAATTGATGAATAAGTGTCTTGAAACCTCCCTCTTGAAGGAATTCAAGTCATAGGAAGGTGGAATTACAGAAGCAGGCAGGGAGTTCCAGAGTTTACCAGAGAAAGGGATGAATGATTGAGAGTACTGGTTAACTCTTGCGTTAGAGAGGTGGACAGAATAGGGGTGAGAGAAGGAAGAAAGTCT
>NC_087155.1:5341691-5351691 GCF_035594125.1 Scylla paramamosain
CACTTTTATCCCAAATCTTTCATCCTTTTTTTTCTGGTAAATTCTGAAACTCCCTGCAGGCTTCTGTATTTAACTTTCCTATCTTTTTTTTTTTTATGTCGGAGGGACACTGGCCAAGGGCAATAAAAATTCAATAAATAAAAAGCCCACTAGGGTCCAAAGCGGCAGTCAAAATTTGAAGGATAAGTGTCTCGAAACCTCCCTCTTAAAGGAATTCAGGTCATAGGAAGGTGGAAATACAGAAGCAGGCAGAGAGTTCCAGAGTTTACCAGAGAAAGGGATGAATGACTGAATACTGGTTAACTCTTGCATTAGAGAGATGGACAGAATAAGGGTGAAAAAAAAAAGAAGAAAGCCTTGTGCAACGAAGCCGCGGGAAGGTAGGCATGCAGTTAGCAAGATCAGAAGAGTAGTTAGCATGAAAATAGCGGTAAAAGACAGCTAGAGATGCAACATTGCGGCGATGAGAGAGAGGCTGAAGACAGTCAATTAGAGGAGAGGAGGTGATGAGACGAAAAGCTTTTGATTCCATCCTGTCTAGAAGAGCGGTTATGAGTGGAATCCTCCAGATATGTGAAGCATACTCCATAAGAAAAACTGGCGGAGACGTCTCAGAACACCTAACTTCATAGAAGCTGTTTTAGCTAGAGATAAGATGTGAAGTTTCCAGTTCAGATTTTGGAGAACAGTCACCGTCTAACACAGCAGCAATAGAACGGTCAGAAGGGAAACTTGAGATGAAGTTACAGAGAGAAGGATAGAAGCTGTAGGAGGGTAGTTTGGAAATCAAAGCTTTGTGCCTGACTCTATCAAAAGTTTTTGATATGTCTAAGGTAACAGCAAAAGCTTCACCAAAATCTCTAAAAGAGGATGAGCAAGACTCATTAAGGAAAGCCAGAATATCACCAGTAGAGCGGCCTTGACGGAACCCATACTGGCGATCAGATAGAAGGTTGTGAAGTGAAAGATGTTTAAGAATTTTCCTGCTGAGGATAGATTAAAAAACTTAAGAGAGGCAGGAACTTAGAGCAATAGGACGGTAGCTTGAGGGATTAAAACGGTCACCTTTTTTAGGAACAGGCTGAATGTAGTCAAACTTCCAGCAAGAAGGAAAGGTAGATGTTGACAGACAGAGCTGAATGAGTTTGACTTGGCAAGGTGCAAGCAAGGAGGCACAGTTTCAATAGGTGGGACCCCATCAGGTCCATAAGCCTTCCAAGGGTTTAGGCCAGCGAGGGCATGGAAAACATCATTACAAAAAATTTTGATAGATAGCATGAAGTATTCACAGGGTGGAGGAGAGGAAGGAACAAACCCAGAATCGTCCAAGGTAGAGTTTTTTTGCAAAGGTTTGAGAGAAGAGCTCAGCTTTAGAAATAGATGTGATAGCAGTGGTGCCATTTGGTTGAAATAAAGGAGAGAAAGAAGAAGCAACGTTATTGGAGATATTTTTGGCTAGATTCCAGAAGTTACGAGGGGAGTTAGATCTTGAAAGATTTTGACACTTTCTGTTAATGAAGAAGTTTTTGGCTAGTTGGAGAACAGACTCGTCATGGATCCGGGTTGAAATATAAAGTGCATCAGATTCTGGTGATGGAAGGCTTAAGTACCTCTTGTGGACCACCTCTCTATCATGTATAGCACGAGAACAAACTGTGTTAAAACATGGTTTGGAAGGTTTAAGACGAGAAAAAGAGTGAGGAATGTACGCCTCCATGCCAGACACTATCACCTTTGTTATGCGCTCAGCACACAAAGACGGGTATCTGACATGGAAGCAATAGTCATTCCAAGGAAAATCAGCAAAATACCTCCTCAGGTCTCCCCAACTAGCAGAGGCGAAACACCAGGGGCACCTTCACTTAGGGGGATCCTTAGGAGGGACTGGAGCGAAAGAACAAGATACAAATATGAGATTGTGGTCGGAGGAGCCCAACGGAGAAGAGAGGATGACAGCATAAGCAGAAGGATTAGAGGTCAGGAAAAAGTCAAGAATGTTGGGCGTATCTCCAAGACAGTCAGGAATACGAGTAGGGTGCTGCACCAATTGCTCTAGGTCATGGAGGATGGCAAAGTTGAAGGCTAGTTCACCAGGATGGTCAGTGAAGGGAGAGGAAAGCCAAAGCTGGTGATGAACATTGAAGTCTCCAAGAATGGAGATCTCTGCAAAGGAGAAGAGAGTCAAAATGTGCTCCATTTTGAAAGTTAAGTAGTCAAAGTCTTATTGTCAGAGGAGTTAGGTGAGAGGTATACAGCACTGATAAATTTAGTTTGAGAGTGATTCTGTAGTCCTACCCAGATGGTGGAAAACTCGGAAGATTCAAGAGCGTGGGCACGAGAGCAGGTTAAGTCGTTGCGCACAAAAACGCAACATTCAGCTTTGGATCGAAAATGAGGATAGAAAAAGTAGGAGGGAACAGAAAAGGGGCTACTGTTAGTTGCCTCAGACACCTGAGTTTCAGTGAGGAAAAGAAGAGGAGGTTTAGAAGAGGAGAGGTGGTGTTCTACAGATTGAAATTTAGATCTAAGACCGCGAATGATGCAGAAAGTATTGAAGAAAAGTTGAGGTTGGTGTTAAGACACTTTGGGTCGATATCAGAAGAGCAGTCCGACTTGGGGACATTTGTGGTCCTCTCCATAGATGGGGACTCCGAGACTGGTGTAGGAGTCGCTATGATAATTTTGAATTCTGAGTGAAGGGTGTGTGTGTAATTAGTTGCTTGTAGTTTTGTGTGAAGAAATAGAGTTGTCTTTAGGGGGCAGGCTGTGACTGCCCCCTTGTGTTGTGAGACAAAGGGAAACGTTCAGTGAGGTCACAGCTGGGTTTAATGATAAGTTCACAGCACCCCCTGATCCAGTGCTTTAGACCTCACTGGGAGTAATTATCGTTTCGGCAGGTTCTATTGCCTCCTCCTCTATTTGAAATCCTTCAAATGGTAAGTTTCAGGACACTTGTACTCAAATTTTGGATTATTCTTTTTACTTTTTCTTTAGAGACTGGCACCTCAGTGTAAATTTTCTTTTTCTTCCCTTTAGTTGCCTTAGGCCAGCGCACCTCTTACGTAAAAAAATAGATAAGTAAATAAAAATACTGACTGTTCTAAATTAAAAAAACGCCATTCTACAATATCTGAGACAACTACTTAATGATCATTGGCTATCTTATTTAGTAGTCTCTCTCTCTCTCTCTCTCTCTCTCTCTCTCTCTCTCTCTCTCTCTTTCCTTCACCTTTATGAAAATCCTATCTTCTGCAGTGAAATAATAGAGGTTGATGATAGTGATGATGATGATGATGACTGGTTGAGAAGATCGTCGTTATGCGGTAGTGGAGTCTATTTAATCTATTCTGAAAATTTTCCATCATTCAGTTCAGAAATCTGCCAACAGAAGGCCGTGCAATCGGCAAACTCATTGGAAATCTTGTGGATGGAAGGCGGCATTACCGATAATAGTTCAGATATCTGATAAAAAAAAACGACTGTGCAGACATCAAACAGATTCACAAGGGTAATGATAACCAATCTCGTAATATGAATTGTATGTTGATGGGTAAAAGCTCCTGTAATATTTATTTCCTACGTCCTTCTACAACAGATCAATATAGTGAAGTCAAGCACTACGATAGATAAATAAATGAGAAATATTAAGAGATTCAATGCTGCTATTCACATACTATAGCAAATTATTAATAATATGATTTTTATACCTCATTTTGTTTATCCCCGAGGGCATGGCATGCAATATTTATGATCTCTTTCAAGAAATAGAGTCAAGTTTATATTAGGCGCTGGTCGGACCTCATCTACATTAAGCTGTATTGTTCTGGTCCCCATATTACCGGAAGGGTATAGGTCTGTTAGAGTCAGTAAAGAAGAAAATCTCTAAAAGGATACAGGGGATTAGGAGTATTCTTCATGAAAGGACAGTGTGACTTTTAGATTTACACTCTTTAGAGAGGCATAGGTTAAGAGGGGATCTGATAGATATTTCCACAAGTGGTATAGTTTGACGTAAGCAAAATTCTTAGGATCGATAATCTGGAAATGAAGGGGTTCAAGCTTGAAAACAGAGATTCATAAAAGAGACACAAAGAAGTTGGTTCTCAAATAGGGTGGTAGATAAATGAAATAGATTCAGTAGTAAAGTTGTTTATGCTGAGTCATTAGGGAGCTTTAAAGGAAGCTTAGACAAATTTATGGATGAGGATGACAGATGAAAACAGATAAGTACGTTTCATACAGAGACTGCTACTTGTAGGCCTGACGGCTTCTTGCAAGTTCCCTTATTTTCTTATGTTCTAAGCATACATACATGTGCCCACACTCATTCATCCTCACAAAATACACTCACACAGAACTAGGATTCCTAGCCTTTGGTCATGTAATTAGTGGGGTGCCACAGGGATCAGTATTAGGGCCATTGTTGTTTTTGATATTATATATCAACGACTTGGATAGTGGAATTAGTAGCGATCTTAGTAAATTGGCGGATGACACGAAGATAAGTAAATTAATTAGCTCAGAATCGGATACCATCGCCTTGCAGGCAGATTTAGATAGGATGAAAGAATGGACGGACAGATGGCAAATGCAGTTTAATATCAAACAAATGTGTACCTACTGTGTGGGTTTCCTCTACCTACGTTAGACGTAGGTAGAGGAAACCCACATAGTAGGTACACAATAAACAACGAAACTCTAGTAGGTACAGGGTACGAGAAAAAAATTTAGGAGTTATAGTTATCTCTGAACTCCGTCTAGGAAAGTAATGCATAGAGGCCAAGAACAGGGCAAGTAGGTTATTAGGATTCATTTTTAGGAGTGTTAAAAGCAGAAGGCCCGAAGTAATATTAAAGTTATACTTGGCGCTGGTCAGACCTCATCTAGACTACGCTGTGCAGTTCTGGTCCCCACATTACAGGAAGGATATAGGTCTATTAGAATCAGTACAAAGGATAATGACTAAAAGGATACAGGGGATGAGGAGTATTCCTTACGAGGCGAGATTTAAACTGTTAAATTTACATTCTTTAGAGAGACGTAGGTTAAGAGGGGACCTGATAAAAGTCTTTAAGTGGTATAAGGGTTATAACAAAAGGGGACGTAAGCAAAATTCTTAGGATCAACCAGGATAAAACAAGAAATAACGGGTTCAAGCTTGAAAAAATTAGGTTTAAGAAAGAAAGGAAGAAATTGGTTTTCAAATAGAGTGGTGGATGAATGGAACGGACTCATTAATCATATTGTAAGTGCTGAGACATTAGGGAGCTTTAAGAAAATATTAGACGGGTTTATGGATGGGGATGATAGGTGAAAATAGGTGGAAATGCGTAGGTATATTTCATACAGGGGCTGCCACTTGTAAGCCTGGTGGCTTCTTGCAGCATCCCTTATTTCTTATGTTCTTATGTTCCGCTCCTGCCGGATAGGCAAGTTCCTGACTTCGAACAAAGCCTTGCGGTAATCACTCCTGGGCGAAAAAGGGCCATTTTGTCTTCCCGTCATAGGATTAGAACACGGGACGCCACGGATGTGAGTTGAACCTAAAGGAAAAAATAAATTTTATGGGTTAAATAGAGACTTTAGGGACTAGACTTAACTACCTCAAATGACGCTAGTGGCTAAAGAGGTGGGACCATATTTACGTATGAATAGTTCTTATTGAATTGTTCTCCATATGAATCACACGTTGCTCTTTGTACAGACGTCACACCGTTTCATCCAAACACACATTCCTCTCCTTTATGTCTCTCTCTCTCCTCCAGCTTCGCCCAAACTGTCTGTCATACCAGTATGCAGAAAAGCGCGCGCGCACCAAGGACACACACACACACACACACACACACACACACACACACACACACACACACACACGCACGCACACATAAAGATGCAAGTTCTTCCATCACCAATGACGATCTGTTTCAATATATTAACTACTGCTACCAGTACTACTACTATTACTATACTTGTTCACGAACGCTAGAGACACAAACCCTCCTCTTGGGTGGAGCACGTCAGGGATGAGACTCTGCTCTGCCACTGGTTGGCCGTGTTTAGTGTAAAGCCCACATTTCACAATGCTTCATTGTTTAGTTACCAACACACAAACTATTTGCTTTGAGTACATGTAAACTATTCCTTCACCGTCTTCACTAAATTACTGGAACACAAAAGCAAGTCAGTAGCACTCTATGAGAAGACACAGAGTGAGAAGTATATAGGTTTGTAAATTTTTGGGTGGTCGAGAAAATGATATTATAATCTCGGGGTGCTTGTAAATATCCAACTCCTCACCTGAGACATGGGAAAGAAAGCACCTGGGTCAGCGTTAATGCCCAGTGGGACCATAAACCCCGGCCGGCCAGGCCTGTGGTTTGCCCTGGAGCGATAGTGATAGATAGGTCTAGCACGCCTTGCACGCGGTTTTATCCATTTATTATAATGTGTGATCAGCAAGTTTTTTTTTTTTTTTTTTTTCTGCTTCGAAAAAAAAAAAAAAAAAAAAATCTCCAAGAATTTGGTGATTATAATGTCTCCAAAATATTTCCATTGCGACAATGAATGGCAGCGTCACTTAGTGGATCACACCCCTCACCTGAGACACAGGAAGAGGAGCGGCCTCGCCAGCGTTAATGCCCTAAACAATCATAAACCACTGTCGGCCAGGCGTCTGGCTAGCTCTCAGGTGATAGGGTGAGTCACTGATTACACGTGAAACACGCCTTATATTTTTGCCACGGCGTCTGTTCCGCTAATTATAATTCGTCATTAGCATTTTTTTTCTGCTGTACCAAGGCTTTCTTTATAACTTTTCAGTCACTTTGAAAGTGAGAAAATAAACTGCAACAACTGGATGATTGTAATGTCTCAAGAATGCGTTTGAGTGTGTGTGTGTGTTTATATATATATATATATATATATATATATATATATATATATATATATATATATATATATATATATATATATATATATATATATATATATATATATATATATATATATATATATATATATATATATATATATATATATATATATATATATATATATATATATATATATATATATACATATACATTACATATATATATATATATTTTTTTTTTTTTTTTTTTTTTATGTAGGAAGGATACTGGCCAAGGGCAACAAAAATCTAATAAAAAAAAATGCCCACTGAAATGCCAGTCCCTAAAAGGGTCAAAGCAGTGGTCAAAAATTGGTGGATAAGTGTCTTGAAACCTCCCTCTTGAAGGAATTCAAGTCATAGGAAGGTGGAAATACAGAAGCAGGCAAGGAATTCCAGAGTTTACCAGAGAAAGGGATGAATGATTGAGAATACTGGTTAACTCTTGCGTTAGAGAGGTGGACAGAATAGGAGTGAGAGAAAGATGAAAGTCTTGTGCAGCGAGGCCGCGGAAGGAGGGGAGGCATGCAGTTAGCAAGATCAGAAGAGCAGTTAGCATGAAAATAGCGGTAGAAGACAGCTAGAGATGCAACATTGCGGCGGTGAGAGAGAGGCTGAAGACAGTCAGTTAGAGGAGAGGAGTTGATGAGACGAAAAGCTTTTGATTCCACCCTGTCTAGAACAGCAGTATGAGTGGAACCCCCCCAGACATGTGAAGCATACTCCATACATGGACGGATAAGGCCCTTGTACAGAGTTAGCAGCTGGGGGGGTGAGAAAAACTGGCGGAGACGTCTCAGAACACCTAACTTCATAGAAGCTGTTTTAGCTAGAGATGAGATGTGAAGTTTCCAGTTCAGATTATAAGTAAAGGACAGACCAAGGATGTTCAGTGTAGAAGAGGGGGATAGTTGAGTGTCATTGAAGAAGAGGGGATAGTTGTCTGGAAGATTGTGTCGAGTTGATAGATGGAGGAATTGAGTTTTTGAGGCATTGAACAATACCAAGTTTGCTCTGCCCCAATCAGAAATTTTAGAAAGATCAGAAGTCAGGCGTTCTGTGGCTTCCCTGCGTGATATGTTTACCTCCTGAAGGGTTGGACGTCTATGAAAAGACGTGGAAAAGTGCAGGGTGGTATCATCAGCATAGGAGTGGATAGGACAAGAAGTTTGGTTTAGAAGATCATTAATGAATAATAAGAAGAGAGTGGGTGACAGGACAGAACCCTGAGGAACACCACTGTTAATAGATTTAGGAGAAGAACAGTGACCGTCTACCACAGCAGCAATAGAACGGTCAGAAAGGAAACTTGAGATGAAGTTACAGAGAGAAGGATAGAAACCGTAGGAGGGTAGTTTGGAAATCAAAGCTTTGTGCCAGACTCTATCAAAGGCTTTTGATATGTCCAAGGCAACAGCAAAAGTTTCACCAAAGTCTCTAAAAGAGGATGACCAAGACTCAGTAAGGAAAGCCAGAAGATCACCAGTAGAGCGGCCTTGACGGAACCCATACTGGCGATCAGATAGAAGGTTGTGAAGTGATAGATGTTTAAGAATCTTCCTGTTGAGGATAGATTAAAAACTTTAGATAAGCAGGAAATTAAAGCAATAGGACGGTAGTTTGAGGGATTAGAGCGGTCACCCTTTTTAGGAACAGGTTGAATGTAGGCAAACTTCCAGCAAGAAGGAAAGGTAGATGTTGACAGACAGAGCTGAAAGAGTTTGACTAGGCAAGGTGCAAGCACGGAGGCACAGTTTCGGAGAACAATAGGAGGGACCCCATCAGGTCCATAAGCCTTCTGAGGGTTTAGGCCAGTGAGGGCATGGAAAACATCATTACGAAGAATTTTAATACGAGGCATGAAGTAGTCAGAGGGTGGAGGAGAGGGAGGAACAAGCCCAGAATCGTCCAAGGTAGAGTTTTTAGCAAAGGTTTGAGCAAAGAGTTCAGCTTTAGAAATAGATGTGATAGCAGTGGTGCCATCTGGTTGAAGTAGAGGAGGGAAAGAAGAAGAAGCAAAGTTATTGGAGATATTTTTGGCTAGATGCCAGAAATCACGAGGGGAGTTAGATCTTGAAAGGTTTTGACATTTTCTGTTAATGAAGGAGTTTTTGGCTAGTTGGAGAACAGACTTGGCATGGTTCCGGGCAGAAATATAAAGTGCATGAGATTCTGGTGAAGGAAGGCTTAAGTACCTTTTGTGGGCCACCTCTCTATCATGTATAGCACGAGAACAAGCTGTGTTAAACCAAGGTTTAGAAGGTTTAGGACGAGAAAAAGAGTGAGGAATGTACGCCTCCATGCCAGACACTATATATATATATATATATATATATATATATATATATATATATATATATATATATATATATATATATATATATATATATATATATATATATATATATATATATATATATGTTACAGTCAATACCTGAATCCAGACAATTTGTAAAGTGACTTATTTTTTCAGGCAATTTGTGAACTGCCTGGTTAGGTTAGGTTAGGTTAGGTTAGGTTAGGTTAGGTTAGGTTAGGTTAACCTAACCTAACCTAACCTAACCTAACCTAACCTAACCTAACCTAACCTAACCTAACCTAACCTAACCTAACCTAACCTAACCTAACCTAACCTAACCAGGCAGTTCACAAATTGCCTGAAAAAATAAGTCACTTTACAAATTGTCTGGATTCAGGTATTGACTGTAACATATATATATATATATATATATATATATATATATATATATATATATATATATATATATATATATATATATATATATATATATATATATATATATATATATATATATATATATATATATATATATATATATATATATATATATATATATATATATATATATATATATATATATATATATATATATATATATATATATATATATATATATATATATATATATATATATATATATATATATATATATATATATATATATATATATATATATATATATATATATATATAAATTTTTATTTATTTATTTTTTTTATGTAGAAAGGTTTAGAAGGTTTAGGACGAGAAAAAGAGTGAGGAATGTACGCCTCCATGCCAGACACTAT
>NC_087155.1:5354191-5376691 GCF_035594125.1 Scylla paramamosain
CCCAGAACACTTAATTTCAAAGAAGCTGTTTTAGCTAGAGATGAGATATAAAGTTTCCAGTTTAGATTAAAAGAAAAGGGCAGACCGAGGATATTCAGTGTAGAAGAGGGGGACAAACTGAGTATCAACGAAGATGAGGGGATAGTTGTCTGGAAGACTGTGTCGAGTTGATAGATGGAGGAATCGAGTTTTTGAGGCATTGAACAATACCAAGTTTGCTCTGCCCCAATCAAAAATTTTAGAGAGATCAGAAGTTAGGCGTTCTGTGGCTTCCTACGTGAACTGTTTACTTCCTGAAGGGTTGGATGTCTATGAAAAGACGTAGAAAAGTGCAGGGTGGTATCATCACCGTAGGAGTGGATAGGACAAGAAGTTAATAGATTTAGGATGTTAATAGATTTAGGAAAAGAACAGTGACCTGTCTACCACGGCAGCAATAGAACGGTCAGAAAGGAAATTTGAGATGAAGTTAGAGAGAGAAGGATAGAAGCCGTAGGAGGATAGTTTGGAAGTCAAAGCTTTGTGCCAGACTCTATCAAAAGCTTTTGATATGCCCAAGGCAACAGCAAAAGTTTCACCAAAATCCCTCAAAGAGGATGACCAAGACTCAGTAGGGAAAGCCAGATCACCAATAGAGCGGCCTTGATGGAACCCATACTGGCGATCGGATAGAAGGTGATAGATGTTTAAGAATCTTCCTGTTGTGGATTGATTCAAAAACTTAAGATAGGCAGGAAATTAAAGCAATAGGACGGTAATTTGAGGGATTAGAACTGTCACCATTTTTAGGAACAGGCTGAATAAAGGCAAACTTCTAGCAAAAAGGAAAGATAAATGTTGACAGAGATGAAAGAGTTTGACTAGGCAAGGTACAAGCACGGAGCGGAGGCGTAGCTTCGGAGAACAATGGGAGGAATCCCATCAGGTCCATAAGCTTTCCGAGGGTTTAGGCCAGCAAGGGCATGGAAAACATCATTACCAAGAATTTTAATAGGTAGCATGAAGTAGTCAGAGGGTGGAGGAGAGGGAGGAGCAAGCCATGAATCGTCCTAGGTAGAATTTTTGGCAAAAGTTTGACCGAAGAGTTCAGGTTGAAATAAAGGATGGAAAGAAGAAGCAAAGTTATTGGAGATATTTTTTTTGCTAGATGCCAGAGTTAGATATTGAAAGATTCTGACACCTTCAATTAATGGAGTTTTTGGGTAGTTAGAGAACAGACTTGGCATGATTCTGGGCAGAAATATAAAGCGCATGAGATTCTGGTGATGGAAGGTGCAAGTATCTTATAGTGGGCCACCTCTTTATCATGTACTGAATGAGAACAAGCAGTGTTAAACAAGGGTTAAGAAGATTTAGGTCAAGAAAAAGAGTGAGGAATGTACGCCTCCATACCAGACACTCTCACCTCTGTTATGCGCTCGGCACACAGAGACGGGTCTCTGACACTGAAGCAGTAGTCATTCCAAGGAAAATCAGCAAAATACCTTCTCAGGTCCCCCCAACTAGCAGAGGCAAAACTCCAGAGGCACCTCCACTTAGGGGGATCCTGAGGAGGGATTGAGGTGATAGGACAAGATATAGATATGAGATTGTGATCGGAGGAGCCTAACGGAAAAGAGAGGGTGACAGCTTAAGCAGAAGGATTAGAGGTTAGGAAAAGGTAAAAAATGTTGGGCGTATCTCCAAGACTGTCAGAAATACGAGTATGGTGTTGCACCAATTGCTCTAGGTCGTGGAGAATGGCAAAGTTGAAGGCTAGTTCACCAGGATGGTCAGTGAAGGGAGAGGAAAGCCAAAGCTGGTGGTGAACATTGAAGTCTCCAAGAATGAATATCTCCACAAAAGGGAAGGGAGTCAGAATGTACTCCACATTAGAGGTTAAGTAGTCAAAGAATTTCTTTTAGTTAGAGGAGTTAGGTGAAAGGTATACAGCACAGATAAATTTAGTTTAAGAGTGTCTCCGTAGTCGTAGCCAGATGGCGGAAAGCTTAAAAGATTCAAGAGCATGGGCACGAGAGCAGGTTAAGTTGTTGCACACATAAACACAACATTGAAAACGAGGATAGAAAAAGTAGGAGTGAACTGAAAAGGGGCTACTGTCAGTTGCCTCAAATACCTGTGTTTCAGTGAGGAAAATAAGATGATGTTTAATAGAGGAGAGGTGATGTTCTACAGACTAAAAATTAGATCTAAAACCGCGAATGACGAAGAAATTAATGAAGAAAAAGTTGAGGTTGGTGTTAAGATACTTTGGGTTGATACCAGAAGAGCAGTCCGACCTGGGGACATTTGTGGTCCCCTCCCCAGATGGGGACTCCGAGACTGGTGTAAGAGTCGCCATGATAATTTTGAATTTTGAGTGAAGGATGTGTGTGTAATTGGGTGCTTGTAGTTTTGTGTGAAGGAAGAGAGTTGTCTTTAGATGGCATGCTGTGACTGCCCCCTTGTGTTGTGAGACACAAAGAGAAATGTTCAGTGAGGTCACAGCTGGGTTTAGTGATAAGTTCACAGCACTCCCTGATCCAGTGCTTTAGACCTCACTGGGAGTAATTATCGTTTTGTCAGGTTCCTACTGCCTCCTTCAATGTTTAGTAACAGCGCTAAACTCATAAATTTCAGAACGAATTCGTAAGCCCTGCGGACATGCGACTACATTATGTGTCTGGATTCTCCGGATCATGGGGAGTGGTGGCCGTGACGATGGAACAGCAGGCGTTATGGGCAGACTCCCGCTACTTCCTGCAGGCAGACAATCAACTAGATTGTCATTGGCTCCTGATGAAGACTGGCCTTGCTGGTGTACGTTTATGATTCAGTCCAGTGGGCAGTGACCCGATGATCATGACTGCCACCAACTGGATGAGCTACGCCACCACGTTGTCTGGTTGAGTCCAATAATGTGTTTTCATATCGAATTATTTATTTATTTTTTTTATGTAAGACAATATGTAAATTTTATTTATCAATATGTAATTACGAGTTAAAGGAATTTCTTTCTATATCCATATATCAAAATCTGCAAGAAAAAAAAACTAGAAACAGGCCAGGTATTCAGAAGGTTAATGTTCGTATATTTAATAAAAAAAAAAAAAAAAAAATCGTGTGACCGGCAGAAATTGTCATCATTTAAGATTTCGTAATATATTTTGTGATCTCCTGTACGCAGGTACCGCTGCCAGCGGCATGGTTGGGGGAAGTCCTGCAGGCAGGAGCACGAGTGGGCAGTGACCCGATGATCATGACTGCCACCAACTGGATGAGCTACGCCACCACGTTGTCTGGTGAGAATATATCAATTTATTCACATTAAAGAATGAAAAAAGTGCTAAGAGTATCGGATTATGTGCTATTAAAAAAACTGTGTCTCTTTCTGTGAGTGTGCAATAGGTAAAAGAAGCTGCAAGGAAATCAGATTAAATTTGTCTTGTTGATTGGAAGCTGATTGGAAGCTTTTGTCCCGACCTAAAACTTTCAAGGGATAAAGTTCCCGGTGAAAATACATGTTTTGCTACCATATTTGCATTTATTATTATTATCATTATTATTATTATTATTATTATTGTTATTATTATTATTATTACTAATACTGTTATTATTAAACGTTATTTTTTGTACCACTGGAAAACTTGTGGGAGTCTCAATTTCACGAGCAAATGAGAGGTCAGTGATATAGTAGATTGTTGACAACCTACAGCTGGTCAGATGCTGCGAATTGTTTTGATCATAAAACACATATTTTGGTATTAGTGAAACGCTCTTCGAGAGTTCCAACCATGTATGTACACTTGCTCAATAAAGCACTGGTGCATACTTTACGCTAAACATTTTGAGACTAGTGACGATAAGTATTGAGAAAGGAAAGTAGTGACAGCAAGAACAAAAAATCATTGTGTAGTAGGGGAGAGGTGTTGTTCTTCAGACTGAAAATTAGATCTAAGACCGCGAATACTGCAGAAGTTAATGAAGAAAAAGATAAGGGAAGTGTCAGACCTAGGGACATTTTTGGTCCCCTCTCCAGATGGGGACTCCGAGGCTGGTGTAGGAGTCGCCATATTTAATTTATAATTTTGAATGAAGGGTTTGTGTGTGGAATTATGTGTATGTAGTTTTGTGTGAAGAAATTTAGATGTCTTTAGAGGGCTGGCTGTGACTGCCGCCTTGCGTTGTGAGACACAAAGGGAAACGTTCAGTGAGGTCACAGGTATGTTACTGATAAATTCACAGCATCCTCTGATCCAGTATTTGAAACTTCATTGAGAGTAATTATCGTTTCGGCAGGTGTCTACTGCCTCCTCCATGCCGTTAGAAGAGAGATGATGAGGCGAAATATTTCTTATTCCACCCTGTTGAAAAGAGTAATGTGATTGGAACCCTCCCATATATGAGAAATGTATTCCATACATGAGCGGATAGGACTCCTGTACAGTTAGCAGCTGAAGCGGGATGAAAAAAAAAAACCGACAGAGAATACTTAGAAGTTGCTTTAGCTAGAGATTATTAGTAAATGACAGACTGGGGATGTTCATTGTAGAAGAGGAGGATTGTTCAGTGTCATTGAAAAAGAGAGGATGGTTATAAGGAATGTTCTGTTGAGTTGAAAATTGAGGCAGGGCACAGTATTACTATATTTTTTACTCTTGAAATGTTATTATTGTGTGATTATTATATTATTAATTCATCAACTTTCTAGCAAGGCCTCTGAATTGTTCTTACTGACCAAAAAATTTACAATCTGTATCTAACTGATCTATTTATCTTAATCCGTTTTTTTTTTCTTTTTTTTTTTTATGTAGAAGGGACACTGCCCAAGGGCAACAAAAGTCCAATAAAGAAAAAGAAAAAAAAAAAAAGCCCACTGATGCCAGTCCCAGGAAAGGGTCCAAAACGGTAGTCAAATATTGAAGGATAAGTGTTTTGAAGCCTCCTTCTTGAAGGAATTCAAGTCATAGGAAGATGGAAATACAGAAGCTGGATAGGAGTTCCAGAGTTTACCAGAGAAAGGGATGAATGTTTGAGAATACCGGTTAACTTTTGCATTAGAGAGGTGGATAGAACAGGGGTGAGGGAAAGAAGAAAGTCTTGTGCAGCGAGGCCGCGGAAGGAGGGGAGGCATGCAGTTAACAAGATCACAAGAGCAGTTAACATGAAAGTAGCGGTAGAAGACAGCTAGAGATGCAACATTCCAGCAATAAGAGAGGAAGAGGAGAGGAGAGGAGGTGATGAGACGAAAAGCTTTTGATCCCATCCTGTCTAGAAGAGCGGTATGAGTGGAACCACCCCCAGATATGTGAAGCATACTCCATACATGGACGGATAAGGCCCTCCTTGTACAGAGTTCGCATCTGGGAGTGGGGATGAGAAAAACTGGCGGAGACGTCTCAGAACACCTTACTTCATAGAAGCAGTTTTAGCTGGAGATGAAATGTGAAGTTTCCTGTTCAGATTATAGGTTCAGAGGATGTTCAGTGTATAAGAGAGGGACAGCTGAGTGTCATTGAAGAAGAGGGGATGGTTGTCTGGAAGGTTGTGTCAAGTTGATAGATGGAGGAATTGAGTTTTTGAGGCATTGAACAATACCAAGTTTGCTCTGCTCTAATCAGAGATTTTAGAAAGATAAGAAATCAGGCGTTCTGTGGCTTCCCTGCGTGAAATGTTTACTTCCTGAAGTGTTGGAGGTCTATGAAAAGACGTGGAAAAGTGCAGGGTGGTATCATCAGCATGGGAGTGGATAGGACAAGAAGTTTGATTTAGAAGGTCATTGATGAATAATAAGAAGAGAGTGGGTGACAGGACAGAACCCTGAGGAACACCACTGTTAATAGATCTAGGAGAAGAACAGTGACCGCCTACCACAGCAGCAATAGAACAGTCAGAAAGGAAACTTGAGATGAAGCTACAGAGAGAAGGATAGAAGCTGTAGGAGGGTAGTTTGGAAATCAAAGCTTTGTGCCAGACTCTATCAAAAGCTTTTGATATATCCAAGTCAACATCAAAAGTTTCACCAAAAACTCTGAAAGAGGATGACCAAGAAGACTTAGAAAGGAAAGCCTGAAGATCACCAGTAGAGTGGCTTTGACGGAACCCATACTGGGGATCAGATAGAAGGTTGTGAAGTGATAGATGTTTAAGAATCTTCCTGTTGAGGATAGATTCAAAAACTTTAGATAGGCAGGAAATTAAAGCAATAGGACGGTAGTTTGAGGGATTAGAACGGTCACCCTTTTTAGGAACAGGTTGAATAAAGGCAAACTTCCAGAAAGAAGGAAAGGTTGATGTTGACAGAGTTGAAAGAGTTTGACTAGGCAAGGTGCAAGCATGGAGGCACAGCTTCGGAGAACAATAGGAGGGACCCCATCAGGTCCATAAGCCTTCCGAGGGTTTAGGCCAGCGAGGGCATGGAAAACATCATTGTGAAGAATTTTAATAGGTAGCATGAAGTTGTCAGAGGGTGGAGGAGAGGGAGGAGGAACAAGCCCTGAATCGTCCAAGGTAGAGTTTTTAACAAAGGTTTGAGCGAAGAGTTCAGCTTTAGAGATGGATGTGATAGCAGTGGTGCCATCTGGTTAAAATAAAGGAGGGAGAGAAGAAAGAAAGTTATTGGAGATATTTTTGGCTAGATGCCAGAAGTCACGAGGGGAGTTAGATCTTGAAAGATTTTGACACTTTCTATTAAGGAAGCAGTTTTTGGCTAGTTGGGGAACAGACTCGGCATGGTTCCGGGCAGAAATATAAAGTGCATGAGATTCTGGTGATGGAAGGCTTAAGTACCTTTTGTGGGCCACCTCTCTCTCATGTTTAACACGAGAAGAAGCTGTGTTAAACCAAGGTTTGGAAGGTTTAGGTCGAGAAAAAAGAGTAAGGAATGTATGCCTCCATGCCAGACTCTATCACCTCTGTTATGCGCTCGGCACACAAAGACGGGTCTCTGACACGGAGGCAGAAAAATCAGCAAAATACCTCCTCAGGTCTCCCCAACTAGCAGAGGCAAAACGCCAGAGGCACCTTTGTTTAGGGGGATCCTGAGGAGGGATTGGAGCGATAGGACAAGATACAGATATGAGACTGTGATCAGAGGAGACCAACGGAGAAGAAAGGGTGACAGCATAAGCAGATGGATTAGAGGTCAGAAAAAGGTCAAGAATGTTGGGCGTATCTCCAAGACGGTCAGGAATACGAGTAGGGTGCTGCACCAATTGCTCTAGGTCGTGGAGGATAGCAAAGTTGAAGGCCAGTTCACCAGGATGGTCAGTGAAGGGAGAGGAAAGCCAAAGCTGGTGGTGAACATTGAAGTCTCCAAGGATGGAGATCTTTGCAAAAGGGAAGGAGGTCAGAATGTGCTCCACTTTGGAAGTTAAGCAGTTAAAGAATTTCTTATAATCAGAGGAGTTAGGTGAGAGGTATACAGCACAAATAAATTTAGTTTGAGAGTGACTCTGTAGTCACTCTCTGTAGATGGTGGAAAAACTCGGAAGATTCAAGAGCGTGGGTACAAGAGGAGGTTAAGTCGTTGCTCACATAAACGCAACATCCAGCTTTGGATCGAAAATGAGGCTAGAGAAAGTAGGAGGGAACAGAAAAGGGGCTACTCTTAGTTGCTTCAGACACCTGAGTTTCAGTGAGGAAAAGAAGATGAGGTTTAGAAGAGGAGAGGTGGTGTTCTACGTATTGAAAATTAGATCTTAGACCGCAGAAGTTAGTGAAGAAAAAGTTGAAGGGGGTGTCAAGACACTTAGGGTCATTATCAGAAGAGCAGTCCGACCTGGGGATATTTGTGGTCCCCTCCCCAGATGGGGACTCCGAGGCTGGTGTAGGAATCTCCATGATAATTTTGAATTTTTCATTGAAGGATGTATGTGTGTTATTAGGTGCTTGTAGAAAGAGAAGTGGAGAAAGAGAGTTGTCTTTAGAGGGCAGGCTGTGACTGTCCTCCCCCTTTTTGTGTTGTGAGACACAAAGGGAAACGTTCAGTGAGGTCACAGCTGGTTTTAATGATAAGTTCACAGCACCCCCTAATCCAGTAGGCAGGTGCCTACTGCCTCCTTCTCTTCCTCCTTAAATATAATGTTATTCATTGCAACAGTACTTCGCTATCTAACGAAATGAATGTACTTTTGAAAGTAGTGGATGACAGTTTCCTTTCTATATATTTACTTAATTTTGCTCCTAAATAAATTGCAGTTAGTTATAACTGAGGTAGAGTTCTTGAATTTTATATGGGCATCCTTGCATATCTTGCGGCTTGCACATCTATACTTAGAGTTCATAATAAAAAAATAGTTACAAAAACAAATACTTTGTAAGTCTTAGGCATCTGTAAATAAATGTTCGTCATATTCTTCACCAATACGTGCCTGAGAAAATTTGTGTGAGAATTCTCGGCACCCACAAGGGCTAAGGAAAGAGCTAAATGGCAAATCCAGCCCCTTCACTTATCCAGCGACACAAAAAAGCTGCATGAATCTCTCTTACTAAGCAGGTAAATGAAACACACGGCAGGAACAGGACAAAGGATGGGTCAAGATCATAACTGCTGCAGAGTTACATTTTCCCATTTACTAAATAACGCACTGAAATAATCACTTTAATTTCTGGCGTTAGTGCATCACTCCTTCCTGTGCGGCTCTCCAAGGCATCTCTCACTAAATCTGTCACGAATAACACTCCTGCACGATGTAGTCTGTATCAATTTAACAGTTCAGAATCACTCAGGTCACCGAGAACATCCTTACGGGGCCGATTTCTTGAGGTGGTGGCCTCAGACTCCTTGATAGTTGGCCATTTCTCTTTCTCAAGTTAAGCACACCCCTGACCATGCTTAATTTTTTGGCGCGCTTAGAGCAATAATGATTACGGTTAGGAACTTAAGCACGAAGCTAAGCATAATTTTTGTGCTAAGTGCAATGCTCTTTTAAAGAATCTTTGTGCACACTGACTTTGGTAAGAGACTTTTTCATCCATTGGATCACTCAGCCAGAGAAATCTGGTGTAATCTCTGTCAGCTTCTTGCAAGCTTATTCTCAAAAGGCTTTGCTAATGTCCATCACATTATGCATATTTGTTTGTTCTAAATCTTGGAATGTCTCTTAGTTTTCTGAGTTGGGCTAGGCTCATTGTAATTACAGTCATTTAAGAATTTTAAGCTTTTGCAAGGAAGGTTAATTTTAGCCATACAGTCAAATACCACACACACTGATATATTTCAAAACAAATCTTACTGTAAATTTCAATAAATTATAAGTCTTGGTTTCCATTTCATCAACAAATCTTGAAAACTTCAAATCCGATTGGCCGCCCTTTTATATTTTTAGTGTCTTACAAATTCTTGCTGATAAAGGTTGGACTCCTTAGTCAATTTTACTGCGAATTATAGGAAATGAGCGTATGGGCATAGTTGTTCCATTACCGAAAGTGTCCGAAGACCTCACCGTACCCAAGTGTCACCGCCCCGGCCTGAATGATGGAATTCACATTACCATGAAAGACATTAGCACAATTTATATATACAGTAATTTGTCTTATAACAACAAGTACACTTCTCACGCTTTTCTAACACTAATACGTTTAAATCTGATACTCTTTGGCCCTCATGAAATTTGCACTAGTCGTTGAGTGGGACCCTTCACACAAAATGCATTTAGCTTGTAAGTTAGGATTATTTGATTGGTGTGGAACTTTGCCTGAAGCTTTACTGACTCCCTGCCCCTTTATGAGTATAAAAAAAAAAACTTTAAACTCATAATTAGAAGACGAGAAGTTTTTTTTTTTTTTATTCCATGCATTTTATCCTCAGAATCCTTTGATTGTAACTTATTTATGCTTTCTAAAAGATTACTTTCTAGGTTTTGTAAAGTCTATATCTTTTATTTATTATTTATTATTTATTATTATTATTATTATTATTATTATTATTATTATTATTATTATTATTATTATTATTATTATTATTATTATTGTTATTATTATTATTATTATTATTATTATTATTATTATTATTATTATTATTATTATTATTATTATTATTATTATTATTTATTTATTTATTTTTTTTTTAGATTTCCATCGAATCAATTCCAGTAATTTATTTACTAACACGCTGGAGAGCAGCCATTTACTTGATTATTCCAGATTACGCCCTGGATTTCCTAACCTTTTCAACTTGCTCTTTAAATCTGCTCTAAATTCAGACATTTATAGTTATGAGAGGGTACTTTGATATGAATTAATTTCCTTGGGAAAGTCTGATTTTATTTTCATAAGAATGTTTGATGAAAGAGTTATCGAATGGTACTTCTTTTCTTGAGATGGAAAGCAGCTAGGACAGAACCACCTATAGAATACGTATCAGTGTAGAAACCTCATACTTCCTTCCCTGAATCCACTGATATTCATCGTTCTCGGTTTCAGTGATCACTTGTTTAAGTGAGTTGTATTAACTTATTCATGTATAATGCATTCATTTACTGAGTTTATGGATGCTTCCCTTCAGAAAGCGGGATACAGATGGTGCCCGAGTCTACCAACCTCGTAGACATCATCTGGACAGACCGACCTCCACACTCCGCAGACCCAGCGTTCGTGTTGCCCCTCCAATTTGCTGGTGAGCGATTAATGAGAACAATACTACTACTACTACTACTACTACTACTACTACTACTACTACTACTACTTCACAGTAGTAGCAGTAGTAGTACTAGTACTAATAGTAGTAGTAGCAATAGTAGTGGTAGTAGTAGTAGTAGTAGTAGTAGTAGTAGTAGTAGTAATAATAATAATGATAATAATAATAATAATAATAATAATAATAATAATAATAATAATAATAATAATAATAATAATAATAATAATATTATTATTATTATTATTATTATTATTATTATTATTATTATTATTATTATTATTATTATTATTATTATTATTACCATTATTATTATTATCATTATTATTATTGTTATTATTATTATTATTATTATTATTATTATTATTATTATTATTATTATTATTATTATTATTATTATTATTATTATTATTATTATTATTATTATTATTACTACTACTACTACTAATACTACTACTACTATTATTATTGTTATTATTATTATTATTATTATTATTATTATTATTATTATTATTATTATTATTATTATTATTATTATTATTATTATTATTACCAATATTATCATTATCATTATTATTATTGTTATTATTATTATTATCATTACTATTGCTATTATTATTATTATTATTATTATTATTATTATTATTATTATTATTATTATTATTATTATTATTATTATTGTTATTATTATTATTATTATTATTATTATTATTATTATTATTATTATTATTATTATTATTATTATTATTAATATTAATATTATTATTATTATTATCATTATTATTATTATTATCATTATCATTATTATCATTATTATTATTATTATTATTATTATTATTATTATCATTATCACCAGCCTCGGAGTCCCCATCTGGGGAGGGGACCATAAATGTCCCCAGGTCGGACTGCCTTTCCGTCGACGACCCTAAGTGTCTTGACATCCCCCTCAACTTTTTCTTCATTAACTTCTGCAACATTCGCGATCTAAGATCTAATTTTCAATCTGTAGAACACCACCTCTCCTCTTCTAAACCTCATCTTCTTTTCCTCACTGAAACTCAGGTGTCTGAGGCAACTGACAGTAGCCCCTTTTCTGTTCCCTCCTACTTTCTCTATCCTCATTTTCGATCCAAAGCTGGATGCTGCGTTTATGTGCGCAATGACTTAACCTGCTCTCGTGCCCACGCTCTTGAATCTTCCGAGTTTTCCACCATCTGGCTACGACTACAGAGTCATTCTCATACTAAATTTATCTGTGCTGTATACCTCTCTCCTAACTCCTCTGGCTATAAGAAATTCTTTGACTACTTAACTTCCAAAGTGGAGCACATTCTGACCCTCTTCCCTTTTGCAGAGATCTCCATTCTTGGAGACTTCAATGTTCACCACCAGCTTTGGCTTTCCTCTCCCTTCACTGACCATCCTGGTGAACTAGCCTACAACTTTGCTATCCTCCATGACCTAGAGCAATTGGTGCAACACCCTACTCGTATTCCTGACCGTCTTGGAGATACGCCCAACATTCTTGACCTTTTCCTGACCTCTAATCCTTCTGCTTATGCTGTCACCCTTTCTTCTCCATTGGGCTCCTCCGATCACAATCTCATATCTTTATCTTGTCCTATCACTCCAATCCCTCCTCAGGATCCCCCTAAGCGAAGGTGCCTCTGGCGTTTTGCCTCTGCTAGTTGGGGGGACCTGAGGCGGTATTTTGCTGATTTTCCTTGGAATGACTACTGCTTCCGTGTCAGAGACCCGTCTTTGTGTGCTGAGCGCATAACAGAGGTGATAGTGTCTGGCATGGAGGCGTACATTCCTCACTCTTTTTCTCGTCCTAAACCTTCTAAACCTTGGTTTAACACAGCTTGTTCTCGTGCTATACATGATAGAGAGGTGGCCCACAAAAGGTACTTAAGCCTTCCTTCACCAGAATCTCATGCACTTTATATTTCTGCCCGGAACCATGCCAAGTCTGTTCTCCAACTAGCCAAAAACTCCTTCATTAACAGAAAATGTCAAAACCTTTCAAGATCTAACTCCCCTCGTGATTTCTGGCATCTAGCCAAAAATATCTCCAATAACTTTGCTTCTTCTTCTTTCCCTCCTCTACTTCAACCAGATGGCACCACTGCTATCACATCTATTTCTAAAGCTGAACTCTTTGCTCAAACCTTTGCTAAAAACTCTACCTTGGACGATTCTGGGCTTGTTCCTCCCTCTCCTCCACCCTCTGACTACTTCATGCCTCGTATTAAAATTCTTCGTAATGATGTTTTCCATGCCCTCGCTGGCCTAAACCCTCGGAAGGCTTATGGACCTGATGGGGTCCCTCCTATTGTTCTCCGAAACTGTGCCTCCGTGCTTGCACCTTGCCTAGTCAAACTCTTTCAGCTCTGTCTGTCAACATCTACCTTTCCTTCTTGCTGGAAGTTTGCCTACATTCAACCTGTTCCTAAAAAGGGTGACCGCTCTAATCCCTCAAACTACCGTCCTATTGCTTTAATTTCCTGCTTATCTAAAGTTTTTGAATCTATCCTCAACAGGAAGATTCTTAAACATCTATCACTTCACAACCTTCTATCTGATCGCCAGTATGGGTTCCGTCAAGGCCGCTCTACTGGTGATCTTCTGGCTTTCCTTACTGAGTCTTGGTCATCCTCTTTTAGAGACTTTGGTGAAGCTTTTGCTGTTGCCTTGGACATATCAAAAGCCTTTGATAGAGTCTGGCACAAAGCTTTGATTTCCAAACTACCCTCCTACGGTTTCTATCCTTCTCTCTGTAACTTCATCTCAAGTTTCCTTTCTGACCGTTCTATTGCTGCTGTGGTAGACGGTCACTGTTCTTCTCCTAAATCTATTAACAGTGGTGTTCCTCAGGGTTCTGTCCTGTCACCCACTCTCTTCTTATTATTCATTAATGATCTTCTAAACCAAACTTCTTGTCCTATCCACTCCTATGCTGATGATACCACCCTGCACTTTTCCACGTCTTTTCATAGACGTCCAACCCTTCAGGAGGTAAACATATCACGCAGGGAAGCCACAGAACGCCTGACTTCTGATCTTTCTAAAATTTCTGATTGGGGCAGAGCAAACTTGGTATTGTTCAATGCCTCAAAAACTCAATTCCTCCATCTATCAACTCGACACAATCTTCCAGACAACTATCCCCTCTTCTTCAATGACACTCAACTGTCCCCCTCTTCTACACTGAACATCCTCGGTCTGTCCTTTACTTATAATCTGAACTGGAAACTTCACATCTCATCTCTAGCTAAAACAGCTTCTATGAAGTTAGGTGTTCTGAGACGTCTCCGCCAGTTTTTCTCACCCCCCCAGCTGCTAACTCTGTACAAGGGCCTTATCCGTCCATGTATGGAGTATGCTTCACATGTCTGGGGGGGTTCCACTCATACTGCTGTTCTAGACAGGGTGGAATCAAAAGCTTTTCGTCTCATCAACTCCTCTCCTCTAACTGACTGTCTTCAGCCTCTCTCTCACCGCCGCAATGTTGCATCTCTAGCTGTCTTCTACCGCTATTTTCATGCTAACTGCTCTTCTGATCTTGCTAACTGCATGCGTCCCCTCCTTCCGCGGCCTCGCTGCACAAGACTTTCTTCTTTCTCTCACTCCTATTCTGTCCACCTCTCTAACGCAAGAGTTAACCAGTATTCTCAATCATTCATCCCTTTCTCTGGTAAACTCTGGAACTCCTTGCCTGCTTCTGTATTTCCACCTTCCTATGACTTGAATTCCTTCAAGAGGGAGGTTTCAAGACACTTATCCACCAATTTTTGACCACTGCTTTGACCCTTTTAGGGACTGGCATTTCAGTGGGCATTTTTTTTTATTAGATTTTTGTTGCCCTTGGCCAGTATCCTTCCTACATAAAAAAAAAAAAAAAAAAAAAAAAAAATGTCTATCCTATATCCTGTCCGTTCCGCTACTCATGAATAAAGGATTGAAAGGAATGCACCCATGTCGCTAGTAGGGGTTGGGAGGGCGCACAAGCTAGATCTTTGGAGTCCCCATTTGGGGAGGGGACCACAAATGTCCCCAGGTCGGACTGCTCTTCTGGTATCGACCCTAATTGTCTTGACACCCCCCTTAATGTTTTCTTCATTAAGTTCTGAAACATTCGTGGTCTTAGATCTATTTTTCAATCTGTAGAACACCAACTCTCCTTTACTAAACCTCATCTCCTTTTCCTCACTTAAACACAGGTATTTAAGGCAACTGACAGTAGCCCCTTTTCTGCTCTCTCCTGCTTTCTCTATCCTCATTTTCAATCCAAAGCTGGATGTTGCGTTTATGTGTCCAACAACTTAACCTGCTCTCGTACCCAAGCTCTTGAATCTTTCAAGTTTTCCACAACCTAGCTACGACTACGGAGTCACTTTCAAATTAAATTTATCTGTGCTCTATATTCCTCATCTAACTCTTTGACTATAAGAAATTCTTTGACTTCTTAACTTCCAAAGTGGAGCACATTCTCTCTTCCCTTTTGCGGAGATCTCCATTCTTGGATACTTCAATGTTCACCACCAGCTTTGGCTTTCCTGTCCCTTCACTGACCATTCTGGTGAACTAGCCTTTAACTTTGCTATCCTCCACGACATAGAGCAATTGGTGCAACACCTTACTCATATTCCTGACTGTCTTGGAAATACGGACAACATTCTTGATCTTTTCCTAACCTCTAATCATTCTGCTTATGCTGTTACTCTGTCATCTCGGTTGGGCTCCTCCGATCACAATCTCATATCTGTATCTTGTCCTATTACTCCAATCCCTCCTCAGAATCCCCTAAAGCAGAGGTGCCTCTGGCATTTTGCCTCTGCTAATTGGGGGGACCTGAGAAGGTGTTATGCTGATTTCCCTTGGAATGACTACTGCTTCCGTGTGAGAGACCCGTCTTTGTGTGCTGAGCGCATAACAGAGGTGAGAGTGTCTGGCATGGAGGCGTACATTCCTCAAGCTTCTTCTCAACCTAAACCTTCCAAACCTTGGCTTAAACACAGCCTGTTCTGTTGCTATACATGATAGAGAGGTGGCCCACAAAGGGTACTTAGCCTTCCATCACCAGAATCTCATGCGCTTTGTATTTCTCTCCGGAACCATGCCAAGTCTGTTCTCCAGCTAGCCAAAAACTCCTTCATTAATAGAAAGTGTCAAAATCTTTCAAGATCTAACTCCTCTCGTGCCTTCTGGCACATAGCCAAAAACATCTCCAGTAACTTAGCTTCTTCTTTTCCTCTTTTATTTTATCCTGATGGCACCACTTCTGTCTCACCTATTTCTAAAAATGAACTCTTCGCTCAAACCTTTGCTAAAAATTCTACCTTTGATGATTTTAGGTCTTGTTCCTCCTTCTCCTCCACCCTCTGGCTACTCCAAGTCACCCATTAAAATTCTTCACAGTGATGTTTTCTATACCCTCGGTGGCCTAAACCCTTAGAAGGCTTATGGATCTGATGGGGTCTCTCCTATTGTTCTTCGAAACTGTGCCTCCATGATCGCACCTTGCTCAGTCAAACTCTTTCAACTCTGTTTATCAAAATCTAATTTTCCTTATTGTTGGAAGTTTGCCTACATTCAGCCTGTTCTTTAAAAGGGCGACCGTTCTAATCCCTCAGACTACCGTCCTATTGCTTTAATTTCCTGCCTATCTAAAGTTTTCTAACCTATACTCAACAGGAAGATTCTTAAAAATCTCTCATTTCACAACCTTCTATTTGATCGCCAGTATGGGTTCTGTCAAGGCCGCTCTTCTGGTGATCTTCTAGCGTGGTCATCCTCTTTTAGAGATTTCGGTGAATTTTTTACTGTTGCCTTGGACATATCAAAAGCTTTTGATAGAGTCTGGCACAAAGCTTTAATTTCGAAACTATCCTCCTACGGCTTGTATCCTTCTCTCTGTAACTTCATGTCGTTTCCTTTCTGGCCATTCTATTGCTGCCGTGGTAGAGGGTCACTGTTTTTCTCCTAAATCTATTAATAGTGGTGTTCCTCAGGGTTCTGCCCTGTCACACACTCTCTTCCTATTATTCATCAATGATCTTCTAAACCAAACTTCTTGTCCTATTCACTCCTGCGCTGATGATACCACCCTGCACTTTTCCACATCTTTTCATAGACGTCCAACCCTCCGGGAAGTAAACAGTATCAGTTCATGCAGGGAGCCCACAGAACACCTGACGTCTGGTCTCTCCATAATTTCTGATTGGGGCAGAGCAAACTTAGTATTGTTCAATGTTTCAAAATCTCAATTCCTCCATCTATCAACTCGACACAACATTCCAGACAAATATCCCCTCTTCTTCAGTGATACTCAACTGTCCCCCTCTTCTACGCTTAACATACTCGGTCTGTCCTTTACTTATAATCTGAACTGGAAACTTCACATCTCAACTATAGCTAAGCTAAAACAGCTTTTATGATATAAAGCATTTTGAGTCACTTCTGCCAGTTTATTTTCACACCCACAGCTGCTAAGTCTATACAGGGGCCTTATCCGCCCATGTATGGAGCATGCTTTACATGCATGGGGGTGTTCCACTCATATCACTACTTTAGACAGGGTGGAATGAAAAGCTTTTCGTCCTATCAACTCTTCTCTTCTAAATGACTGGCTTCAACCTCTTTCTCATTGCCGCAATGTTGCATCTCTTGCTATCTTTTATCGCTATTTTCATGCTAACTGCTCTTCTGATCTTGCTAACTGCAGCCTTTTCTCCTCCTGCGTCCTCTCTGCACAAGACTTTTTCTCATCCGTATTCTGTACGCCTCTCTAATGCAAGCAGTATTCTCTGTCATTCATCGCTTTTCCTGGTAAACTCTGGAACTCTCTGCCTGCTTCTGTATTTCCTTCTTTCTTTGACTTGAACTCTTTCAAGTGGGAAGTTTCAAGACACTTATCCTTCAATTTTCGATTATTCTCTTGACTGGCCCTAAGTGGATTTTTTTTCGGCTTTGTTTCCCTTGGCCAGTGAGCCTCTTACATGAAAAAAATAAAGCAGCATTGGAAGTATTAACAGTAATAATCATAGCAATAAAACTTACCCCTGACGGCGAGTGCATTGAGCACTCCGCAGGGCAGCATGACCATCTGCAAAGGCGTCACTCAAAAAATCCTGCCGATGCCATCAAGCCTCCAAAAACAGAAGGGACTGACTAATACTGAAAACCATCCACTTTATGTTTTTACCCAATATCTTGCCAAATCTGTCCTTCAGAACTCTTTCATTTCATCAAAATCTTACTAGATCGTCTTCTCGTGACTTACGACACGTGGACAAAAACATTTGCAACTATTTCCTTTGTCATCTTTCTCTTGTAGCCCTATGATTATATCATGATTCTTATTGAAATTTCTCGTTGCCATGTCCTCTCTGATCTTCATCCTCAGACGGCATATGGTCATGATGTAGTTCCTCCAATCTTTCTTCATAACTGTACTTGCATCATGCCTTCTCAAATTCTTAAGACTCTGTCTATCAATACTGACTCTACCTTCTTGCTAGAAGTTTGCCAACATCCAACCCACTCCCAGAGAAATGTGACCATTCCAATCCTTCAAACAATAATCGACATCTTTTTCATCATCAGTGACATTCATCTTCCTCATCTACAATCAGCATAAATGGGCTGTAATTTTATAATATTCTTAACAGGAAATGTCATTTTTAATTTCTTGCTAAAAACAGTTTTCGTGAAATTTCGAATGAATTTGGACGTTCTGTGTCGTCTCCTTCATTTCTTTTTTTTTTTTTTTTAAGTCCAGGCTGAGTTCTCTATAGTAGAAGTTTATCCGTCCTAGTATGGAGTACAACTCCCTCATTATGAGGAGGATCAACTCATACAGCCTTTCCTAACTGACAGTCTTCAGTCTTTCACTCACTGTCTAGCTGCCTTACACCTGTATCTGTCATAGGTGTTGCTTTCCTGAACTTCTTAACTGCATGCCGTTCCCTTTCGCGCCCACGACTCTCTACTCATCTCAGTACTAATCATGATATTAATATGGTGAAGGAATTACACTAATATAATTGTAAGTGAGAGAGAGAGAGAGAGAGAGAGAGAGAGAGAGAGAGAGAGAGAGAGAGAGAGAGAGAGAGAGAGAGAGAGAGAGAGAGAGAGAGAGAGATGAAAAGTCACGACTAAATTTCCTATATTCGCAGTCCACTGTACTTCAACTATACAGTCCCATGTAAAATGTATGCAGCATCGATTATTGTGAATGTGTTCCTAATAAATGCATTAGATAAACGGCCTTTGAAGACCTTATCAGAAATCCATTAAATAGGTAGAGTGCTTTTTTAAATGCCCGGTTACTCCTCCTATTTTCCTTATCCAGTAGCATGTACTGTACGTAATATGAAGCTCCATTTCTCTACCAAAAATAAACGAAAAACCTTCCTTTGTCCCCAGGTGTGTCATGGCAAGATAAAGTAGAGCAGGTCAGGACGGAGATGCTCAGTCGGGGCACGTCCATGGTGATGCTCTCAGCACTAGATGAAGTCGCCTGGCTTCTGAACCTTCGAGGGAACGATATTCCATACAATCCAGGTATTTAAAGGAAAAAAAAGTTGGGCGATACATCTAGTCATGACTAAGTCTGACACACTTAGTTTCCATTGCTCGCTGGAGAGAATTACTTAGCAGGTTACTTATAATCAGAAAGGTCGTGAGGTTAGTAGGGAAGCTCGTCAGAGAGCAGAAAAAATTGTGAAAAATTAACTAACTGACTCTCCTTGAGTTATCTGAGATGAGAGATGATCTTTTAGATGCGTCTTGTCACAGTGAAAGACCGCTGTAAAATTCGAATTAACTTGGAGGAATCTCATGAAGGGAGGCTGCATCACCTGAAGCAATACTTCAGCTTTCGTTGGACTCCAGGTGGTGGGAATTTTCCCCTGTAAGGCGGACACTCGATCTGTAGTTGTAACGGGACAAATTATATTTGTAATATCTTTATAAATGTTTATATGAGCTTAAGATGGGATAAATTCACATTATATTAAATTCAAGAAAGGATATTAGATTTATACTATACTGTAGTATTTGAGATAACTAATCATAGCGAGCCGATATGCACTGATGTCAGGATCCAAACACATTAATAATAGAGACATACGCCATACTGGAGAGAGCATTTTCTAGCAATAGCTACTTGCGCCTAGCAGCATTATTTTACCAGTTCTGAAAATCGAAGACTGAGCTTCCATTCTATTATCTCTCTTCTGCCGGCAGTGTTCCGTGGGTACATAATACTGGGACAGGAGCAATTGCAACTCTTCACTCCCAGCGAGAAGGTGACTCCTCAGGTGGAGGATCACCTTAATACACAACACTGTACCTCCGGTCTCTGCGTAAAGTGAGAGAGACGTATTTTTCCTCAGTTGCTCAGAAAGAAGCGTTCATAAATTTAAATGTTTAATTAAATGTTAATAAGATTTATTGATTTTACTTTGCTTACAAAACTCAAATTTTCATTAATTTCTTCTCTTATTTTTTTCTTCTTTGCGGTGGACATGGATAGATAGGAAATAAATCACGATGATGCTTCTGAGTTCATACATTTTTGAATTCCACTAATGGTATGCCTTGTTACATCTCTTTGTAGGATTCTTGACTATCAGGCCATCGAGGACAGCCTTAAGGCTCTTGAGGATGACCCTTTCGTTTCTTCTGTACTGATCAATCCTTCCACCTTATCATACGCCTTGTATAGTGCTGTGAGTATTTATTGAGTCAAGTCCTCTATGAGCAGTGCATTTATGCTGTTGATTATGATGAGGCTCTATCTTAATTTGCTAGATCTAGTATCATTGATTCTCAACCTTTATACCTTCGAGGAACACCTCAAAGAATTTTTCATATGTTAAGGAACCTCTATATTCTGTATTGTGCATTTTGTTATATATATATATATATATATATATATATATATATATATATATATATATATATATATATATATATATATATATATATATATATATATATATATATATATAATCTTGATGATTGCCCGTGGAGCCCTGGCTGCAGGGATCATCGTCTAGTATAGATTACATTGCACGGACGGTATTTCAGATCCCTGTCACCAAGCGTGTCGCGGGCCCATCTCCCATCTTGGGCATGAAAGCTACTAAGAACCCCGTGGAGATCAAGGGAATGAGGAACGCCCACCTCAAGGACGCAGTGGCATTGTGCGACTTCTTAGCACTGCTGGAAAGAGAGGTGACCACATCATCGATGATACGCTATCATCGCATCCCCTACAGCTGTATAATCACCACGACCACCATTACGATCACTACCAGCCCTAACACCACTACCACCTTATCATCTCTGCCATTATTATGTTCATTACCACCACCACTGATAGCTTCATAACTTAGCCTACTAATTACGGTTACCATCAGCTCTACTTCCACCACCTACTCTTTTGATCATCATCGCCACTATCACAGTATGGAATTGGTGCACACACACACACATACACACACACTCACAGAGAGAGAGAGAGAGAGAGAGAGAGAGAGAGAGAGAGAGAGAGAGAGAGAGAGAGAGAGAGAGAGAGAGAGAGAGAGAGAGAGAGAGAGAGAGAGAGAGAGAGAGAGAGAGAGAATCACATATTCTGAAAACCTAAAAAAAAAAAAAAAAAAAGACACTATCCCAGGCAACAATCAACAGTCTCGGAGATCTATTGATTGGATTGCTCATCGGTCCATTGTTCACGGCGTCACCGGAATAGTTACAGGAAACAAATGATAGTATTGAGATCTCCCTTAGTATCATTCATTCTTTTTTTCGTCCTCCGGAAGATCATGTGATGTTTAAACAGTCCAGGCACTCCACCGGAAAGATAAAACGAGAATATTTAATCCAAGACCATGAAGACGGTCTACTGTAACGATCATTTGATTCACACGTCCTTTCCTCTCTTTGTCAGTACTGTTTCAAGTGTACTTACAATGATAGTGATGAAAAGAAACTAACAGAATCGAAAAATTTCTAGTAACTGTAAACACATCACCTGATGCAACTCACTTGCCGGAAGCGTCTTAGCGGAATCATCGCTAAGGTTGCGCTTGTTGTGTAAGCAAGAGGAAGCGACGCTACCGCTTCCTAAATCTCCTGACTAATATTGTTCAAGATCATGCGATTCCGACGTCTTCAAACAACTAATCTTGTGCATTCTTATTCTTATTATTTATTTTAATCAAAACGGTAGACTAGAATGAAATTTCATACAAAATGCAGATGCTTCCGCTACTTTGATATCTAGAAAAACACAACAGAATCTCAAATAATATTGATTACGAGCATTCCTAAAAAGTAAACTCATTGATATTTGAAAATAAATAATTATAGTAATAATTAATAATAATAATAATAATAATAATAATAATAATAATAATAATAATAATAATAATAATAATAACAACAACAACAACAACAACAACAACAACAACAACAACAACAACAACAACAACAACAACAACAGTAACAACAATAACACAAACTGTAGTGAGTACGTCTGACATCAGGAGGGGTTTTATTCTATGACTGTAATAATTAAATATATGAAATATTGTAAAACAGTCTTGACATTCACTCGTTACAGGTTACCATGGGTGTCTACTGGGACGAACTCTCAGCAGCAACAAAATCTGAGGAATTTCGGCGCCAGCAACAAAACTATGTGCAGCTGTCTTTCGCCACGATCAGCGCTTTCGGACCTAACGGTGCCATCATTCATTACCAGCCAAGTTCCGAGACAAACATACCTCTGGATACCTCTTCCCTCTACCTCATTGACTCCGGAGCACAGTTCCTGGGTAAGGAAGGCAGTTTTGATCCTGCAGTGCATGACC
>NC_087155.1:5381691-5386691 GCF_035594125.1 Scylla paramamosain
ATATATATATATATATATATATATATATATATATATATATATATATATATATATCTCTCTATATATATATATTTATTTATTTATTTATTTATATATTTATTTATTTATTTATATAATTTGTCAACAACTATATTACAATCTCATTTAATATTCTTGTTCTAAATTCTTACTGAGGTCAAAAAAAAAAAAAAAAAAAAAAAAAAAAATATATATATATATATATATATATATATATATATATATATATATATATATATATATATATATATATATATATATATATATATATATATATATATATATATATATATATATATATATATATATATATATATATATATATATATATATATATATATATATATATATATATATATATATATATATATATATATATATATATATATATATATATATATATATATATATATATATATATATATATATATATATATATATATATATATATATATTTTTTTTTTTTATTCATTTATCTATTTATTTATATAATTTGTCAACAACTATATTACAATCTCATTTAATATTCTTGTTCTAAATTCTTACTGAGGTAAAAAATATGCAGCTTTATCTACAAATTCAAGAAAACAAATATTTATATTCATGATCGTTCCATTAGGCTATTCTAAATCATTTTACATGATCGTTATTTGAATGACATTATCTTCTATTTTAATTTATTTTTCTCTACTTTTTGTCCCATGACACTATTACTGCTGTTGGCACTTTTGTTGTTGTTGCTGTTGGTATTCTTTTACTTTATTCATTAAATCCAAAATAGTTTTGGAAGATTGCTTCTTCTTCTATTTCATGATGTATCTTTCCACACATATCTATTTTTTCATATATTTTTCACAATTCCGTGTTTCGTCAGATTATTATTATTATGTATATATTTTTTTTACAATTTTTTTTCACCCATTTCTCGGCTGAAAGTCAGAATTTTTCGTACGTGACTGCCGTTCCCTAAGAATGGGTATCGTCCAGAAATAACAAGTGAGGTTAAAGTGTAATGTATTCCGTTTTATCCCTTGATTTCAATCATTCCATCTTCATGGACTTATACGCAAACTAAAAATGACTTCCCAACTATTTTACATACGTATCTCTTTCCTTTTGAATTAATACTTCAGAGAGAGAGAGAGAGAGAGAGAGAGAGAGAGAGAGAGAGAGAGAGAGAGAGATGAAAAGTCACGACTATCAGATAGATCATGGGCCAGGCGTTCTGTAGCTTCCCTACGTGAACTGTTTACTTCCTGAAGGGTTGGGCGTCGACGAAAAGATGTGGAAAAGTGCAGGGTGGTATCATCAGCATAGGAGTGGATAGTACAAGAAGTTTGGTATAGAAGATTATTGATGAATAATTGTGTAACAGGACAGAAACCTGAGGGACACCACTGTTAAGAGATTTAAGAGAAGAACAGTGACCGTGTACCACAGCAGCAATAGAACGGTCAGAAAGGAAACTTGAGATGAAGTTACAGAGAGAAGAATAGAAGTCATAGGAGGGTAGTTTGGAAATCAAAACTTTGTGCTAGACTCTATCGAAAGTTTTCAATATGTCTAAGGCAACAATAAAAGTTTCATCAAAATCTCTAAAAGAGGATGACCAAGACTCAGTAAGGAAAGCCAGAAGATCATCAGCAGAGCGATCTTGATGGAACCCATACTGGGTATGAGATAGAAGGTTGTGAAGTGATAGATGTTTAACAACCTTCCTGTTGAGAATCGATTAAAAATCTTTAGATACGCAGGATATTAATGCAATAAAACAGTAGTTTGAGAGATTAGAACGGTCACCGTTTTTAGGAATAGGCTGAATGTAGACAAACTTCCAGCAAGAAGGAAATGTAGATGTTGATTGACAGAATTGAAAGAGTTTGACTAGGCAAGGTGAAAGCTCAGAGGGACAGTTTCAGACAACAATAGGAGGGACCCCATCAGGTCCATAAGCCTTCCGAGGATTTAGGCCAATGAGGCATGGAAAACATCACTGCAAAGGTTTTTAATAGTAGCATGAAGTAGTCAGAGACTGGAGGAGAGGAAGGAACAAGCCCTGAATAATGCAAGGTAGAATTTTTAGCAAAGGTTTGAGCGAAGAGTTCAGCTTTAGAAATATATGAGATGGCAGTTGTGGATTAGGTTGAAATAAAGAAGGGAAAGATGAAGAAGCAAAGTTATTGGAGATGTTTTGGCTTTGTGCCAGAAGTCACGAGAGGAGTTAGATCTTGAAAGATTTTGACACTTTCTGTTAATGAAGGAGTTTTTGGCTAGTTGGAGAACAGACCTGACATGATTCTAGCTAGAAATATAAAGTGCATGAGATTCTGATGATGACAGGCTCAAGTACCCATTGTGGGCCACCTCTCTATCATGTATAACACGAGAACAGGCTGTATTAAACCAAGGTTTGGAAAATTTGGATCGAGAAAAAATAGTGAGGAATGTACGTTTCCATGACAGACACTATCATCTCTGTTTTGCGCTCAGCACACAGACAGGCCTGGAAGCAGTACTCATTCCAAGGAAAATCAGCATAATGCTTCCTCAGGTCCCCTGAGGCACCTCCGCTTAAGGGGTTCCTGAAGAGGGATTGGAGCGATAGGACAATATACAGATATGAGATTGAGATCGGAGAAACCCAACGGAGAAGATAGTGTAACAGCATAAGGAGAAGAATTAGAGGCTAGGAAAAGGTCAAGGAATTTGGGCGTATCTCCAAGACGGTCAGGAGTAGGGTGTTGCACCAATTGCTCTAGGTCGTGGAGGATGGCAAAGTTAAAGGATAGTTCACCAGGATGGTCAGTGAAGGGAGGGGAAAACCAAAGCTGGTGGTGAACATTAAAATCTCCAAGAATGGAGATTTCCAGAAAAGGGAAGAGAGTCAGAATGTGCTCCACTTTGGAAATTAGGTAGTCAAAGAATTTCTTATAGTCAGAGGAGTTAGGTGAGAGGTATACAGCACAGATAAATTTAGTTTGAGAGTGACTCTAGTCGTAGCCAGATGGTGGAAAACTCTGAAGATTCAAGAGCGTGGGCACGAGAGGAAGTTAAGTCGCCGAGCTCATACACGCAACATCCAGCCTTGGATTGAAAATGAGGATAGAGAATGTAGGAGAGAACAGAAAAGGGGCTATTGTTAGTTGCCTCAGACACCTGTGTTTCAGTGAAAACAAGAAAATGATGTTTAGTAGAAGAGAGGTGGTGTTCTATAAATTGAAAATTAGATCTAAGAACGCGAATGTTGCAAAGTTAATGAAGAAAAAGTTGAGGGGGTGTCAGGACGCTTAGGCTCAATACCAGAAGAGCATCCGACCAGGGAACATTATTTTGTGGTCCCCTCACCAGATGGGATCTCTAGTGCAGGTGTAGGAGTTACTATATTGATTTTGAATCTTGAGTGAAGAATGTGTGTGTAATAAGGTGCTTGTAGTTTTGTGTGAAGGAAAATAGTTGTCTTTAGAGGGCAGGCTGTGGCTGCCCCTTTGTGTTGTGAAACACAAAGGGAAACGTTCAGCGAGGTCACAGCTGGGTTTAATGATAAGTTCAGAGCTCTCCCTAATCCAGTGCTTTAGACCTCACTGTGAGTAAATATCGTTTCGGCAGGTGCCTAGTGCCTCCTCCTGCTGATGCTGTTACTTTCGTCATGCTTCTTTTTCACTGTTTCTGCTTCTTCCGTCAGTATAACTTCAGTGGCCCATCCTTGTCATTCTGGGAGACGACCTTGGTGCCCTACGAACCAAAGCTTATCAACACAACATTACTCACTCGCCATCAGGTATTTACTACTTAAGTTTTCCACCACTCACTAACCTGACGTACACGGCTCGTCTAGTCTTTACCAAATGTAAATTTACCAGTTACTAAATCCTGTGAAAGTTTTTGAAGTACACTTTATAAGACTACTGATTATGAAGAAAAATATATTTCAAATACTAAGAATATGAACAATGCCTTTACTCATCAACAGTGCGATGTGCTGAACAGATACCACACCAGAGTAAAGGAAGAGGTGGGGGCAGAAATGCTAACCCAAGGACTTCAGGAGGCCTACACGTGGCTCCTCTCCAAGACCAATCCAATCAGCTGCTAACAAAAATCACTTCACTCGACCTTCTGAGTCAATTTTGCAATACTGTCCGGTGACGAATACTAACGAATGCAACATAGGAACTATGTTTAAGAGATTTTCTTTAGTCTCTCTCTCTCTCTCTCTCTCTCTCTCTCTCTCTCTCTCTCTCTCTCTCTCTCTCTCTCTCTCTCTCTCTCTCTCTCTCTCTCTCTCTCTCTCTCTCTCTCTCTCTCTCTCTCTCTCTCTCTCTCTCTCTCTCTCTCTCTCTCTCTCTCTCTCTCTCTCTCTCTCTCTCTCTCTCTCTCTCTCTCTCTCTCTCACGATGTTAAATTGCTTTTACGCATATCGTCGAATAAATACTTCTTATAGAGCACTATGTTCCATATTTTTATTTACTTTAGACCTAACTGTCAGTATAAGTCTGTGTGGCGCTCTGTGTACCGTCTGAGTGCCATTCTTACAAAGATGCAGTAATGAGGAGTCCTCAGATTGCACCCCGTCAGGCGTAGCTGTCTATGGACGTTGGGGTTATAACATAACCTTTGTTTATGATAGTGTCACGTCGAGAGCATGTTCAAATGTGACAGTCACAATAAATCGTTTCACCCCTAGCCAGTGTGTATACGTAGGTCTTGCTGAGTCTTGCAGCACGGAGACAATGCACAGATGCTGTAGGGAAGAGGTGCGGTCAACAAAAGTTTTGAACTGTTTAACAAGACTGACTGAACAAAATGATTAATATTTCCGAGGGGCTGTCTTAGAGCATCATCATTACACGACTCTCCTCCTCCCATTTAAATAAATTTATGATGTTTCTAAGCACAATACCCATTAAGTTGATTTTTCCCCTCTTGGAGACTCCTATTTTGGTGGGGATTTCTCTGAAGGAACTCTTTCGGACACGACGCTG
>NC_087155.1:5394191-5409191 GCF_035594125.1 Scylla paramamosain
CCAAGTGCATAATAATTGGAAAATTTTGTGCATTTCATAATAAGACATTATGAATCCATAATAAAAGGCCAGAAATTTCACGGTATATATAATCTTAGCCAATTATAGATCATTTTCATGTTAAGTTAAATGAACTATAATTCTCTTGTAACAAAGATCTGAGAGCCTCATTTTAACGTAATGGCTCTTGACACACATGTGGCCGCTGTTTCGCGTACACGTCCTCAGCACTCTCTGGTTCAGTAGTTATCAGAGTTCTTCAGGTCGTTAGCCACTTTTTATACACGATCCTTGTCCATGGCCCACCGCCAAGCATAACCCATGACTACAGTGACTGTCAACAGTCCTGCACTCATTAAGTCCATATAAAAACCACCCTAGCAAATCCTACAATTTTATTGATTCCATTTGCTATATATTTCTTTTGTTAAGTATTAATAAAGAAAATTGTGGTTTACCTTTGCTGAATCTCACATAATTATTGAAGTGGTACTAAAAAAAGCAACATAATGCAAATAAGAAAATGTCTAAACTTGGAGTAATCAATAAATGGCATTACGAGTATTACGGAAAGTGGTTTCAACAATAAACAAACAAAAAACAAAATGAAACAAAATTCCACTGGTTTAAAAGTGTATTAATCTTACACCATATGATCTGATCTTTGAATCTGACAAATCTGATGACTTTGTAATTCTGAAGTGAAATGCTATCATGGGGAGTCATAATTAAGTGCCACAAACATGGCCTTCAGTGGCCACACACCCATCTTCTCCCAGATTATTTGCTTCTGAACATCCATGCCAGGTTCATGTTTCCTTCATTTGAATCACCATTCCACTCGGTGTGATGGGTGATGTTGCAGATTATCAACAAGCTTCTTGATTCATGGTTTCGTTTCACTTAAAGCACACCGTAGGACGTAGATCATGTTTCACTTCAAGTCTGTTGCGATATTTCGTTTTAATGTGGAGTAGTTGAGAGAATGCAGCCTCTCAGGAATAAGCTGATGAAAATGGTAGGTGTCAAAAAAACATTTGTCTATGCAGTCTAGCCATTTGTACTGAACCTGTAATTTCCCTCCACTGCCTATCTACTCGCTAAACACCTTTGGTTTAATACATGCATATCCTCAAATTATGGCCCCCTACATTCTGCTACATGGCTCCTCATTAAGCCGTGGCCCCCAGTCTGGGAACCACTACTCTAGTACATGTGTCCTTAGCGGCCTGATACTTCCGATATCCTTGTTTATTGATCTTGTGATAGCCACCTGGGTATCTCTTCTGGTAATCTGCTGGTACTCTCTCGCTCTGTTATCTGTTAGTCTTAAGATGATTCACCGCATCTCCTCTGTGGTCACTTCTTATCCTCTATCAGGTTGTGATAGCTTGCTTTAATCTTGTACATGCCTAAATGTTTATTTTCTTCCTCCATTATTTATTCCTTCTTCTTTCTTACTTCCTCCTTCATTTATTCATTTTACTTACTGACTCCAATTTTCATTTTTTCCTTCTTCCATTCTCATTTTATATTCTTCATTTTTTTTTTTTTTTTTCATGTTGCATCTCTCTTGTTTTTTCTTGGGTTACATACAAATGTGTTTGAAGCTCTCTAGCTGTTGAAATTATGCGCCCAATAGTGAATTAGGGCAGATTATGTTTATTCGTATTTTCATTTGAGTTCCTCAATTCTAAGAATTTTTGAGATGCAGCAAGCACCGCAGGCCACCAAAACGTCTTTTAGGCCAAAAAAAAAAAAAAAAAAAAAGAGTGATGGCTTGCCCTTCTGAAAGGAACTAGTCACAGTGTGCGGTAGAGGAGCATGAGAAAGAGGGGAAAATTGTTTCCCTTGCCATCCTCGCCCCACAACTAATGAACCTATGATAATGTCCTCTAGCTCCTCCAGCCAATCATGAAAAAAATCTGCCGAAATTATGCCCCTGAAAAATCGGTTGATGAAACAGTAGAAGACTGGGGAGAGTTTAATTGAAATAGCTAATAAATGGACAACTATGTTAATAGTGCAGCAGCTGAAAGAAAAATATCACGCCTTAACGAAACTGTGGAAAGATTCTGCTTTCCCTTTCCCGTTGTTATACAAAGTTGTCAGAAAGTACTGTCCTGTTCTGCTCTTGCAATTTACTGTGAAAGACTGATTTCAAAACCTGGCAACATAATCCCGAGAAACTTTTTCATTTGCTACCTGAAAAAGAGCTTTTTTTTTTTTTTTTTTATGAGCATAATCCTCCTCACTTCCAACTCAAATACCTTACCAAATGAATGCACACAGTTCGTCGCTGCAATCACTGGTTCATCTTTCAGTTTCAGCATATTAATGAAGGCCAGGGATATTTGTAACGGTGTCCAATAATAATGTAGATTGTATATTATTTAGATTAATTATTTTCTTAGGTAGCAACATGCTTGTATGGTGACTATGTAGGTACGTGGGTGTAGACGGATATGGTGGTGTTCGAAGTGCATGTAATGTAGTGTGCGAGGGATGAAAGTTGTCTTTAGAGGGCAGACTGTGAATGCCTCGTTATGTTGTGAGACACATGGATAGAGAAATGTTCAGAGAAGTCACAGCTGGGTCAGAGGTAAGTTCACTGCACCCGCCTTTGCTGACGCTTATGAGGCCGCCCTGGAAGTAAATATAATTTTGACTAGTGTCTCCTACCAGCTACTACTTGCCCCTGGGGAAGTGTCAAGGATAGGCGGCGTTGGTTGTTCAGCAACTTGTGCTCTCCGAAGTATTCTGGCAGAGTTCTTGGCTAACTTTTGTAATAGAACCATAAGTAGTAACCAGAGGATTTTGTAATACTCTGCTATTTGCGGTATCTGTTCTTTCCCCGGACCTTACCATTATACAGGGATATTTGTCCGTCTTCTGGGAAACCACAAATAGACCGCTCTCAAACGAGAGGATATAATATTCTGTGGGTGTGGGTTGGCCCGTCACGTGGGAGGTTGCCCACAGAATATCATTAAGCCTCATATCTATGATTGTATTACTTTCTTCCCTATTGATGGGTTAAACAGGATGCCAGTCTCTTAATGTTTGATAGCTGTGGACGACAAGTAGGTGCCTCCATTCGCCTCGTTTGTGTCCTGCGCTAAGCTAGAAAGAGTTAGTCTAGGGAAAGCTGACCCGACTGTAGTAGCAGCTGTCAGGGGGCTGAACCTGGATCAAAAATAAATAAATAAAAAATTACATATATATATATATATATATATATATATATATATATATATATATATATATATATATATATATATATATATATATATATATATATATATATATATATATATATATATATATATATATATATATATATGAAGATAAGGGAGGCAGAGGAGGAGGAGGAGGAGGAGGAGGAGGTGGTGGTGGTGGGGTGAGTGGGGAGAGGGAGAGGGGAGGTGGTGGAGGAGGAGGGGATGATTTTTGTGCTGGTGGGAGTGGTGGGAGGGAGAGAGGAGGTGGAGGAGGAGGGTGGTGGTAATGGTAGTGGGATTGGGAAAAGGGAAAGGGGAGGTAGAGGAGGAGGTGATGATGGTGGTGGCGGTGAGGGTGCTAGGAGGGAGAGGGGAGACGGAAGAGGAAGAGGAGGAGGTGGTTGGAGGGTGGGAGTAGGAAGAGAGAGGGGTGCTGGAGGGAGGAGGTGGTGATGGTGTTGGTAATGGTGGAGAGGATGGAAGGGATTGGGAAGATGGAAGAGGAGGAGGTACTGAAAGGGAGGGAGGAGGAGGAAGAGAGGGTCTGGTGATGGTGGCGGCGAGGGGGATGGTGGGGAACGCACATGGAAATGGACGAGGCATGGACCAGAAGGGGCAGGTCATGCGGGTGGAAGCTGAAAGTTCTTTAAAGAGTCTAACCAGTCATAGGAAATCTCTGACACACCAAACCACTGAATATATGGGGCAGGACTGGCAAAGGCTCTACTGCAGCCGACTGTACACACTTTTTTTTTTTTTTTTTTTTTAAGTAAGAGAGCCACTAGCCAACGGCAACAAAATTATGAACAACCATCTATTAACACATACCACCTGGTAACCACCTTGAGGTCATCCCTCCAACAAAACTATACGGTGTTTCTTATGTTATAAATTTTAATAGTTTGTGCAATAGTTTGTGCAGAACCATAATGAATCCATCTGTAGTTATCACAGCTAACTAGCAGTTGACCACCACCGGTCGCTGCCCCTGTTCAAGGTTTTTCCTTCATTCATTTGATTAAGTCCACGTTCGGGAAACCAGGTGAGAGTCGATGGGCTAGCATCGTAACTAACTTACTGATCAAATTTTGATCATTCATTAAAAAGCTACCGTACCCACTAAGCTGAGGTAAAGGCTATGTAGTGTGGTGGCTGAATTTGTTAATGTGTTTTCATGGCAGATAATGTCTAGAGTAGTGGGTCCTGGGGCAAGCAAGACAGCGTGTGTGTTTACTAGTATCATGTTTTTTTTTTTTTTATATAAGAGGAATCCTGGCCAAGGGCAATACAAAATTTGCAAAAATAAAACGACTTACTAATATGCCAGTCTCCAATGAAAGAGAGCCAAAAAGATTACCCAAAGTTTAGAAATGTCTTGAGACCTCCTCCCCATTGAAAGGATTGAAATCATAGGAAGGGAGAAATAGAGGCAGGCAAGGAGTTCCAGGGTTTACCAGTGTGTGAAAAGACTAACTAAGTTAGGCAGCAGCCGCGGAGCTTACAGCCCGATGGAAAGTGTTTGTTTGGGAAGACAGAATTTAACATGAGAATACTGGAGCTGCATGTGTTAAGACTACTCTCCCCTATCCCGCCAATTGCTACCCTCAAGCCAAGCCCCGACCAGATGCCTTTGCCACATCACCCGTCTCAACCCCGCTCGCTTCGCTATGAGGCTCCACGAGGTCTCTTTCCCAGGCTATGGCAGACCTACCCGGTTCAGTAGGAGGCAGTTCACACTTGGCTCTCTCTCCACCATCCTCGATCTGTACCGGCTGGGTACAGATCCACTATCATCTGTCCACCGGAGTAAAGAGGTGTCTTTACTCTGGTGGACAGTTAAGAGTGGACTCCTCTAGGCTGATCAAGTACAAGCATCGGGCGTCTCCTCAACTGTTTGGATTCGTGTAACGTGTAACTTTGGATTTGTTGACAGACAAAGTTGAAGGAATTTGACTAGGCAAGGTGCAAGCACGGAGGCATAGTTTCAGAAAACAATAGGAGGGTCAGGTCCATAAGCCTTCTGAGGGTTTAAGCCAGCAAGAGCATGGAAAACATCATTGCAAAGAATTTTAATAGGTAGCATGAAGTATTCAGAGGGTGGAGGAGAAGGAGGAACAATCCCTGAATCGTCCAAGGTAGAGTTTTTTAGCAAAGGCTTGAACGAAGAGTTCAGCTCTAGAGATAAATGCAATAGCAGTGGTTCCATCTGGTTGAAATGAAGGAGGGAAAGAAGAAGAAACAAATTTATTGGAGATGTTTTTGGTAGGAGCCAGAAGTCACGAGGGGAGTTAGATCTTGAAAGATTTTGACAATTTCTATTCATGAAGGAGTTTCTGGCTAGTTGGAGAACAGACTTGGCATGGTTCCTGACAGAAATATAAAGTGCATGAGATTCTGGTGATGGAAGGCCATCTCTTAATCATGTATAGCATGAGAACAGACTGTTAAACCAAGGTTTGGAAGGTTTAGGTTGAGAAAAAAGAGTGAGGAATGTAAGCCTCCATGCCAGAAACTGTCACCTCTGCTATACTTTCGGCACACAGAGATGGTCTCTGACTACTGCTTAGTAATCATTCCAAGGAAAATCAGCAAAATACCTACCAAGGTCCCAGAGGAGGAGGCAGTAGACACCTGCCGAAACGATAATTACTCCCAGTGAGGTCTAAAGCACTGTTCAGGGGGTGCTGTGAACTTATCATTAAACCCAGCTGTGACCTCACTGAACGTTTCCCTTTGTGTCTCACAATACAAGGGGGCAGTCACAGTCTGCCCTCTAAAGACAACTCTCTTCCTCCACACAAAACTACAAGCACCTAATAACACACACACCCTTCACTCAAAAATTTTTAAATCATCATGGTGACTCCTACACCAGCCTCGGAGTCCCCATCTGGGGAGGGGACCATAAATGCCCCCAGGTCGGACTACCTTTCTGTCGACGACCCTAAGTGTCTTGACACACCCCTCAACTTTTTCTTCATTAACTTCTGCAACATTCGCGGTCTAAGATCTAATTTTCAATCTGTAGAACACCACCTCTCCTCTTCTAAACCTCATCTTCTTTTCCTCACTGAAACTCGGTGTCTGAGGCAACCGACAGTAGCTCCTTTTCTGTTCCCTCCTACATTCTCTATCCTCATTTTCGATCCAAAGCTGGATGCTGCGTTTATGTGCGCAATGACTTAACCTGCTCTCGTGCCCACGCTCTTGAATCTTCCGAGTTTTCCACCATCTGGCTACGACTACAGAGTCACTCTCATACTAAATTTATCTATGCTGTATACCTCTCACCTAACTCCTCTGACTATAAGAAATTCTTTGACTACTTAACTTCCAAAGTGGAGCACATTCTGACCCTCTTCCCTTTTGCAGAGATCTCCATTCTTGGAGACTTCAATGTTCACCACCAGCTTTGGCTTTCCTCTCCCTTCACTGACCATCCTGGTGAACTAGCCTACAACTTTGCTATCCTCCATGACCTAGGTCCTAGAGCAATTGGTGCAACAGCCTACTCGTATTCCTGACCGTCTTGGAGATACGCCCAACATTCTTGATCTTTTCCTGACCTCTAATCCTTCTGCTTATGCTGTCACCCTTTCTTCTCCGTTGGGCTCCTCCGATCACAATCTCATATCTTTATCTTGTCCTATCACTCCAATCCCTCCTCAGGATCTCCCTAAGCGAAGGTGCCTCTGGCGTTTTGCTCTGCTAGTTGGGGGGACCTGAGGAGGTATTTTGCTGATTTTCCTTGGAATGACTACTGCTTCTGTGTCAGAGACCCGTCTTTGTGTGCTGAGCGCATAACAGAGGTGATAGTGTCTGGCATGGAGGCATACATTCCTCACTCTTTTTCTCGTCCTAAACCTTCTAAACCTTGGTTTAACACAGCTTGTTCTCGTGCTATACATGATAGAGAGGTGGCCCAAAAAAGGGACTTAAGCCTTCCATCACCAGAATCTCATGCACTTTATATTTCTGCCCGGAACCATGCCAAGTCTGTTCTCCAACTAGCCAAAAACTCCTTCATTAACAGAAAATGTCAAAACCTTTCAAGATCTAACTCCCCTCGTGATTTCTGGCATCTAGTCAAAAATATCTCCAATAACTTTGCTTCTTCTTCTTTCCCTCCTCTATTTCAACCAGATGGCACCACTGCTATCACATCTATTTCTAAAGCTGAACTCTTTGCTCAAACCTTTGCTAAAAACACTACCTTGGATGATTCTGGGCTTGTTCCTCCCTCTCCTCCACCCTCTGACTACTTCATGCCACCTATTAAAATTCTTCGCAATGATGTTTTCCATGCCCTCGCTGGCCTAAACCCTCGGAAGGCTTATGGACCTGATGGGGTCCCTCCTATTGTTCTCCGAAACTGTGCCTCCGTGCTTGCACCTTGCCTAGTCAAACTCTTTCAGCTCTGTCTGTCAACATCTATCTTTCCTTCTTGCTGGAAGTTTGCCTACATTCAACCTGTTCCTAAAAAGGGTGACCGTTCTAATCCCTCAAACTACCGTCCTATTGCTTTAATTTCCTGCCTATCTAAAGTTTTTGAATCTATCCTCAACAGGAAGATTCTTAAACATCTATCACTTCACAACCTTCTATCTGATCGCCTGTATGGGTTCCGTCAAGGCTGCTCTACTGGTGATCTTCTGGCTTTCCTTACTGAGTCTTGGTCATCCCCTTTTAGAGATTTTGGTGAAACTTTTGCTGTTGCCTTGGACATATCAAAAGCTTTTGATAGAGTCTGGCACAAAGCTTTGATTTCCAAACTACCCTCCTACGGTTTCTATCCTTCTCTCTGTAACTTCATCTCAAGTTTCCTTTCTGACCGTTCTATTGCTGCTGTGGTAGACGGTCACTGTTCTTCTCCTAAATCTATTAACAGTGGTGTTCCTCAGGGTTCTGTCCTGTCACCCACTCTCTTCTTATTATTCATTAATGATCTTCTAAACCAAACTTCTTTTCCTATCCACTCCTACGCAGATGATACCACCCTGCACTTTTCCACGTCTTTTCATAGACGTCCAACCCTTCAGGAGGTAAACATATCACGCAGGGAAGCCACAGAACGCCTAACTTCTGATCTTTCTAAAATTTCTGATTGGGGCAGAGCAAACTTGGTATTGTTCAATGCCTTAAAAACTCAATTCCTCCATCTATCAACTCGACACAACCTTCCGGACAACTATCCCCTCTTCTTCAGTGACACTCAACTGTCCCCTTCTTCTACACTGAACATCCTCGGTCTGTCCTTTACTTATAATCTGAACTGGAAACTTCACATCTCATCTCTAGCTAAAATAGCTTCTATGAAGTTAGGTGTTCTGAGACGTCTCCGCCAGTTTTTCTCACACCCCCAGCTGCTAACTCTGTACAACGGCCTTATCTGTCCATGTATGTAGTATGCTTCACATGTCTGGGGGGGTTCCACTCATATTGCTCTTCTAGACAGGGTGGAATCAAAAGCTTTTCGTCTCATCAACTCCTCTCCTCTAACTGACTGTCTTCAGCCTCTCTCTCACCGCCGCAATGTTGCATATCTAGCTGTCTTCTACCGCTATTTTCATGCTAACTGCTCTTCTGATCTTGCTAACTGCATGCCTCCCCTCCTTCCGCGGCCTCGCTGCACGAGACTTTCTTCTTTCTCTGACCCCTATTCTGTCCACCTCTCTAACGCAAGAGTTAACCAGTATTCTCAATTATTCATCCCTTTCTCTGGTAAACTCTGGAACTCTCTGTCTGCTTCTGTATTTCCACCTTCTTATGACTTGAATTCCTTCAAGAGGGAGGTTTCAAGACACTTATTCATCAATTTTTGACCACTGCTTTGACCCTTTTATGGGATTGGCATTTCAGTGGGCATTTTTTTTTTATTAGATTTTTGTTGCCCTTGGCCAGTGTCCTTCCTACATAAAAAAAAAAAAAAACTAACAGAAGCAAAACGCTAAAGTCACCTCCGTTTAGGAGGATCCTGTGGAGGGATTGGAGCGATAGGACAGGATACAGATATGAGATTGTGATCGGAGGAGCCCAACGGAGAAGAGAGGGTGACAGCATAAGCAGAAGGATTAGAGGTCAGGAAAAGGTCAAGAATGTTGGGCGTGTCTCCAAGACAATTAAGGTGTTCCACCAATTGCTCTAGGTCAGTGGTTCTCAAACTTTTTCATGAGCGACCCTATTTGGAACATTTAATTCCTTCGCGACCCAGAGTAAAGTAAAGAGAAAGAAACTGTACAATGATATACGAGTATACACTTTATTTTGGAAAAAAGTAAATAATGTGTACAGCTTGTGTACAGCAGTCAGAGACACCATTACGTGGGGCCCAGGAGGAGGGAGGTGGGGAGAAGATGAACATACATAACAAAAGTAATTTGTGGTTAAAGAAGAATAATTCAATTAAGTAACTGAAATACACTGAAACATTGAAAGCATGATAATGTTCCTGTGTCCCTGCGACCCATCAAAAAAATGATGCCCGATGTTGGTAAATATGTCATAGTAAAACCTTTTTCATGATACTGTACATAGGGCAGTTATGAAATGAAATGTCAAAGCGTCTCTTTGCTGGTATTTTCAAACTATTTCCGCGTTTTCGGTCCGTTCATCTTTTAGGTATCTCTATTTGTTATTTTTCAGTAGTGATCCGGCACAGCATAGTGTTTGATTTTATACTGAACACGATTCACAGCCCCGCTGCCAGACGACAAGCGCCACCATCCTTGGGAAAAACTGTCGTGTACATCACTCGGTTGACTTTAGGTAGTAATTCCGTAAGTTACAGGAGTAACTTACGGAATTACTACCTAAAGTCAACCGAGTGATGTACACGACAGTTTTTCCCAAGGATGGTGGCGCTTGTCGTCTGGCAGCGGGGCTGTGAATCGTGTTCAGTATAAAATCAAACACTATGCTGTGCCGGATCACTACTGAAAAATAACAAATAGAGATACCTAAAAGATGAACGGACCGAAAACGCGGAAATAGTTTGAAAATACCAGCAAAGAGACGCTTTGACATTTCATTTCATAACTGCCCTATGTACAGTATCATGAAAAAGGTTTTACTATGACATATTTACCAACATCGGGCATCATTTTGACCCGGAATGTCTTAAGCAGGCTACGGTCTGTTCTTTAAATGTAACAGCTATTAAACAAGAATAACCAATGTGTCTGCCTGCCTCTTTCCTTCGATCAGAAAAATGCAAAGAATCGGACCTATATGATTACTTTTTTCAACTGACAATATCGCAAGGCCTGGAAGACCAGCAGTTCACTTCTACACAGCATAAACTTCAAGGAGCGAGTGGCTAAAACTGCTGCGATCTCTGTGAAGGACACATTGCCAATGGACTGTACGGCACTTTTTTTCCTTGGGCAGCACGCCAGGCAACTTCAGTGGTCAAGTGGGCGGAAGTCCGAGGAACTAAAATTCTATGCCCTTGCGAGGACTGAAAAAAACGCCTAAAATAAATCGATCTTTTATTCTATTTATTTATTTATTTTAAATTCAACCCTGCTCATTCTTGAACGTGTATGTAGACATTCATAGTCTTAACCGGTGACAACAACATCGGCTCCGAAAAAGTGGCTTTGATTACGTCATGATTATGGTGTGAGATATATTTTTTCAGCTTTTAACATGTTCCTTGAATGAATCAGCATAAAAAAATGTATTTTCTGTGATAAACTATCTATTCAAGGGTGCGTTGGAAAAAATGTATAATATGAATAACGAATACAGCAGCAATGTTTATTTATACATCAAGTCCCTAAAGAAGAAGCGGCGAGACGGGAGTGTTGTGGCGGTGTTACTTGTTCGAAGATTTTGTATAGAGTGCTGCAATGGGTCGTGGGGAGGAAGACGGGGAGACAGGGAGTCGTGATGCTAAGCGAAGACGCAAGAATGAAGGCGAGGGAGCCAAGAAGAGCACGGGAGGGACGGAGGGAGACTCCCGCACCACCGCCAAGGAGAAGGCAGTAGTAGGAGACACTTTTCAGGTGAGACATATTACCAGGTGATAAATATTTAGGGAACTATCCTGTGGAGTGCCAGCCTGCAGTGTAGGCTAATAGGTAATGATGGTAGAAATTTAAGGAGGCACTGAGGAGAACATCCCATTAAAATAAGTAAGGATGTAGAGGGTGATAATTAGCAAAATAAGTTGGCCGGTCAGTTCTGGAAAGTTGTTTTTCCCCTGGAGGAAGACCTCGGGGTATTATTCCAGAATCATGACATATTCGCTTCCACTTTCGTTTTCATTGGCTAGAGCTCCTCGTGCTGGGTATTTTAGATCCCATATACATGTATTGCAAATTAGTATGATCAGTTTTCATTTTCGCCTAACCAACGATTTTTTGATGTGCCTTATGTTTGTCTAGTGATATATGTAGTGAATTAATTTATTTTCTACCTCTTTTCTGTCACAAATGTCCAGTTTTCAAGTTATGCCTCTACCTCTTGTTCTCAATGATCTTGGGGGACCTATGGGAAATTAGGGTTTTTGGGTGGGGGAACATTAAATTGAGGAATGTGCTTTGTAGAAGTGGCAGGAATCCAAGAAAATCACATCAGGAAATCAATGAAAAGATATAAACCTTTGGCGGCAGCGGTGGTGACCGCGAGCATTGCTGTGTGTGAGCAGCATTACCAACAATTTGCTACCTCTCTGGCTGTATCTGCTATATTTAGTGTAATTTGCTACTTGAACAGTTAAATGTTTAAGATCAGGAGAAGTAACTATGGTGAAATTTTACAGTAGGACCAAATAACACTACTAACTTGATTTAATGTGGCCTAACCTGACCTGACGACCTGACCTAATGTAACGTACTCTAACCTAACCTGACCTACCCTAACGTAACCTGACCATTGTTATTTGTTTATATTTGTCATGGGTGTTGATGAGGTATCTTAGGTAAGTAAACTCATGGTCCTTTGATGAAATGTACTGTTGCTTATATATGTAGTGTGTAGTCTTCAATACAGTGAATATTTGGTGAAATTTGGGGAAGAAATATTCTCAACTCTTGATCCTGTTTACATTTTGATTTTTTCCAAAGGGCATGTTTTTACTGTTTTTTCTATGGTGTGAGCACAACTTAGGATGCCCTGTGCACATTGTAGCAATCCTAACTGTACAACAATAACATTTGTTTGCTCACCTCAAAGCTTATATGTTTATTGTTTTGAACAAACATTTTCCTGGTCTTGTGGGGAAATTTAGGTTCATTCTTGCTTTTTCAGTCATAGAGTATGATTGCTTGTATTTGATATGTTTTTTATGTCCTCTTGCTTAAAATGTATCTCCATTGTTATTTAAACACACATGATAAGTGTTTTAATTATAAAAATACATTTGCACACTTCAGCCTATTAGCTAAACCTGAGCTAAGTGGCAGTAAAAACTCAGAAGATTCCACTTTTCTTTGTTAAAGCTGGCATCATCAAAATTGAGAAACATTGTATATTCATGCTTGTTCTGTGTATATATAACATCCAAATGTCAAACATTGATATACTATTTCTATTTATTTTCATTTATAAATCTTAAGACATGGACATGGTAGTGTGCAGTGTTGTTAAAAATGTGTGTGTAATTTCCAGTGTCAGTAATGACTTTTAGGAGAAAATGTAGCCGAGTTATCAATTTTGTCAACAGTAAACTTTAAAAAAAAAATTAATTCCCTTAAAAGCATTAAAAATAGTAGCATTTGCTGAAATAATGGTAGTAATAACATGGAGTTTACTATTTACTGGCAACAGAGTAGCTTATTGTATTGAGATGTAGGTACTTATGGCAGGACTCTGGGACAGTGCCATGCTGGGTTGATTTCAAGGTCTCTAGCTTTGTGATAAATGTAGATGGCTTTCCACTGTATTTTTCATTACATTTTTTTCATAATAAGACTTGAAGAACCACACAATAAATACAAAGGTAGGTCCTTAGTTCCTCAGATACCAGGTAAAGACAGAAGTAGTAATTATACTACGGTGTTACTGGAAGTTTTATTTGTCTGGATATTGCATACTTGATTAATTCTCATCACTTACCAGACCATTACAGAAAGTGGTTTTACCAAGTGGATTTACCATAGACATCTTGGCACATGGGGTTGACAAGGATTACTGCAGAAAGCTTACCGACTTTTTGTCTTTACTCATTAAAGTGATTTTGAAGGCCTTGCAAAAACATTGATGTAAAGATTATCTCTCTCTCTCTCTCTCTCTCTCTCTCTCTCTCTCTCTCTCTCTCTCTCTCTCTCTCTCTCTCTCTCTCTCTCTCTCTCTCTCTCTCTCTCTCTCTCTCTCTCTCTCTCTCTCTCTCTCTCTCTCCTGTTATTGTATTAGTGGTGAAGTGCTGTAGTGGTGAAATTACACTAGTCAGTATGGAAGATGAACAGTAGAAGTATTCTTTCATGTCATTTTATAGTTTGGAGTCTGAATGAATGTTTCTGACCAATCTTAACATTAATAGTATTGAACTTTTACAGGCCAGTTTAGAGCATGAAGCATCTGAAGCGCACAGCCGGACAGAGGAGGAGGATCAGCGTCTTGTGGCCTCCATCATCAGTCATGTTCGAACAACAATGAAGGAGATCCTGAAGCTGAAACAAGACCGTCCTGAGCAGGTCAGTGTTTTCTGTTGAATGCTTCAAAATGTTTTACAGATGTGATCTCTGGAACATTGTTGTTTTCAGATACATATATGTACACACACACACAGTGGAACCTCAGTTCTCAAACTGTCATTCAAAATCTGAAATGATAAAAATCAAAACTATTTTTGCTATAGGAATCAATGTAAAACAGATTAATCTGTTCCCAGACACTAGTCTACCCTGTCTTACCAGCTTATGACAGATGCTCCCACAACCAAGATGGCTGTTTCACAATATCTTCAGCTCACAAATATTTGTCGAGAAAAGATATATTGAATGAACTTAGTGACACAGAACTCATTAGAAGATACTGTTTAGACCGATCTAGTGAGGGAGCAATCCACTTACTGCCAAAATGAAGGTGATCATTTTGACATCTTGCTGCTGGGAAAAGCTTCTGGAAGAATGCAGTTGTGCATTAGTGATGGCATTGGGGGTCATCGAGAGAGCCACAGGTGGCTTCGTATTACTCCTGAGTGCTAAAAACTGTTTGTTTCCATTGAGGCCTCCTCTCGAATTCCTTCAAGAGGGAGGTTTCAAGACACTTATCCTTCAATTTTTGACTACTGCTTTGGACCCTTTTCTGGGACTGGCATCTCAGTGGGCTTTTTCTTTTTTTTTTTCTTTTATTGGATTTTTGTTGCCCTTGGCCAGTGTCCCTCCTACATAAAAAAAAAAGGATCACATTTATCATATTTTAAAGATTAAATTACTGTCTCCTCCAAATATATAAATACAAAATAAATATTTATAGAAATATAAATTAGTAATAGACAGCAGCTTTTGTTATGTCTTTTAATATTTAAAATCAAATAACTTTGTTGTAGAACTGAATTGTGGTATTGTAACCGAAGCAATAATGAGTTCAAAATTTTGTTTGAAAACCGATTTGTTTGAAAAGGCAGACATTTGGTAATTGAGGTTGCACTGTATATATATATATATATATATATATATATATATATGCACACACACACACACACACACACACACACACACACACACACACACACACACACACACACACACACACACACACACACTAATACCTTGTCTTAAGTTGTTTCAAGTCAAGTCACTTTTGAAGATACGTCAGTTTTTCTTAAATATTA
>NC_087155.1:5414191-5551691 GCF_035594125.1 Scylla paramamosain
ATATATATATATATATATATATAGTAAACATTTGCTTTTATGCCAAGTGCCTTACAGCTTCACAGTAGCTTGTTTATCTAGATTTTTATTTTTTATTTATTTATAAATTTATTTATTTATTTATTTTTATTTTATTTATTTATTTATTTATTTATTTATTTTTTTCTCTCTCTCTCTCCCCAGTGGACCAGTGAGGTAGAGGAACGCAGGACTCAAGTGCTCATGCTTATGTTGTCATTGCGTCGCCTCAGCCGTGTACAGAAGGTGAGGAAAGGATTGGTAATTTGTAGAATAAGAACTTAAAGGAAATACAGTATAAGAAATAACGATCAGTCTTCTATAATATGTAGAATAAGAATTATAAGAAAATATATGAAATAAGGATCAGTCTCTTCTTGTTATTTGTAGAACAAAAATTTTAAGAAATTACATGAAGTGGGCTCACAAGATTATTATAAGCAAATAGAATAAGAGTATGCAAAAGCCCTTTTTTTTCACCATTGGTATATTTTGATTCTCTTGGAATTTTTTTTGAAGAAATTATATGTAATGATAAGTTTTCTTTCTATGTTCTTGGTTCTAGCAGTCTTCTGTCTTTTCTTCTACATCTGCTTATGCTATAGCTAAGATGGGCCATGGGAAGGGTTGTGGCATCTTTTTCCAAAGATATTTGTCAATTCATGTTGGGAATGTAATGGTGAGAAAGTAGGTGTTAATGTATGGTGTAACTGGAAGAAATAAGAATGGAGGAGAAATGATGGTGTTATGCATCTAGTAAGAGTTGTGGTGATTGAAAGTACTTCAGTTAAGAAAAATAATGTTCATAATCATGCTTCTTAGGTGAAGCAAGGGGGTGGGAGGGTTGTTGATGTAATAGTGATAGAGTATGTGGGATGCAATTAAAAAGAGTTCTAGGATTGCACTTAGCTACCAGTGTACCTGATTGAAATTTGGATACCAGTCCTATCAAAGTAATCACTTTGCAGCTATACATTTCTCTCAGTGGTTTTACTCTAATCAGAATGCTCCCAAGATGTCCCATTGTTCAAGCTTGTCGAACAACACCTGTGATTCTCACTGGATCCTGTGATTCTCACTTGACAGTGTTAATAGTGGTGGAACTTCATCTTAGAAAAAATGAAGCAGCAAAAATCCAAATCTGGTGAATAGGATGGATGGAGAATGAGAATCATATTGGTGTAGGCCAAAAAAGATCTACATTTTCAATGCACTGTGAGTGGGTGCCTTATCATGTTGGAGCTCTCAGTTGTCCTCATCCCAGAACTCAGGTTGTTTGACCCTAATGCTCTCCCTCAGATGTCATAGAATGATACAGTAGAACTTGAGGTCAACAGTCTGGCCACGGGGAATGAATTCTGAGTGAACAACTTGGAGTATTGAAAATAGCAAGAAACATACTTTTGATTGTACTCCTCATCTACCTCACTTTCTTTGGTCTTAGAGATTGTGGGCTTTTTTTTACCCTGAAATAGTTCAGTGCAAATGCTATAGAGATTGTAGAGGTTGGAAAAAAATCTTACTCTCTTACCACTTTCACTATCTTTCATTTCTTGTCTACTGGTGATTAAATAATTTCTATGATGTGAACTTATGTATGAGTATTGATATGCCACAGTAACAAAATTTAATGTACCTTTTTTTTAAACCCTTTGCAGTATGTTTCTAGAATGAGTGAGTAGCAGTTACATTTTCTCCTGGATTAGTGTAGTGAAGAACAAGGAAAGAATAATTATGCAGGTCTTTCACTTCTCACCACCACCTGCATGACAGGTCAGGGTGAGGGATGCAAGGGAGAGGACTGCTGAAGCACGCCAAGGGGTTGATGGAGTAACTCTGCAGCTGCAGAACCTTCTGTATGAAGTTGCTCACTTGAAAAAGGAAGTTCGCCGCTGCCTTGACTTTCAATCTGCTGACCAGGAGATTGACTTGGTGCCAGTGGAGCAGTTTTATGTTGAGGCACCTGAGGACATCAGTCGTCCTGTAAGTCCCTTTCCTCCACATCTGGTCTATAACGGTTGCACTCTTAGATTGTTTATTGTAATTCTCATTCTCATGAGCCTTGCATCTTCATTAGTTAACTAATTTCTTTCTTTGTGTTACTTTTGGTTTGGTTATATTTTTTTGTCCCGGGGTGTGTGTTTGTGTGTGTGTTTTACATGTGATCACCTTTATTATTTGTGATAGTTTTCATTGATTATCATACATATTTTCCTCTAATTATATTTTCTTGTATGTTCTTATAGTCAAAGTTTTGTCCTTTTATTATTTGTGATAGTTTCCAGTGATTATCATACATGTTTTCCTCTAATTTGATTTTCTTATTCTTATAGTCAAGGTTTGGATTCTCAGATATCCTTACTCTTTTTTTTTTGTTGCTTTACTGTTGTACTGTGTTCTTTTTGTATTGTGTATTATTTCTTATAGTGTTGCATTTGATTTTTCTGTTTTATCATTACATTTTTTTTTTAAATATGCATATTGAATGATTATTATTATTATTTTTTTGTTTTTTGTTTTCTTGCTATGATGGAATAGTTGATTTTGCTTTCATGCCTGTTCCTTGGAAATCTGTCAGATGTCATTATCCTGCTTATATAACTCATTCCCTACAAATTCTGGTCTCTCTCTCTCTCTCTCTCTCTCTCTCTCTCTCTCTCTCTCTCTCTCTCTCTCTCTCTCTCTCTCTCTCTCTCTCTCTCTCTCTCTCTCTCTCTCTCTCTCTCTCTCTCTCACTATAGTTTTCTAATTTTCAATTTTGCAGGGTTTATCCCTCTCTCCCTCTATTCTCATTATTCACTCAGCCAACCTCTCAGGGCTGTAAAATTATATCTTGCTTCTGTTTCTAATATTTCTTGTCACTTCATGTTTAATTCTAGATATACCAGATTTATGTAGAGTCAGATTGAACTCCATTTACATTTTTTTTTTCATTTTTTATTTTCATTTTTTAATTAATTAATTAATTAATTTATTTTTTATCTATCTTTGCTTCACAAAGCAGAAATGTTTCTTGCACTACACCCCAACTAAGGAGGAAGATCTGAGGCAGTACTATAATGATTTTCTCTTGGAAATATTATTGCTTCTTATCAGAGCTCCATCTCTGTACAGAACTCATAACAGAGATGCATTGAGAGATACATTTCTTAAACTTTCTCTAATGCCAAAGCTCATTGACTTCAATACAACTTATTTCTGCCCAAAATCATGCTTGATCTTGCTAGACACTTTCAATATTCAAAATACTACCAGATTTTCTTGATAGTTGTTATCTCGCCAAAAATACATATAACATATTTTCTTTATCTCTCTCATTCTTATGGTGCTTGTGGGAATTTTTTCCCCCTCAAGTTTGATCTTGTTCTTGACAGGGATCAAGACAAATGATTATTGTATTTTTTTGTGGATAGATTAAGTTAATGTTGGAGAATATATTGAATGCAGATAAGTTAAAGGAAGTGGAATTATGCTATGTTAAATAGTAAAATTTAGAATTGATCAGTAGGGAGAAACCACAAATGTGGTGTCACATCCAAACAGATAAAATTGATGGCATCCAACTTGAATCAGTAGTACATCAACTAATAATTAGTTCATTAGAGAGTAATAAAATTGTGTCTTCCACACTGATTCTATGATACAACTGAGCATTATTTGGACTGTAGAAGCCTCTCCCCACACACACACACACACACACACACACACACACACACACACACACACACAATGCTGTAACTGTCCGTGCTTTTAAGACCAAACTAGATAGATATAGAGATGGGATACTGTGAGATTACTCCCCTCCTGTATATCACAGCTAGGTAAATACAACTAGGTAAATACACACACACTCACACACACACACACACACACACACACACACACACACACACACACACACACACACACACACACACACACACACACACACACACACACACACACACACACACACACACACACACACACACACACATACATACATACATACACACACACACACACACACACACACACACACACACACACACACACACACACACACACACACACACACACACACACACATACAAAAAAAAAACTTGGATCAGCAGAATCTTTCTTATCTTCTCCCTCTCTCTTAAATAAAAAAGTGTTTAATTTTTGTTATCATAATCCATTCATCAGATTTTGCAAATAATATTCTCTTAAAAAGAAATATCTGCAGACATGATTGGTTCAACTTCTCCATTATCAGTCCTTGCTTTTGTTTATCTCACAACCTATCCATAAGTATACTATAGAGCCAAGATAATGTCATTTATTATTTTGAAACCATCTGCTGTTTCTTTTGCTTGTACACATCCACTGATTCTGTAATGCTTTCAGTCCCTTTAGTAAATTCAAACCTACTTTATAATACCCTCTTATGTAAGAAGCCATGTGATAGTAATTGATAGAGAATCTATGTTACATTGATTCTCTATCAGTTACTATCACATGGCTTCTACATATCCACAAATCCATCAACACTTTCATCTTATTTGAAAGCATTTACTTCAATGTGTATTAATACACCAGTACTATCCATTCTTATATTATCCAATTCTTTTATTATATTACATTTTTTTCCTTTATTCTGATGTTGCTTAGACATTGTCTTCCTCTATTGCGATATCTCTTCCTCATTTTTTATGTCCTTTCATACCACAGTTACCTCACTAACTTGGTTGCTCAATCAGTTGTTGTTACTTTTCATTTAATGTGTTTATATTTCATTCTTACTTTCCTTCCTTACCCTCATACTATCACCATTTAAATAACTAACCTCTTGGCTTTGTACTATTCCTTGCATTTTCTGTCATGAGGTTGCATTGCCTCATGTTTCACTGCTCAAAATATATTTTTTACCATTTACTGGCTTCTTCATTTAATATTTTATTGCTCTACAGACAGAAACAGTGGAGAACCTGCACGAACAGCGCCTAGCTCGATTACAGTGGGAATTAGTGCAGCGAAGGGATCAAACACAGCTTTTTGACAAGTTGACTAAAGAGAAGGAGGCAGTAGCTGAAGCTATCAGTGAACAGGAGCGCAAGCTAGCTTCCTTAGCACCTAGGATAAACACAATCTTAGAGGTGAGTTTTTGCCTTTTATACATATCTGAGAAACTTTCAGTGAAAGAAGAGGAAGAACTTGCAGTAAAGAGTCATAAGGAGAGGAGACACTAGGTAATAAAATAATAAATAAGTAAATAGATAAATAAAATTTAGTCATACCTGTATCACTTATTTGTTTTATTAAGTTTGACATTTGTTCAATGTCCAGAACATCTCAAGAGTTATTTTGAGGATATCTTTCTGGGAAAATCTCCATTTTCTATGATGTATGGATGCACGGTGACTCATAGCTATCTAAGACTTTTTTGTAGGGAGTTACTTTTTTAGAAACATACATTTTCATACATCTGGCAATACCATGTAGTTGCCTCCCATGAGTCTCCACCTGCTGCTCGCCAGATAGCAAAAGGGAAGTTATACTTAGCCACTCTTTTTTCTTTTGAATCTTTTTTCTTATGTAAGAGAGGCACTGGTGTAGAATAAAAAAAAAAAAAAAAAAAAAAAAAGCCACTGAAGTGTCAGCCCCTAAAAGAAAGGGCCAAAAGGATTAACCAAAATTGGAGAAGTGTCTTGTAACCTCCTACTTGAAAGAATTCATATCATAAATAGGGGAAAATAGAGAAGCAGGCAGGGAGTTCCAGAGTTTACCAGTGAAAGGAATAAAAGATTGTGAATACTAGTTAACTTTTGCTTTTGGGAGGTGGACAGAAGAGGGGTGAGAAAAAATAGAAAGTTCTGTACAGTGTGGCCATGATCGGAAGAGCAGTTATCACGAAAGTAGCAACAGAAGATAGCTAGATATACTTCATACATGAGTGGATAAGGCCCTTATACAGAATTAGCAACTGGAGGTGCAAGAAAAACTAGCAGAGATGGCTCAGAATCTCTGACTTTGTAGAAGCTGTTTTAACTCTTAAAGTGTGGGCTTTTGTGGTTTGCATTATTCTGCTCTCCTTTTCGAGTTTGCATGGTGGTTTTTGGTCAGCGCGACTCCAAGGCCTTCACACAACTACTATGCTCTTACTCAGTGTTGCCATGATTGTTGTGATGGTAAGATATCCAACTTGTTTTTCTTCTCCATCTGATTCCAAGTCAGACTTTCCATGGCCAGTGTTTCCAGCATGCCTGCTCCTGATAGGAGAAAATGTAAGGAAGGTCATGTGAAACACAAATCTGTTGACTAATGTGAAAATTTGGTTATCAGTGAGGAACACAGGGAGAAATAGCTACACACCATGCAAATACCAAGTATCATTCCAAACATGGATCTGCTGCAGGAAGAAAGTTTGTGGCAGATTAAAGAGCTGATGAGATAAAGAGGATGGATAAAGGAAATGCTCTTAAATCTAAATCAATTCATTGAAGCAGAGCTGTGAAATTCGTGATGGAAATGGAGCAACTTTCATGAAAATGTCAAAACATTGCTGTACAGGAAGAAACATTTTACAGTAATGTCCCCACTCTTAAGGGATTAACAGTAGATGAGGTGTGAAGTTTTCAGTCTAGATTCTGAATAAAGGACAGACTGAAGAGGTTCAGTGTAAATGAGAGGGACAATTAAGTGTCACTGAGGAAGAGGGAACTTATTTGGAAGGTTATGTTGAGTTGATAGATGGTGGAATCATGTTTCTGAGGCATTGAAGAACACTGTATTTGCTCTATCCCTGTCAGAAATTATAGAAAGAAAAAAATTGGGCATTCTTTGGCTTCTTTCCATTAGTTGTTTAATTCCTGAAGGATTATATGTCTAAGAAAAGATGTGCAAAAGTGCAGGGTGATATCATCATCATTGTAGGAGTGGATAGGACAATAAATTTGGCTTAGAAGATCATTGATGTATAATAGGAAGAGAGTGAGTGACAGGAGTGGGTGACCTGAAAAAAGCATTGATAAATTACCATACAGAAGGTTAATATGGAAACTGAAAAATATAGGAAGATTGGGAGGATCATTATTAAAATGGATGACCAACTTGATGGACAGAGAAATGAGGACAGTAATCAGAGGCAATAAGTCAAAATGGAGACCAGTAATAAGTGTAGTTCCACAAGGATTGGTATTAGCAGTATATGTAAATGATATGACGGAAGGGGTGACGAGCTACATGAGTCTCTTTGGTGATGATGCTAAAATTATGAGAAAAGTAACAAATGGAGAAGACTGCAAAGCTCTGAATCAAGACCTAATTAAGATAAGTGAATGGTCGTTGAGATGGAACATGGGGTTTAATGCCAAGAAATGTAGTCTGGTGAGGTTTGGAAACAGTGTGAGAAGAACAGAAATGAGGAAATGGGGAATTAGAAAATTACTATAAGATCAGAAGAAAAAGATCTGGGAGTAAACATTTCTAATAAACTTGTTTGTGAAGCATGTAGATAAGTTCACTGGAGAAACATATAATCTGCTGAGAAACATCAAGATGGTGTTCAGCTATATTAATGAAGATATGATAAAAAAAAAAACTGATAACAACAATGATATGTCCAAGACTGCAGTATGCAGCATTAGTGTGGTCACCAAGTTTGAAGGATATCAGAAAGCTAGAAAGAATTCAGAGAGCTGCAACTAAAATCCCTACAAGCCTAAGAGGGTATAGTTATGAAGAGAGGTTGACGAGATTGGACTTGACAACACTGGAAAAAAAGGAGGGAAAGAGGTGATTTGATAGCACTATATAGAATATTGGAAGGGATGGAAAAGAAGGATAGGGATGATCTTGTGATACCAGGTATGAGAGGTACATGGAAGAGGAGACATCAAGAAACATAGCTTTCCCCAAAGGAGCTTAGGAGTGTGTAATGAACTTATTGATGAGACTGTGTGTGTGCCAAAACAGCCCATAAATTTAAAGAAAATTTGGATAAAAGTCGATATGGAGATGGGGACAGCATGAGCCTAGTGTGGCTCTTGTTTTGTATTTCACAGCTAGGTAAACACACACACACACACACTGCGTGACGCTAAGGAGGTACCTGAAGACAGCTGTATATGTTGAGGGAGTTTCTCCAATACGACCATAACCTGGGAGCTACTACTGCTTTTAAATGAACTTCTGAGTACCTGACTACTGATGTGACCTGCTACAGGGCCTGAGGAACATCTCTACTGCCAGTACTGAAGGTATTATCAAGTCTTCCCTGTACTGTTGTGTGAGCCACAGAAGGTAAACAAGGTGTTGTGTTGCCACGTATATACTGTACCACCCTCACCGACCTATACATGTAAAGAAATTCTATTGCTGAACTCCACACAACAATGGCACACTTCATTGGGTCTGAACTTGAAGAATTAGTGAAGACAAAGGTAGAAAATGAGCTTGCTAATATAACCAGCAACATTGATGGAAGGGAGAGCAGAAGTATAAGCAAGACGATTAAGGATGCAGTTGTTGTTATGCTGCCCAGCCTGGCCAGCATAATTTCAGTCGCTGTATCTACAGCTGTATCTACTGCTTTCAAGGAATTTAATGATAAATTAGAAAACAAGATTGCAGTAATGCAGAGGAATTGCCTCCTTTTCAAGTATGAAAATGACAAGATAGAGCAGTACTCTCGAAGGGAGAACTTACGTATTTCTGGATTAGAGGAAGAAGAGGACGAAAGTGAGGAGTTGCTGGAAGCTAAAGTTATAGAACTTGTTGATACTATTGGAGTGAAAATTGAGCAGGATGACATTTCTGTTGTTCACTGTTTGGGGAGGCCCAGGGAAGGAAGTAGGCCAGTGATTGTGAGTTTTTGCCACCAAAAGAAAAGAAATGAAATTATGCAAAATAAGAAAAAACTCAAAGGTAGGTGAAGAAAAGTGTATATAAATGATGGCGTGACCTCCTTAAGGGCTAAAATGTTGAATGTGGTTAAGGAGCAAGAAACAGTGAAAAATGTGTCCACATGGGAGGGGAGCATTCTTGCATGGTTGCATAGGGGGGGTAGACCTGTAGTTATAAACTGTCCTGATGACTTAGAAAAGGTTGATATTTCTGCTCCTGATTGGAAAAAAGTTAAATCTAGATCACTTAACAAGGGCCTAGGATGGCGCTGGGGCACAGCACATACTTGGGCATGATAATGGTGTTAGTGAAAATAATATTAACTGTTCAGTTTGTTCCTCCCCTGGATTATATTAATGTGTTGTCTCAATGTCTGTGGTATCAAGTCAAAGTTTTTATCTATGGATTTTGTTAACTTTATTAAAGAGTATGATGTGATTTGTTTATGTGAAACTAAGTGTGATGATACTGATATGATTAATGTAAAAAATAATTTGGAAAATATTGGCTTTGACATTGTCTTTAAGAACAGAAGCAAATTAAGCAGGTTTAAATCTGGGTGTTTACTCATAGTCATCAAGAAAAATGTTAGTTTTAAGTGAGGCATATTAGTAACACTCATGATTCTTTACTTTCAGTTAAAGTTGATAGAAGTAGGGTAAATTTTGATAGGGAACTGGTAATAAGCTGTGTTTACATTCTCCCCTCACACTCTAGATATGGTAATGTAGAGGACTATGATGAGCTGGATGATTTTTTGCTGACTTATTCTTATGATGATTATGTGCATGTTCTTTGTGGTGATTTTAATGCTCACACTCTCACTATATCTGATGTTCCTTCTGATACTGCTGAGGACCCTGTGTCTGTGGAAGTACCTCAAGTAAATTTAACTGATTTTGGAGTAACTGAGACTAGAGCAAACCAAGACTTAACCCCTGATAGGAATTCATATGGGAAAAAGTTGTTGGATGTTTGTAAGAATCACAAAGTTTATATATTTAATGGAAGGTTAGGGAAGGACTGCAGCATTGGCAAACCTACTACCACACACAGTACAACTATTGACTATTTTTTTTAGGATCACCAGTGATTATGAAGTATGTTGTAGTTTTTAAAGTATTAGATTATGAACCTTTGTGGTTTGATGTACACTATGGACTACATGAAAGAATTAAATGTAAGATACAAAGTACGGTGCCTGTTGCAAACCGAGAGGCACAGGAATCAAGACAATCAAGTGTAAGGCTAAGTAAATGGAATGTTGAAAAACAATTTTTATATGTGAGTAATATTGATGAAACTAAGATAAATGAACTGATTGCAAAAGTGGATGAAAGTGGATAATATTAACCTAGATTTAAAACAAATACTGATTGAGCAGACACTTGCAACTTTCCCACCACATAAGAAAGGATCATTCATTAAAAAGTCCAATAATGCCACCTCAGTGGGATATGATAAAGAGTGCTGGGCATCTAGAAAGGAATACCATAAAGCTAGACAGAGGTATCATTTGCATAGAAGTTGTGTAAATTTTAACAACATGATTGAGAAAAGCAGGAAATATAAAGCAAATCTAAAAAGAGTGAAGAATAAGGAAAGGGATAACTTAATAAAAGAAACTTAGAAAATATAAGAGTGATGATCCTAAAGCATATTGGAAAATTTTAAATAGTCAGAAAAGAACTTATCAGATCCTCATAACACTAAATGAATTCTATGAGCATCATAAGCACCTAGCGAGTGATGAAAGTTCTGACAATAGTGATGTGAGTATTACAAATGATGAAGACCATGTGGATACTGAAATTTTATCAGTACTTAATGATCCTATAAGTGAAGAAGAGGTAGTTAGAAATATTAAGAAGTTAAAAAACAACAAATGCCCGGCATTTGATATGATATTAAATTAATATATTAAAAGTACTAAGCATGTTTTGTGTCCCCTATATGTTAAAATGTTTAATAAAATACTTGATACTGGTGTCATGCCAGCTGAATGGTTGGTGGGTACAATAGTGCCACTCTATAAAAGCAAGGGAGACATCCAGGATGTTAGTAATTACAGGGGCATCACCTTACTTAGCTGAATGGGGAAGTTGTTCACCTCCATACTTAATGAGAGACTTAATGATTATTCAAACACCTTATCTATCATTAATGAAACACAAGCGGGCTTCAGACATGGATATTCCACTCTCGATCATATATTTTTGTTGAAATGTGTAATTGATTTATTTAACTGGAAGAAGAGAAAGCTATTTTGTTTATTTGTTGATTACAAGAAAGCCTTTGATATGATATGGCATGAAGGATGGTGTAAGCTTGTGAAGGAAAAGGTGCAAGGGAAAATTCTAAATGTAATCAGAAATATGTACAATAATATCAGATCATGTGTCATGCTTAACCAGGAGATTTCAGACACCTTTGTTTGCAATGTAGGGGTAAGACGGGGAAAATTTATCACCTTTGCTTTTTGCTTTTTATGTGAATGATATTGAAAGTGAATTAATTGAATTTAATTGCAGTTATGTAAATTTTGGTGATGATTTCTTAAATATGTATCTTAAACTATTTCTTATTATGTATTTGGTGTGACAGTGAGGATGGAATGAAGCAGGCATTGGTTGCTCTGAATTTATATTGTAATGAATGGAAATTGAAGCTAAATTGTAACAAAACAAAAGTAGTAGTGTTTAGTAGGGGAAGACAAAATTTATCTAACTATTAATTTCAATTTGGTGGTGAAAACATTGAAGTATTGACAGAGTATAAGTATCTTGGAGTGTTATTAGATTATAATGGGAGGTTTTGCAAAGGTGAGCTGGAGCTAAAAGAGACAGCCACAAGAGCAATGTACTCATTAATAAGTAAGTGTAGGAAGTTTGACTTGCCAGTGGATATACAACTTGAATAATTTACTGCCACAGTGTTACCTATATTGACTTACACATCTGAAATTGGGGGTTACCATATTGCTAGGGAGTTAGAGTATATGTACATGAAATTTTTAAAACAGGTTTTGGGTGTTCATAAGAATACTTGTAATGACATGGTGTATGGTGAACTGGGTGTATTTCCACTTGATATTTATATAAAGAAAAAATGATAGGTTATTGGTCTAGGCTAATTTCAGGTAAAAATACTAAATTGTATTATGTAATGTACCAATGTCTATTGCATCTGGATAGGTTAGGGCTTTATACTACTTCTCCATGGTTAGCTTGTATAAAGAATATTTGTAATGACTGTGGAATGTCTGGTATGTGGTTGTTGCAATATGTTCCTAATTCAAGATGGGTGAAGAAAGCTGTGGAACAGAGATTGAAAGATCAGTGGCTTGTAACTTGGCATCATGATTTAGAAACAAACTCATTAAGTAGCAATTATAGGGTGTTTAAGACAGATTTTGGCAGAGAACAGTATTTAGAAAAGTTAACAAAAGGTGACAGATTATTAGTGACTAAGTTTAGAACTTGTAATAATAGACTTCCTGTAAATGTTGGTAGGTATCAAGGTGTCAGTAGAGAAGATAGGGTATGTAACAAGTGTAATGTTGAGGTAGTAGGAGATGAATTTCATGTTCTTTTTGAATGTACAGGTGTAGAAATTGTTAGGTTATGTAATATGTATATAACAAATTATTACATAAATAGGCCAACACAATTCAAATATGTTTTGTTCATGCAAAGTACAAGTTCAAGTGTGATGAAGAAATTATCTTTGTTTTTGAGGATGGTGCTATGCATGTTTAGATAAATGTGTGCAAAACAGGACAATAGTTTTTATAATTTCTCAATTAGTAATAGTATGTATCATTGTATATGTATACACATTTTTTTTTATTCATTTTTTGTCATTCCTTATAGTGTATTTCATTTGTATGTATTTTTTTCTTATGTAATAATTATGCACATTCTGTATATGATTTATAGTGTTTATATTCTTTTGCTGGAGAGCTGTGCTCCATACTTTTATATAAAGTCTGAGCTTACTCAATAAATTCAATTCAATTCAATTAAAATTAAATTTACACACACACACACACACACACACACACACACACACACACACACACACACACACACACACACACACACACACACACACACACACACACACACACACACACACACACACACACACACACACACACACACACACACACATGTGATTATCCTGGCAACAGTGAATGACACAGATCTGCAACATCTGCATTTCTTTGATGCAGATACAGAGGCAGAGACAGAGCTTTTTGTTATCTAAAAACGTGATTGTGGATATTGATGCAGCTCTTTATACTCACAGCGGAGGCTCTGCAAAGGCAGAAGTGGAGGCGGATATCCTGTATATTGCTACTACAGAGAAACCATTTCTTCTATGAAGTTATAATGCTCTGTTCAAAGAAAACTTCTTTGTTCAGACATGTAGATTATTACTAATTTGCTCTGAACAATATCAAATGCACTATCTATTTCATCACCAAAAGGCTATAATCTGAATTTAATTCAACAAACAACTCTTCTACTGCTTCCTCTGCTATGAACAAACTAAAATTTTCAACCCCTGAAATCACCAAATCTCAAAAAATGTTGTCAACTTTCAACCAGACATACCTCTTTTCTTCTACCAGACACAGCCTCACAATGAACAACAAGAACATGGCAGAGGTATCAGGGAAAATCCTCAGGACACTTATGAGCTGACTGCAGACATGAGGTACAAACAAAACAATGTTTATGTGGTGAGCCTGGTTTGTCACTGCCTGGTGACAGTGGAATCTCATGGAGATTTCTACAGTGGTACCTTCTGGTGACAGTGGTCACTAACCAGAATTGCCAGTGGTCAAAATAATTCCTGCCACAAGTCCAGACAAAAGTAGCTCAAAAGTAGTCAAAGTCAGTTTTTCTCAACATTTGGAAATCTTACACCGTTTAGTACTTATACGAGAAATCTTACACTTCATATCTAGATACAACTTTCATGTTTAAGTAAATTGATATGTACAAAAAAAAAAGGTAACCTGTACTTTCATGTGCCAGAAACAAGTCATTGGTGTGCTGTTTGGCATGTGTGCTAAGGGTTGTCCATGCCTGATTTAGGGTGAGAGAGAAAGTGAGGAATTGGTCTGAAGTAGGGATAAATCTTTTTCATAAGAGGCCTGGAGATTGAACCTTTGACTAGAAGACAAGAAGGACAGCACCTTAGGTATCAGGATTCAAGACTATAATACTCATTAGGTTCCTAGGTAATTTTTGAGTTCTTTTTACTTGTAGTCTTGGTGTTATAACTGATCCCATCCAGGGCCATCCTCCTTAAAGCTTCCTTCCCTTGTTTAAAAACTGGTTTTGTGCAGAATTAGGCTACATACATCATAAGTGGAATTCCAACACTAAGTTAACAGAATATAAGGAGGTGTATTGTCACTTTATACACAAAAAAAAACTTGTTTGCCTATTCTCTTGTCAGATCCTAGAAATAGCAAATTCTCACTTTCAGCTAATGTTAAGAATGTACTGGTGCTTCTCTCTCTAATTATGTAAAGAGTTTTGTTAGAACATGGTGTTCTCTTCTTTAGTACTTTATGAAAAAAAGTGCCACTCAGCCACAACCCTTATAAAAAAGTAAGTCTTTGTAGTGAATTACTGCAGAAAACTTGTATTAATACTTCCAGTCAAGCTAAAAGTATTAGCTTATTATTATTATTATTATTATTATTATTAATCATATTTTTCTTAGGAAATAAGTGCATATTTCACTGTATATTTTTACCATATTCTAATACTTATTTGCATGTATATTAAGCTAATTTTAAGTGCATAATTATCCTAAGCCTAGTAAGTGTAGCTGCTGAGTGTCCTTGGATATGTAAATCTCTCTGTCACCATGCCAAGCAGTGTGGAACACATTAAGACATTCGTCTACCACACACGCCACACCATCGTTGAGGGCAACATCCAGCGAGATCACACCTCTTGATGAGCCTGTGTTCTGCCATTTCTATACAGCGAATGGAGTGGTGGGCTCCAGGAAAAAAAGCTGTACTGGCAGCAGTGAGGAAGGAAGCATGTGGGCAGGGGGAACACTTGTGGCAGTTACTGTTCCAGTTATTGCATAGTGTCACAGTGTCAATCACGGGTCATTTCACAGTCATTCCTTTTTTAAGAAATTTTCATACCACGTGGAAATGGAAATAAAAAAAAGTCTTTTACTATGTTACTGAAAGACTGTTTTTGAACATGTGGAGCACTCTGAAAAACACATCCTTCCTCCATGGCAGTGATCTGATCTCTTAATATCATTTGTAATCATTATCATATAATATATAAACATACATAGAGGTGATGTATATAATTTGGTAAATTTGTATCATCAGCATACTGTGTTATGCAAATCAGCACTATGTACTGCTCAAAAAATAAAGGGATCTTATGGTGAAAATTTGAACAATGTAGTTCCAGAGCATTCCAGCTTCAAGCTTTTTTTCCACCTAAGTTTTCACTAGCCAGGCAATCACAATATAACTATATCACTTTTCTTATGAATGTAGCATTATGTATGTAATAAATCACAGTTAAATAAGCTACAGTATAAGTAATGGTTGTCACAAGGCAGTGATGGCTCAACAAATAGTGTTTGTATGACTTACCTTGAATCTTCACTATTGTACAATTTCGGGCACTAGTTCACCAGTTAACACACTCATGGACCGACCGGCTTAACGCTTTTATTAAAGAAAACACAAAACACCAACACACTTCTTATGTGGGGGATATACAGTATCCTTTATACCAGGTCTGCTATGTGTAGACATGGTGGCATTTTGTAGCTTCCTTAATTTTAATTTTTTTTTTAGGAAAAAAGGCTGTGGATAAACAAAAACACTTTTAGAAGCTGAACAGCAGTAGATATATTAATTGTGTTATCAGGTATTTCTAAACTAATATGTAATTAATATTCAACATAGTATAAACTGTACTGAATTTAAATTTTGAAATATTTTTGATAAAATTTTCTTTCAGGAATTAGCAGGGGTTTGGTGCCTTAGCTAAGAATTATATGGCCAAACTATACAGAATGTTGTTACTTACTTAAGATAGAATTTACAACATTTACTCTAATCATTCTGTTTATTTCTTATAATAAAAGAACAATGATATTTTCTCCCTAACAATAATTATCCCTCAATCTTTCAGGCCACCCGTCCCCTTCAGGTTGCATTAGACTTGCCCATTGATGCAAAGAGAGAGCAACAGAGGATTGTTCAACTTCTTCCCAGTCCCCTCTACACTTTGTGGGTACAGGTGAGTGCAGTCTTGTTCTTTTCTTATCAGCTTAATACAGGGTTGGAAAACACCCAGTAAAAAAAAAAAAAAAAAAAAAAAAAAAACTGGATTTTTTTTGGATTTTATTGTTTTTTTGGGGTTTTATTGTTTTTGGGATTTTTGTTCATTCCTTATATTTATATGTAAATCAGTTTGAATAAGCAATTAAAAATAATCTTGCGTGAAATAAAAGGTTTGAAGTGTTATCTGAAGAATAGACACTTGTTTAGGTCATGTTGATACTGGTTGGTCTGGTTGGACAAAGCCTGTGTTAACTTGTACTGTGCAGGAAATGAATAGGTTGGGGTTCAGTTTCATTGTAACGATCTTCTCTTACATGCCTTCATTTTCATCAAGATTTGTCACAACTTCCCCAATCTCACATAAAGGAGATAGGGGAAGTTGTGACAAATATCTAGTGACAGCCGTTTTGTCTTTTCCATTTACTTTCATTCTTTTGCATAACGCCAGATAGGAAGGCAAACCACTTAAAGCAGCAAAACACAGCTATACAACATAAGATGTGCAACAAAGCAGGACCAAAGACAGATTGAGGATGGAGAAAGTGGGGAGTCAGGAACCCAGGAAGAGCTTGCGATGCAGCACTGTGATGTCATGAGCTTGGTCTTGGCAGGGGGATATTTGAACTGTACACCCAGAATATTGTTGTTAGATTTAAATCTTCCACATTAGATATAAGTATAGAAAGAGCTTCTTGTTGATATAAATATAGAAAGAGCTTCATGATAGTGTTAGATGCAAATTACACACACACACACACACACACACACACACACACACACACACACACACACACACACACACACACACACATGCATATATATATATATATATATATATATATATATATATATATATATATATATATATATATATATATATATATATATATATATATATATATATATATATATATATATATAATTTATTTATTTATTTATTTATTTATTTATTCATAAAAGCCCATTCATTTTTATATCAAGATCTTGTTGCAGGGCAGCACAGTCTTTTTGGTTTGTCACTTTCCTCATTATCTTGGCATTATCTGCAAACATACTTATGTAGCTTGTAATACCTTCTGCCATATCATTTATATACACTGTAAACATAATCAGTGCCAGTACACATCCTTGTAGGACTCAGCTTATCACCTCCTTCCAGCTTGATTTGGTATTTCAAATTACTGTCCTTATTTTTCTATTGAGTATAAAATTTTCCATCCATTTCAGTACTGACCCTCCAATTCCTGCTTAATGTTTCAATTTCCACATTAGCCATTTGTACAGCATCTTATCAGTGGCTTTTCGAGTCCAATTATATAGTCTACCCATCCTTCTCTTTCATCCACTGTATTAATTACATTAGAGTAGAAGCTTATTAAATTTGTGGTACACAATTGACCTCCTCTGAATCCAAATTCTTTCTGTTAAGATGTTGTTTGTCTCTAAGTGTTCTGTCCATTTTTTTTTTAATTATCCTTTCCCATATCTTTGTTATCACACTTGTTAACAAAATAGGTCTATAGTTCAGAGGTCTTCCCTGTTCCCATTTTTGTATATTGGAACTATGTCTGCCTGTTTCCAGTTCTTTAGTACTTTTCATGGTCTAGTGAGATGTTAATTAAGTCACAAATCTTCTCAGACAATTGAGGACTACACTCCGCTAGAACCCAATTTGATACACCATCTGGTCCTGCCATGTTCCTCCTATCAAGCATGTCCATCATTTTCTTGACTTCTTGTCTTGTTGGCCTTATCCTTGTTAGTTCGCCTTGCCTTTCTGTTCTTATCATTTCATTGAAGACACTTTCTCTAGTGAAAACTGACTGAAAACTATTATTCATTACCTGTACTAATTCATTTGTATTTTCTATTATTTCATTATTGACTGTGAGCTTCTTAATTTCATCTTTAATTTTGAATTTGCTATTGATATATCTATAGAATAATTTTGGTTCATCCTGCACTTGTCAATAATATTTATTCTTTTCATAATTCTTCTGTTCACTTTTTCAGATCCTTTTTATCCTTTTTTAATTTGTCCAGTTGTCTTGTCTCTTGTTTTTTCTCCATTTGTTCCATACTTTTTCTTTTCGTTGTCTGGCTTGTAAACATTTTCAACTAAACCACTCTTTTTTTTTTCTTTTTTTTCGGTATCCATTTATCCACTCCTTTTTTGTTTGTTTTTAGGAAGATGGCCCATTTCTTATCAATGTCATTTGTGTTGAAGAATGAATCTCATCATGCATTCTCAAAGTACTAACAGTGGCTGGAAATTTGCCTTGCTGTAGTTATACCAGTCTTTTTTCTTTTTTTTTGTCCTCATTTTTTATTTCCATATCCCTTTCATTTAGTCAGTGTGTGTGTGTGTGTGTGTGTGTGTGTGTGTGTGTGTGTGTGTGTGTGTGTGTGTGTGTGTGTGTAGACTACAGTATTTTCTTGAAGGTTTCCATTTTTACATTTTAAATTTTGATTGCAAATTTCTTGCTACCCTCTCATCAATTTCAACACTAAGAATTGCCAATTTCATCACTGAGAGACATGAAACATTGAAATATACATTACAATGCGTTTCTATGTTTTGTTCATTGGTGACCATTTTATAGTTGTTTTGCCCCCTGCTGACAGCAGTTGCTGTATTTCCTTGTTTATAGGTTGAGTTCTGAAGGCCAAATATTTAAGCAAAAGATTGGAGGTCAACCCAAACACAGGGATCAGATTTCGTAGGTCGAGAATTCAGGAATCCAAGCGTTGTGGAAATTTCCAATTGTATCACACACAATATCAATGCGTTACTATTTTGTACTGTATCACATACAATATCAGTGTGTTATTTATTTGTGCTTCGACTTGTATAGAAATTGTAAAGTTATACTAAGGGGTAATTAAGGTTAATCTAGTGCAAACTAAGTATTACTTAATAAATAAAATGAAATGGGAGGTAGAAGTGTACAAAATGTGTGTAGCTTTATTGTGGCAAGGAAACCAGGAGGCAGCGAGTCTGCCTGCCGTGAGAGTAGTCACCACCTAGACGCCAACAGATAAACAGTCCTATTAAGACGCATTATTACTTTTCTATCAGTTTTACTTACTTAAATTTGCTAAGTTAAGAACTCAAAAGCTTGGAACCATTGGATAATCTCAAGGAAGCTGTCTTAGCTATGAAAACACAGTCAGTCACTGGCTTTGAACATGAGTGACTGCAACTCACCACTGCTCCCAGCCAGCTTGAACCACACCTAAGTTTTCATCTATTTATAATTACATTTAGTGATGCTTTCTGTGATTATGTGTTAGCTGGGAGACACTTGGGTGAGTAATCAACTCATATAGTTCCGACAAACATGATAGGAAGGGCTGCTAGCAACTCTCAGCTGTAGAAGTTAAATATTGACTTACTATGACCAATAAACAAGCGAGTTCTTTACCAGTTACTTAGTAATGAAGAGATGTGTTGTGCCTCTAGCAGATAAAGCTCATGAATATATACTTAATAGACTACAGTAAAATCCCTCTTATCCGGCATCAACGGGACTGCCGACATGCCGGATACTTGAATATTGCCGGATACTTGAATAGAAATGAAATTATGTCCAAAATCACCACCCTACACTCATGCATCTTACCATAACAAAGATCAGCTGATCTTAATCAGCAGCTGATCTGATCAGCTGCTTAACCCTTTCCTTCCGGCAATCGTATATATACGATTGCAAAAATGCGTCCGTAGCGACAGCGATCATACCCGTAATCAAGAATTTTCGCGCTTCAATTTTGAGCTCCAAGCGCGGTTTCTCGAGTCAGATGGTGTGAGTGGAAGTGTCTGGCATGTTTCCACATGTAGTGTTGTCACTAGCTCTGGAAATTTAGTGGTAACTAAACTATTTTCCCTTTCTCCGGGTGACACTTGGCAACCCCAGTGACCCGCCGGGTGGAAAGCACTCGCCGGGTGGAAAGCACCATGATACTCGTAAGTGCGAAGAGACATCCTGATAAGAGCGAAGGATCTCAGATCATAATTCACGATGGAGCAGGACAGAACATATGTATTTAGCAGTGCTTCTGAGTTTGAAGACAGTGACAGTGAATATTTAGAAGAAGCTGAAGAAAGCGAACACATTAGTGAGGACTTGGAAAATGATTTACAGGATCCACCTGTTTTATCAGAAGAGAGAGATGATACCTATCATTCTTTCATGTTAATTTTTTCATTATCTTGGATTTTATAATAAAATGGTAGAAGGTAACTTGTCAGAGAGAGAGAGAGAGAGAGAGAGAGAGAGAGAGAGAGAGAGAGAGAGAGAGAGAGAGAGAGAGAGAGAGAGAATGTTATTTGCCTGAAACTTGATATGAAAAGGGATGAAATTCTCTCTCTCTCTCTCTCTCTCTCTCTCTCTCTCTCTCTCTCTCTCTCTCTCTCTCTCTCTCTCTCTCTCTCTCTCTCTCTCTCTCTCTCATTGGAAGTGTACAATTTCCCCTCCAAGATGAGAGAGAAAGAGAGAGAAAGAGTGTGTGTGTGTGTGTGTGTGTGTGTGTGTGTGTGTGTGTGTGTGTGTGTGTGTGTGTGTGCGCGCGCACGCGCGGTGTCATCGCTCTCCGGGCTGTTTCTGGATGACGGATCACACAGCGGGAGGAGGAGGAATCCTTTATAAGGCATAAACTGAACTTTCAGAGGTCACATCGAGCTACAAAGTACATCATTGTATTCAGAATAACAAAGAGAAAATAATTATTAGTATTCAAACAATTTTCTGACAATTTCTAGGTTTACCATTTTTAGCCGTCATACAAAACAGGAAAATAATTTAAGCGCTGAAAGGAAAGGGTTAAGTGTAAGCACAACATGCTTCCTATTTTCTACAACTTTAGGCATGATGAAGGCATCAGGCGATAAACAGTGCACACGCAGGACTGAGTCACTGAGTAAACACAGTGCAGTGGGCCGCGGGTGGCGCGAAGCAGTGTGCTCTGGTGGCGAGGGGACAAAGTATGCCTCGTGCGGGAATTTTAATTGATTTTATGAGTACACATTGATTTTTTTATTGAGTTTAAGGCTCGGGGAAAAATGTGCTGGATACTTGAAGCTGCCAGATACTCGAATGCCGGATGAGAGGGATTTTACTGTACTTGACTTTATATTGTGGTTTCAATCTTTGTTGAAATGCTGAGCACAGGCTTGGTCACTATATACATATAATACATAATCGAAATGTCCATAAATTGAAGTACATGATAAAAACTCATTAGAGATTGTCACATTCAGTACATATAAGTACAGCACCACATCATGTGTCTTTGTTTACGTACATCTGTGGTATCACAATAGAGAGAGGGAGAGCCCCTCTCTCTCTCTCTCTCTCTCTCTCTCTCTCTCTCATATACCTATTATTCCTATAAAAGATGGTGATTTAATACTGTAACTTATAATTCCATTACTAGCACAGCACTCAGAGATTAATTGATTTTTTTGTTAGGTAGATGTTAGAAGTTGCTGCTCTTCATACAAGTGGTTGACCTATATACAAAGTATACTGCCTAGAAATCAACCTCTGCTTAAGGAAATGCAGTAAGTTGACTTGTGGTACTAAGAGACTGACTCTTGGAAGTTAGTTTGACTTCTAATACTAAGAGACTAACACACAGCTGGTGGTTTAACACGCAGGGGCAAGGGAGAGGAGAAATTTGTGGATGGGCTGCTGCTCCAGGTTGCAGTGAAGGTACACATGCTGGCACAATATGCAACAGTTCTGAGTGTTCCTTCTTGATTTCCCAAGACACAATGAATTGAGTTTTTATCAAAGTATGCCTTAGGAGTGCATCAGTCTTCATGGAAGTCTTTCCCTGCTTGCCAGGAAGGGAATTTCATTCTCATTTAGACCATTGCTAGCGGCAAGGATTTGAAAGATAGTGGCAACATAGGCAGCAGCCTCATTTGTTTTGACTCCTGCTTGCCCCAGTGTAGTGATATGGGCCTTCTCCACCTGTACCATTTTTGTCATTTTGGTGGAAAATTATTGATCTTTATACTCCACAGTGAAAAAACATCTGGGTGGGCAAATTCAGGGACAAGAGTTTATCCCTGCATTCTAGTGTAGCCATTGTTTTTATCATGTGATCACACTATTATTGTGGAGTTGCCAGTGCTCACCATTTGGATCTATTCAAAAGCATGTGAGCTTTACAGAAGATGGAATTGAGAGTTATATACTGACTATTTTGAATGGTGAGTTGCACCGTCATCCACCAACACTGTGAAAAATACAGTAAACCCTTGGTTTTACAGACTAATTTAGAGAAACTCAGTCAGTTTATGTCACGAGTCTGTTTGTAGAGGCAGGAAAAAAAAAAAAAAATATATATATATATATATATATATATATATATATATATATATATATATATATATATATATATATATATATATATATATATAATACCTTTCCTTCTGTATCTTTCCCACCACTTTGTTTACTACCTTTTTAAGTTCTTTTCTCTCACTGCTTTGTTATTCTCCTTTTTTTTTTAACCCAGTGACAATAACACATTTTATTTTATCCACAGGTTCCATTAGAAGATTTGTTGCTCCTGATAACTTTCACCACTGTCTGTTATTTTGGCCACATTCAATTGCTCCTCAATTATTTTCTCAAAATTTACACTGTCACTTTGCATGGCCTCTTTCTCACTCATGTTTTTCCAACTTTTCCACTTTTCTCAAACTTCTTATATCTTTCTTGGAACTTTTTCATGCATCTTGTCTCTCTCTTAAATTAACAACAGTTTTATTTTAACATTTGCTTCCATTTTCTTTTTAAAATCCTCTATTTATTTCACAAGAACATTACATTGATTTTTTAACTGTTCTTTCTTGGCTTTCAATTCATTTAATGATTAGCCTGGGGCTCTTCCATGACTTCAGTTTTTTCAAATTATTTTTTTCAATATAATTTTCCAGGTTCAGCACCCTTATCTGCTACATTTTTGTGTCTATCTCTTTGTTCTCTGTGCCATATCCTGAGAAAAACTTCTAATTCAAGTTGAACTGATCGCTCTGGATGGAAACAATCCTTTTACAGTTTGGCTTCATTTTTCCTTTATATTTCATTTCATCACTATTACTGTTTTACCTTATGAAGACAGAGACAGTACTGCACCATCCCCATCTCACTTTGCCACAACATTCTTATTGTAGAGACACTCCATGTCTTTGTGTGTGTGTGTGTGTGTGTGTGTGTGTGTGTTGTAGTAAGCATGTGGAAGAGCTACCATGTTAAAACTTACTGTATTATTGAACTATAAAGACATACCAATGTGCTTGAGACAAAGAATACAAAAGCTGGTACATTCTTATCAAAATTAACAACTATGGTTGCAGTTACTAGGAGTGGTCAGTTTCCAAACTATTCTTGGTCAGTCCCCAAACCCTCTGACCTTGTCCGTTAAATCTGAAATCCATTAAAAGTGGGTCTGTTAAACCAAGGGTTTACTGTATAAATGATGCCAGAATAGATCCCTGTGAAACTTCACTTAATATTGTGTACCATTCTGACTTAAAGCTGACCTCATTTCTCTATTTTTAAAGCCTTCTATCCATTTTAGGGGACTGTCCTATAAATCTCCATTGTTTTCAGTTATTCGTATCGATCTTGTGAGGCCCTTTATCAGAAACCTATTTTTCTTGAATTGTATTTATCTTTCTGACAGGCTCATGGCACACACACACACACACACACACACACACACACACACACACACACACACACACACACACACACACACACACACACACACACACACACACACACACACACACACACACACACACACACACACACACACATGTATGTGTGTATTTTTAAATCCATATTTTCAGTATACCAGGGAATCTCCAAACTTAATGATGAGTGTTCTACTTAGGAATGTCTGTCTTGTCTGTCCAGGTATACCTTCAGTTATACTGAGGCACTTTCCTTTTCCAGGTGTCAGCATATGGTGAAGCTTTTGATTCTAGCATCAAGGTTGAAGTTTTTGGGGACATGGAGGCAGCCAGGAAGCTCATCACAAAAGAGGAGGAACCTCGTGCTGACATTTACTCTGAGTCTGACAATGAACAAGACCAGCAGGAGGTGAGGACCACAGAAAAGCTGAAGATGATGTAGGAAAAAAATTTTCTCTAGTATTACTACTACACAACATAAAGTTTGAAAAAAATTATTTGTGCATATGGGTTCATCATGTGCAACTAAACTTTTACTCTACTTTGTGCTTTGTATTATATGTTTTAAGCCTGGTATGTGGTTTTTTGGGCCATACACATAAAAGTCTTGTATTGTAATTTTAAAGTAAATTTCTAACACACTATTTCTTTACAAGATATAAAGAAAAAGAAAAATTTAGAATAATGTATTCAAAATAATTCTACAAAATATTTTTGATTTAAAGAAGCGGAGGGGAAACATAATCAGACTACACACACCATAGTTGAATTGGAAGAATACTGTTATCATATTCCTGGTGTTTGAAAAGATGACTAATGGAGACAGCAAGGAAACAAAACCCTCCTCTATATTTTTATTTTTAAAGGGAGACAAAGTCTGGTGTCATATCAGCTGCCCTCTTTTACAGGGGATGCCAGCAATAGTATATCATTAGACATGCTGGAATAGCATCTCTCTCTCTCTCTCTCTCTCTCTCTCTCTCTCTCTCTCTCTCTCTCTCTCTCTCTCTCTCTCTCTCTCTCTCTCTCTCTCTCTCTCTCTCTCTCTCTCTCTCTCTCTCTCTCTCTCTCTCTCTCTCTCTCTCTCTCTCTCTCTCTCTCTCTCTCTCTCTCTCTCTCTCTCTCTCTCTCTCTCTCTCTCTCTCTCTCTCTCTCTCTCTCTCTCTCTTGTGTCACACTCCCTGGATTACACACATATGTGCATGCCATAAGAAACATGTGTTCTCAACAGATCAGCTGTTGAGCAGAAAACACTCCAGGACCATCATAAGCTGGAGGCTTGATGTATGTAAATTATCTGGTGGGAGCAGTCTTAAGCACTAGATCAGGGGATGCTGTGAACCTATCATTAAACCCAGCTGTGACCTCACTGAACGTTTCCCTTTGTGTCTCACTACACAAGGGAGCAGTCTCAGCCTGCCCTCTAAAGATGACTCTCTTCCTTCACATAAAACTACATGCACTTAATTACACACACACACACCCTTCTCTCAAAATTCAAAATTATCATGGCAACTCCAACACCAGACTCAGAGTCCCCATCTTTTTTTTTTTTTTTTTTTTTTTTTTTTTTTATGTAGGAAGGATACTGGCCAAGGGCAACAAAAATCTAATAAAAAAAATGCCCACTGAAATGCCAGTCCCTAAAAGGGTCAAAGCAGTGGTCAAAAATTGGTGGATAAGTGTCTTGAAACCTCCCTCTTGAAGGAATTCAAGTCATAGGAAGGTGGAAATACAGAAGCAGGCAAGGAGTTCCAGAGTTTACCAGAGAAAGGGATGAATGATTGAGAATACTGGTTAACTCTTGCGTTAGAGAGGTGGACAGAATAGGAGTGAGAGAAAGAAGAAAGTCTTGTGCAGCGAGGCCGCGGAAGGAGGGGAGGCATGCAGTTAGCAAGATCAGAAGAGCAGTTAGCATGAAAATAGCGGTAGAAGACAGCAAGAGATGCAACATTGCGGCGGTGAGAGAGAGGCTGAAGACAGTCAGTTAGAGGAGAGGAGTTGATGAGACGAAAAGCTTTTGATTCCACCCTGTCTAGAACAGCAGTATGAGTGGAACCCCCAGACATGTGAAGCATACTCCATACATGGACGGATAAGGCCCTTGTACAGAGTTAGCAGCTGGGGGGTGAGAAAAACTGGCGGAGACGTCTCAGAACACCTAACTTCATAGAAGCTGTTTTAGCTAGAGATGAGATGTGAAGTTTCCAGTTCAGATTATAAGTAAAGGACAGACCGAGGATGTTCAGTGTAGAAGAGGGGGACAGTTGAGTGTCATTGAAGAAGAGGGGATAGTTGTCTGGAAGATTGTGTCGAGTTGATAGATGGAGGAATTGAGTTTTTGAGGCATTGAACAATACCAAGTTTGCTCTGCCCCAATCAGAAATTTTAGAAAGATCAGAAGTCAGGCGTTCTGTGGCTTCCCTGCGTGATATGTTTACCTCCTGAAGGGTTGGACGTCTATGAAAAGACGTGGAAAAGTGCAGGGTGGTATCATCAGCATAGGAGTGGATAGGACAAGAAGTTTGGTTTAGAAGATCATTAATGAATAATAAGAAGAGAGTGGGTGACAGGACAGAACCCTGAGGAACACCACTGTTAATAGATTTAGGAGAAGAACAGTGACCGTCTACCACAGCAGCAATAGAACGGTCAGAAAGGAAACTTGAGATGAAGTTACAGAGAGAAGGATAGAAACCGTAGGAGGGTAGTTTGGAAATCAAAGCTTTGTGCCAGACTCTATCAAAGGCTTTTGATATGTCCAAGGCAACAGCAAAAGTTTCACCAAAGTCTCTAAAAGAGGATGACCAAGACTCAGTAAGGAAAGCCAGAAGATCACCAGTAGAGCGGCCTTGACGGAACCCATACTGGCGATCAGATAGAAGGTTGTGAAGTGATAGATGTTTAAGAATCTTCCTGTTGAGGATGGATTCAAAAACTTTAGATAAGCAGGAAATTAAAGCAATAGGACGGTAGTTTGAGGGATTAGAGTGGTCACCCTTTTTAGGAACAGGTTGAATGTAGGCAAACTTCCAGCAAGAAGGAAAGGTAGATGTTGACAGACAGAGCTGAAAGAGTTTGACTAGGCAAGGTGCAAGCACGGAGGCACAGTTTCGGAGAACAATAGGAGGGACCCCATCAGGTCCATAAGCCTTCCGAGGGTTTAGGCCAGCGAGGGCATGGAAAACATCATTACGAAGAATTTTAATACGAGGCATGAAGTAGTCAGAGGGTGAAGGAGAGGGAGGAACAAGCCCAGAATCGTCCAAGGTAGAGTTTTTAGCAAAGGTTTGAGCAAAGAGTTCAGCTTTAGAAATAGATGTGATAGCAGTGGTGCCATCTGGTTGAAGTAGCGGAGGGAAAGAAGAAGAAGCAAAGTTATTGGAGATATTTTTGGCTAGATGCCAGAAATCACGAGGGGAGTTAGATCTTGAAAGGTTTTGACATTTTCTGTTAATGAAGGAGTTTTTGGCTAGTTGGAGAACAGACTTGGCATGGTTCCGGGCAGAAATATAAAGTGCATGAGATTCTGGTGAAGGAAGGCTTAAGTACCTTTTGTGGGCCACCTCTCTATCATGAATAGCACGAGAACAAGCTGTGTTAAACCAAGGTTTAGAAGGTTTAGGACGAGAAAAAGAGTGAGGAATGTACGCCTCCATGCCAGACACTATCACCTCTGTTATGCGCTCAGCACATAAAGACGGGGTCTCTGACACGGAAGCAGTAGTCATTCCAAGGAAAATCAGCAAAATACCGCCTCAGGTCCCCCCAACTAGCAGAGGCAAAACGCCAGAGGCACCTTCGCTTAGGGGGATCCTGAGGAGGGATTGGAGTGATAGGACAAGATAAAGATATGAGATTGTGATCGGAGGAGCCCAACGGAGAAGAAAGGGTGACAGCATAAGCAGAAGGATTAGAGGTCAGGAAAAGGTCAAGAATGTTGGGCGTATCTCCAAGACGGTCAGGAATACGAGTAGGGTGTTGCACCAATTGCTCTAGGTCATGGAGGATAGCAAAGTTGAAGGCTAGTTCACCAGGATGGTCAGTGAAGGGAGAGGAAAGCCAAAGCTGGTGGTGAACATTGAAGTCTCCAAGAATGGAGATCTCTGCAAAAGGGAAGAGGGTCAGAATGTGCTCCACTTTGGAAGTTAAGTAGTCAAAGAATTTCTTATAGTCAGAGGAGTTAGGAGAGAGGTATACAGCACAGATAAATTTAGTATGAGAATGACTCTGTAGTCGTAGCCAGATGGTGGAAAACTCGGAAGATTCAAGAGCGTGGGCACGAGAGCAGGTTAAGTCATTGCGCACTATAAACGCAGCATCCAGCTTTGGATCGAAAATGAGGATAGAGAAAGTAGGAGGGAACAGAAAAGGGGCTACTGTCAGTTGCCTCAGACACCTGAGTTTCAGTGAGGAAAAGAAGATGAGGTTTAGAAGAGGAGAGGTGGTGTTCTACAGATTGAAAATTAGATCTTAGAGGAACCGCGAATGTTGCAGAAGTTAATGAAGAAAAAGTTGAGGGGGTGTCAAGACACTTAGGGTCGTCGAAAGAAAGGCAGTCCGACCTGGGGACATTTATGGTCCCCTCCCCAGATGGGGACTCCGAGGCTGGAGGGAACCATAAATGCCTCCAGGTCTGACTGCTCTTCTGGTATTGTCTCTAAGTGTCTTGACACCCCCTTCAATTTTTTCTTCATTAACTTATGCAACATTCACTATATAAGATTAAATTTTCAATCAGTTTTTTTTTTATGTAGGAGGGACACTGGCCAAGGGCAACAAAAAATCAATAAAAAAAAAGCCCACTGAGATGCTAGTAGAATGGTCATCCTTTTTAGGAACAGGCTGAATGTAGGTAAGCTTTCAGTAAGAAGGAAAGGTAGATGATGGCATACAAATCTGAAGGAGTTTGACTAGGCAAGGTGCAAGCACGGAGGCACAATTTCGGAGAACAATAGGAGGGACCCAATCAGGTCCATAAGCCTTCCAAGGGTTTTCAGCGAGGGCATGGAAAACATCATTGATAAGAATTTTAATAGATAGGATGAAGTAGTCAGAGGATGGAGGAGAGGGAGGAACAATCCCTGGTCGTCCAAGGTAGAGTTTTTTAACTTTTTACAGTGGGTGATGGTGTGGTTAGCATGGTATGACCATGGGTAGTGGAGGTAAGGAAATGCGGGGGGCGAGTGAGCTGAATGGGATGTGGTGGAATAATGTTCCTGGGAATTAGCCATGATGGAGGTTAGCTTTAGACTGACAACCCTTGCTGTCCGACTCAAAGCCAGTGTGGTCATAGATAGCCCAGGCCAGCAAGTCAGGGTGAAAAATAGCTTTATTTTAGGAAAGATACTGATTGATGTCCCCAGTCCTTTAGTGGCAGGACATCAATCTTTAGGGGTTTATAGAGTGTCAAAATCTTTCAAAATCTAACTCCCCTTGTGACTTCTGGCACCTAGCCAAAAACATCTCCAGTAACATTATTTCTTTGTCTTTCCCTCCTTTATTTCAACCTGATGGCACCAATGCCATCTCATTTATTTCTAAAGCTGAACTCTTTGTCCAAACTTTTGCTAATAACTCCACCTTGGATGATTCAGGGGTTTTTCCTCCACCTTCAACTCCTCCACCCTCTGATTACTTCATGCTACCCATTAAGATTCTTTGCAGTGATGTTTTCCATGCCCTTACTGGTCTTAACCCTTGGAAGGATTATGGACCTGATGGGGGTCCCTACTATTTTTCACCAAAACTGTGCCTCTGTGCCTGCACCTTACCTAGTCAAACTCCTCCAACTCTGTCAATCAACATTTACCTTTCCTTCTTGCTGGAAGATTGCCTACATTCAGCCTGTTTCTAAAAGGAACAACCACTTTAATCCCTCTAACTACTATCTTAAAAAAAAAAAAAAAAAACAGCTGTCCCCAAGGATATCAGATCAAAGACGGTGGGGCAGTATTATATATTATGGTAAAATTCATTAATCACTTGTTTTGTGCTCAGTGTACTGATGCTCAACACTGGTGATCTCAGACACCAATAGCTGTTCAACATTTTGTGCTCATTTGGAAATATGGCTGAGAGAGAGAGAGAGAGAGAGAGAGAGAGAGAGAGAGAGAGAGAGAGAGAGAGAGAGAGAGAGAGAGAGAGAGAGAGAGAGAGAGAGAGAGAGAGAGAGAGAGAGAGAGAGAGAGAGAGAGAGAGAGAGAGAGAGAGAGAGAGAGAGAGAGAGAGAGAGAGAGAGAGAGAGAAGCATGTCTTGTGGAATAGCAAATACAATATTAGAATTATGTATTGCTGCTCCACATCAGTTAGTAAATTAGTTTTCATATTCCACCTTATTAAGAGTCAGTTCCTATTGCCACTTTGTATTAACTTTGAGTCCTACCAACAGGAAAACCTTTCACGAAAAAAGCGTTCTCACAAGGCCCAGAAAATGGATGCGGATGACCTAGATGATGGAGTACGGCAGACCTTGGGTCTCCACCCCCTCAATGTCAAAGTCACTGTTAACACTAAAGGTTAGTATTATAGTAATCTCCTTGAATTTTCTTTGATTTTTTAAATGGACAACTGCAGTACAGTAAAATCCCTCTTATCTGGCATCAACGGGACCGCCGACATGCCGGATACTTGAATATTGCCGGATACTTGAATAGAAGTGAAATTATGTCCACAGTCACCACCCTACACTCACGCATCTTACCATAACAAAGATCAGCTGATCTAATCAGCAGCTGATCTGATCAGCTGCTTAAGTGTAAGCACAACACGCTTCCTCTTTTCTACAACTTTAGGCATGATGAAGGTGTCAGGCGATAAACAGTGCACATGCGGGACTGAGTCACTGAGTAAATACAGTGCACTGGGCCGCGGGTGGCGTGAAGCAGTGCGCTCTGGTGGTGAGGGGACAAAGTATGCCTCGCACGGAAATTTTAATCGATTTTATGAGTACACATTGATTTTTTATTGATTTTAAGGCTCGGGGAAAAATGTGCCAGATACTTGAAGCTGCCGGATACTTGAATGCTGGCTGAGAGGGATTTTACTGTATCCTCTAAAAAGAGTATGTCCACCCACTGCTTCAGCAATCAGTTTGCAAGACTATGATCCTTTAGTGCACATTTTATTTGTATTTTATTTAGCATTTTATGATTATGCTTTGTTTTTTTTATTTCATTACTGTTCTCACAAAAAGAGCTCTTAATATCTTTGATTATTTCCTCTCTAGATAATAATTTTCTGCAGAGGTTTAAGATAGTTTGTAACTTCACAGCTGTCTTTTCTTATTTGATAGCATAGTGAAGCACTTCAGCAAACATTTGTACACACTGCCCATTACACAATTGCTGGAGCATGATTTTGTTTGTAGATTTGCACTTATGCAGATTGGCTATTTTGCATTTGTAGAATTGTTTTCCTAAACACAAACCCATCAGTAGACTTACTTTTATTTTTGTTCTTTAACAGTTTTATTTTTGTTCTTAAACAATTTAATATTCTTTTTCAATGATAAAAAGTGAATGTACAACAGCAGTCTGGTGAAAGTTTGTGGTTTGTTAATTGTCTCTGATTGTTCAGTTATTGATCTCTTTATCTGCATCTGGTATTTATTCCTAAGAACTCCCTAAATGGGATGGCTGTGGTAGAGTTCTAGTCAACCTAGGGATTCATATAAAGTGGGAAAACCATGGGAACACAATAGCACTGAAAATCTCTTGACAAGACTATTGTACCACTCACACAGTTCTTGAATACACCCCTCCTCAATTAAGTAAGTAAGTAAGTAAGTAAGTAAGTAAGTAAGCAAGCTTTATTGTCACATTGAATTACATACAACATGAAAATCTTCTTGGCTTGCTCAGTAGCTCATCCACATAATATAATATAATATACTAAAAATAATACATCATTAAAAATACACACTCACACACATAAAACAAAAGTTAGCGGGAAGCAAAGGAATTGAAGAGATCTATACTCTTAGGAATAAAGGTATTTTTAAATCTAGTAGTTTGCAGCTTTGGGAGGGCAAGTCTTTTACCAGATCTCAGGAACTTGTATTGGCAGTGCAGTGGATGTTGGACATCATTCATAATTTTATTTAGTTGTTTTATCACCATCATAATATATATATCATCTAGGGAATCAGTTCTAGCTTTAAGTTTACCAGCGTTCTTTACAATTCTTTTGAGTTTATTTCTATCTTTACATGTTAAGGATCCATACCATACTGTAATAGCAAAGCTCAAAATGGATTCAATTACTGATTTATAAAATAGTGATAATATTGATTGATCTATATGGATGTTTTTCAATATTCTTAGAAAATTAATTCTCTGTTTACATTTTTGTATAATTTAGTTGTATTTGAAGATCCTGTTAATTTGTCATCAATTATTACGCCAAGATATTTATATTCATGTACTCTTTCAACTTGCTCATTGGCTATGACTAGATCCATCTGCAATTGAGCTGAGCTTGATACTAATTACCATAAACCATGGAAGTCACAGAAATCATCTCCAGAGGTGCTGTTTGCAGTAGTAGGGAGAGAGTAAGAGAGAGAGAGAGAGAGAGAGAGAGAGAGAGAGAGAGAGAGAGAGAGAGAGAGAGAGAGAGAGTTGGGGTAAAAATCTTTCAAAGATTACAACCCAAGAAGATGGCTGCACTGATTGCAATCTTATGATAGCAACACTTCAAGCCACAAGGTCCTCATGTGAGAAGAGTCTACAGTTAACTTTTCTCATTTGAGTTCCAAAGTCAGTGTGAGGGTATGGGGTAAAAATATATGCTGGCTAGGCATTCAGATTCTGCATCACTGCATATATCAGCAACCAGCATGCAGGTCTGCTGTCATGCTTGTGAGCTTGTGTTTGCCAAGGTTGCAGTGATTGCTTCCATGTTTGTTCCCTATCTGCAGGCATTATTTTTGCCCTGCTTGGTATTCCTGATCTTTTCCATGAGTTCAGTGCCCATCAAGAGGTGGAGAATGGCTCTGACTTTGGAGAAGAAGCAGTAAATCATTGAGTTGGGTTACTTCATTGCTCGCCTTATCTTAGAGAATGGTGTCCCCAATAATGTGCTATATGACTTCTGCAAAAATAAGGACAGGATCAAACAGTACCAGCTGGATTTTAGCAAGAAACTCAAAGAATGTTGGTCATTGAGTTATGAGTGTGCCAAAGTATGCTTAAGTTGATGAGTTGACACTAACTTTGTTTGCCAACGGCATACTGCAGGTGTACTAGTAAGGGACAGAAGTCAAAAATGCAGCTTTGAAATTTGCTCAGCTGCATAATGTGAAGGATTTCAAGGCTTGTGAAGGTTGACTCTTCTGATTCTAGCTTTGACTAAGAGTTTCTTACAAAAAGTTCTCTGTGAAGCTCTGGATGCTAATGAAAACAGAGAGTTGAGGATTTTCATCAGTTTTTCAATTTTGATTGAGATGGAGGACTTCCTTCTCTCTCTCTCAAATGCATATATAAAGCTGACAAAACGGCTCTTCTACTGCACAATGTCCTTGAACACCCTGGCAGATGAGAAGAAAATGCATGGATTATATAACCATAGAATTTTATTGTACCATATCTTGGAGATCCTATGGCTTTATTAACTGATGTATGAGAGGGATAACTATGATAACAAAAGAAAATATTAATGATAGACAATGATTAGAGGAGGAAACTGACACCTGTGACTCTATTTTAAGAATATGGTTATGTGAAATTTCCCTAGATTTAATAGTGATTATAGATATTTTTTTTTTTTTATCTTCCTATGAGGGAGTACAAATTTAATGATTTTTGTATGTTCTGAAATGTTATTCCAAATTTTAGGCCCTCTGAACATTAACCTCTTCAGCATGATGACGCATTATATGCATCATTTCATCTCTCGTAGCACATTTGAGTGACGCGCATACTGTGTCATGGTCATTTGAGCCAGTGTGTGTTTAATTTCTTCTTGGATATAGTATGAGATCTTTCAGAATGTTGGCAGGATATGATACGGTGTTTTATGTTCCTCCCAGTATTATTCTAATGTCAGAGTATGAGGGAATTTCATGCACTCATAGTGGATCTTAGCAGATGGCTTCTACCACTGGCAGTCAAATATCCTTGGTTTCTACCATGAAATAACGCAAATAAAGTGAGGGAAAATATGATACTTGTGAGTGTAGAAACCTCCCGCCCATTGAGCTGCCAGTACATACTTGCACCTTTGGTCATGCATCATGTCGTCCTGCCCCTCCCTTCCCCACTCCTCTCATCTGTTTCTGCTTTTATATTTTCCTTTTCTCTGTTATCTTGAAATGAGAGAGAGAGAGAGAGAGAGAGAGAGAGAGAGAGAGAGAGAGAGAGAGAGAGAGAGAGAGAGAGAGAGAGAGAGAGAGAGTGTGTGTGTGTGTGTGTGTGTTTCATGTGAAACTATTTCAGTCTTGCACCAACAATACATCTCTGTTTCATTGTACAAAATTGTTCTGCTATGGTGAACATTTATATACCTCTTTCTCAACCAGTCCCTCCCTATATCTCTTATCTCCCCTTCACCCTCTGTTATCTAGTATCTTGCTCTTTTCTCTCCCTTCCTCCTCACAAGCATTCACAAGAAAAGTGGTGGGGTGGGTAGTGGGAAAGAGTGTGACAAAGCAAAATGTTTTGCAGCAATTATGCTTTGCTTTTGTTCTATTATTAAAGTAGTGGAACATATTTCTATTTGTTGTTATTTAATTTATTGCCAAAATATTATTGTATAATTTAGTGGATGACAACATCTACACACATATGAGGTGGCTGTCATCTCTCTCTCCTCTCCTCTCCTCTCCTCTCCTCTCCTCTCCTCTCCTCTCCTCTCCTCTCCTCTCCTCTCCTCTCCTCTCCCCTCCTCTCCTCTCCTCTCCTCTCCTCTCCTCTCCTCTCCTCTCCTCTCCTCTCCTCTCCTCTCTCTCTCTCTCTCTCTCTCTCTCTCTCTCTCTCTCTCTCTCTCTCTCTCTCTCTCTCTCTCTCTCTCTCTCTCTCTCTCTCTCTCTTAGCTGGTACAGTAGTTCCTCGCACAAGAAACATTCGAATAATTCACTGATAAGGAGATGAAAAGATGAAAAATGGACAAATAGATAATAATGATTGTAATTACTCCAGTGAGGTCTAAAACATTGTTCAGGGGGTGCTGTGAACTTATCATTAAACCCAGCTGTGACCTCACTGAATGTTTCCCTTTGTGTCTCACAACACAAGGGGGCAGTTAGAGCCTGCCCTCTAAAGATGACTCTCTTCCTTCACACAAAACTACATGCACTTAATTACACACACACACACCCCATCTGGGGAGGAGACCATAAATATCCCCAGGTTGGACTGCCTTTCTGTCGATGACCCTAAGTGTCTTGACACCCCCCTCAACTTTTTCTTCATTAACTTCTGCAACATTTGCGGTCTAAGATATAATTTTCAATCTGTAGAACACCACCTCTCCTCTTCTAAACCTCATCTTCTTTTCCTCACTGAAACTCAGGTGTCTGAGGCAACTGACAGTAGCCCCTTTTCTGTTCCCTCCTACTTTCTCTATCCTCAATTTCGATTCAAAGCTGGATGCTGCGTTTATGTGCGCAATGACTTAACCTGCTCTCGTGCCCACGCTCTTGAATCTTCCGAGTTTTCCACCACCTGGCTACGACTACAGAGTCACTCTCATACTAAATTTATCTGTGCTGCATACCTCTCACCTAACTCCTCTGATTATAAGAAATTCTTTGACTACTTAACTTCCAAAGTGGAGCACATTCTGACCCTCTTTCCTTTTGCAGAGATCTCCATTCTTGGAGACTTCAATGTTCACCACCAGCTTTGGCTTTCTTCTCCCTTCACTGACCATCCTGGTGAACTAGCCTACAACTTTGCTATCCTCCATGACCTAGAGCAATTGGTGCAACACGCTACTCGTATTCCTGACTGTCTTGGAGATACGCCCAACATTCTTGACCTTTTCCTGACCTCTAATCCTTCTGCTTATGCTGTCACCCTTTCTTCTCCGTTGGGCTCCTCCGATCACAATCTCATATCTTTATCTTGTCCTATTGCTCCAATCCCTCCTCAGGATCCCCCTAAGCGAAGGTGCCTCTGGTGTTTTGCCTCTGCTAGTTGGGGGGACCTGAGGAGGTATTTTGCTGATTTTCCTTGGAATGACTACTGCTTCCGTGTCAGAGACCCGTCTTTGTGTGCTGAGCACATAACAGAGGTGATAGTGTCTGGCATGGAGGTGTACATTCCTCACTCTTTTTCTCGTCCTAAACCTTCTAAACCTTGGTTTAATACAGCTTGTTCTCGTGCTATACATGAAAGAGAGGTGGCCCACAAAAGGTACTTCCATCACCAGAATCTCATGCACTTTGTATTTCTGCCCGGAACCATGCCAAGTCTGTTCTCCAACTAGCCAAAAACTCCTTCATTAACAGAAAATGTCAAAACCTTTCAAGATCTAACTCCCCTCGTGATTTCTGGCATCTAGCCAAAAATATCTCCAATAACTTTGCTTCTTCTTTTTCTCCTCTATTTCAACCAGATGGCACCACTGCTATCACATCTATTTCTAAAGCTGAACTCTTCGCTCAAACCTTTGCTAAAAACACTACATTGGACGATTCTGGGCTTGTTCCTCCCTTTCCTCCACCCTCTGACTACTTCATGCCACGTATTAAAATTCTTCGCAATGATATTTTCCATGCCCTCGCTGGCCTAAACCTTCGGAAGGCTTATGGACCTGATGGGGTCCCTTGTATTGTTCTCCGAAACTGTGCTTCCATGCTTGCACCTTGCCTAGTCAAACTCTTTCAGCTCTGTCTGTCAACATCTACCTTTCCTTCTTGCTGGAAATTTGCCTACATTCAACCTGTTCCTAAAAAGGGTGACCGTTCTGATCCCTCAGACTACCGTCCTATTGCTTGAATTTCCTGCTTATCTAAAGTTTTTGAATCTATCCTCAACAGGAAGATTCTTAAACATCTATCACTTCACAGCCTTCTATCTGATCGCTAGTATGGGTTCCGTCAAGGCTGCTCTACTGGTCATCTTCTGGCTTTCCTTACTGAGTCTTGGTCATCCTCTTTTAGAGATTTTGGTGAAACTTTTGCTGTTGCCTTGGACATATCAAAAGCTTTTGATAGAGTCTGGCACAAAACTTTGATTTCCAAACTACCCTCCTACAGTTTCTATCCTTCTCTCTGTAACTTCATCTCAAGTTTCCTTTCTGACTGTTCTATTGCTGCTGTGGTAGATGGTCACTGTTCTTCTCCTAAATCTATTAACAGTGGTGTTCCTCAGGGTTCTGTCCTGTCACCCACTCTCTTCCTATTATTCATTAATGATCTTCTAAACCAAACTTCTTGTCCTATCCATTCCTACGCTGATGATACCACCCTGTACTTTTCCACATCTTTTCATAGACGTCCAACCCTTCAGGAGGTAAACATATCACGCAGGGAAACCACAGAACGCTTGACTTTTGATCTTTCTAAAATTTCTGATTGGGGCAGAGCAAACTTGGTATTGTTCAATGCCTCAAAAACTCAATTCCTCCATCTATCAACTCGACACAACCTTCCAGACAACTATCCCCTCTTCTTCAATGACACTCAACTGTCCCCCACTTCTACACTGAACATCCTCGGTCTGTCCTTTACTTATAATCTGAACTGGAAACTTCACATCTCATCTCCAGCTAAAACTGCTTCTACGAAGTTAGGCTTTCTGAGACGTCTCCGCCAGTTTTTCTCACCCCCCCAGCTGCTAACTCTGTACAAGGGCCTTATCCGTCCATGTATGGAGTATGCTTCACATGTCTGGGGGGTTCCACTCATACTGCTCTTCTAGACAGGGTGGAATCAAAAGCTTTTCGTCTCATCAACTCCTCTCCTCTAATTGACTGTCTTCAGCCTCTTTCTCACTGCCGCAATGTTGCATATCTAGCTGTCTTCTACCGCTATTTTCATGCTAACTGCTCTTCTGATCTTGCTAACTGCATGCCTCCCCTCCTCCAGCGTCCTCGCTGCACAAGACTTTCTTCTTTCTCTCACCCCTATTCTGTCCACCTCTCTAACACAAGAGTTAACCAGTATTCTCAGTCATTCATCTCTTTCTCTGGTAAACTCTGGAACTCCCTGCCTGCTTCTGTATTTCCACCTTCCTACGACTTGAATTCCTACAAGAGGGAGGTTTCAAGACACTTATTCATCAATTTTTGACCACTGCTTTGACCCTTTTATGGGACTGGCAATTCAGTGGGCATTTTTTTTATTAGGTTTTTGTTGCCCTTGGCCAGTGTCCTTCGTACATTAAAAAAAAAAATAGTAAAATGAGAATTACGAAAAGATGATTAATAAATCACACAAAAATAAAACTAATGGCAACTTTATTTATAGAAAACAATGACTCCTGTGTGATAATTTCTTCTTTTGTGTCAGACTGTTAGTGACTTGCTTACAGTTGGTGAGATAATATGTGTGATCATTCACCCCATTGACACCCCCCCCCCTTCTGCACCCTCTTCACACAAACCTTCCTCTCCACATCATCAACCTTCCCTACCTTCCTGTTTCCTCCCCCTGCTCATCTTCACCTCTCCCTGCTAATTTTTTTTTCAGCCTCCCTCTCTCCCATCACCCACCATTCCTTCCCTCATCACTCACCCTCATCACCACCACCACCTTCCCCTTCACATTCACTCCCTCCTCCATCTCCCGCTCCCCCATCCATCACCATCATCCCCCATCCATCACCATCATCCTCACCGCCACCAGCTGCCGAAAACATGTTTGACTTAAGTCATTCAACATTCATACTTTATCAGTCAGAGGAGGAAGACTACAACCTTCCATAGCTACCACCTTCTGATGAAGATTATTGAGTAAAATATAAATTGCAATTTATTTTAGACTGAATATTGGTGTGTAAGGCACAATGGAATCATTCCAGATATTCTGATACATAGTAGTATTATGATTATGTTTAGTTTTGTGAATGTCAGTGATAGAGTTTTAAAGTTTGCTGCGCACGTGGAAATCCCGGATATGATGTGTGGTGCGTGTTTTGACTTGCTGTACCAAATCTTGATATGTGAAGACATCAGTGTGGCTGTGAGGAAAAGAAGTGTGTGTATGGAATCTGGCTGCAAAAATAAGATCAGGAGTTATATAATGAATACAAAGAGTGGAAAAAACATTCATTCATTTCATTTGCAAGCTGCAAATGAAAGGTGAGGTAGTAAGTTAACATAAACTTCCAGATGAACAAGAAAATGTTCTGGAAAAAAATAAAAATTACAAAGAAGGAAATATCTAGGAATGAAGAGACTGAATGCAGATGATGGGACATTGCTGAGTGAGAGGAATGCAATCTGCAAAAGATGGGCAGAATATTTTAAAGGATTGTTGAATGTTGAGGAAGAGGATGGAGCAGTGATTGCTGCAGTTAGTGGAAGAAATGACTCAGTGCATTAGGAGAGGTAAACAGTGTACCAATCATGGGAAAGAGGCTGAGGGAAATAGGAAAGTGGAAGCTGCAGGTTTGGATGGATATGCTGGAAATTGCTTGAAGAATTGTGGGGAGAGCATTATATTGTGGTTGGTAAGATAACTTAATGTGTGCCTTATTGCTGGCAAGGTGTCAGAAGACGGGACATTTATATGTGTAGTTCTTTTGGATAAAGGAAACGAGATAGACAAGGATACTGAAACTATTGGAGTATAAGTTTGCTACATGTGGTAGGAAAGATGCATGGTAGGGTGCTGGTAAGTAGAATAAGGGAAGGAACAGAAAATGGTACCCAAGAGGAACAGAAAGGTTTTAGAAAAGGAAGTGGTTAAAAGCACTTGGGTATTTTTGTGTCAAATTTAGCTTTTTTTTTTTGTCCAGTTTGTAACACTGCCCACGAGCTAGCTCGTTACTCTGTCTCCATCCCACCCTCACCAAGGTCACACACAGTAACATTGGTTCAGATGTGACCTGCCCTGCCTGAATGAGATGTAGACTTGGTTTGTGAGAAAGTGGTGGAATCCACCTCACTTGATAGTTACTAGCTGATCCATTATTATTTCCCTCCTACACACACACACACACACATTCAGATTCATATGTCTCTGTTATAGATTTGCTGAGCTTGATACAAAATTTGATGTTCATTCTTGGTTCCTGTTTGGAAATTGCAAATGAGTCAGTACACATGGTCATAAAAACTCCTATAACAGAGCTCACAAAATTCACAGAATGACACCAGTAGGCAGACTGCTCAATGACTTTTACTGCTTAGTCCCACATCACATACATCCCTGTTCTGCTGTTTGTTTGTGTGCTGTGGAACTAATCTCAGAACTCTGTGATACCATCTTTTTTTGAAAATTGTATTATTTTTAAAATTTATATTAATTTTCCTTCCATGGTATTAGGTTGTAAGATTCTATGTAAGTATATAAGCAGATTATATGCAATGCAAATCATTCTCATTCATTACTGTTAATAACATTTTGGCTTCTCTCCCTCCCCTTAAAGTCATGGAAACTAAGATGGATTTGAATTTATTCTTAGGGATTTTGTGTGGGGAGCAGATTGCTTCATCTCACTTACCCCTATTTGGGAGGGATGTCTGTTTAATATATAGATGGTTGATCATGAAGCTGAGGAGCAGGCAACTAGTTGTTGTGTAGGAAGAGCATTGCAATGGGTAAGGGAGGGGCAGGTTACCCTTGAAGTGTGGAGAGATATTTTTATTTTTTTTAATTTTTAAATTTTTTATTTTTTCTTCTCTTTTTTATCATGTAGGAGGGAAACTTGCCAAAAAAAAAAAGAGAAAAAAAAAGGCCACTGAGATGCCAGTCCCAGAACAGGGTCCAAAGTGGTAGTAAAAAATTGAAGGATAAGTGTCTTGAAACCTCCCTCTTGAAGGAATTCAAGTCATAGGAAGGTGGAAATACAGAAGCAGCCAGGGTGTTCCAGACTTTACCAGAGAAAGGGATGAATGATTGAGAATACTGGTTAACTCTTGCATTAGAGGGGTGGACAGGATAGGATGAGAGAAAGAAGAAAGTCTTGTGCAGTGAGACTGTAGGAGGAGGGGAGGCATGCAGTTAGCAAGATCAGAAGAACAGTTAGCATGAAAATAGCAGTAGAGGATAGTTAGAGATGCAGCATTGTGGCGATGAGAAAGAGACTGAAGACAGTTAGTTAGAGGAGAGGAGTTGATGAAATGAAAAGCTTTTGATTCCACCCTGTCTAAAAGAGCAGTATGATTGGAACCCACCCAGAAATGTGAAGCATACTCTATACATGATGGATGAGGCCCCTGTACAGAGTTAGCAGCTGGTGAAAAAAACTGGTGGAGACATCTCAGAACACCTAACTTCATAGAAGCTGTTTTAGCTAGGGATGAGATGTGAAGTTTCTGGTTTAAATTATAAGAAAAGAACAGACCAAGGATGTTCAGTGTAGAAGAGGGGAACAGTTGAGTGTCACTGAAGAAGAGGGGTTAGTTGTCTGGAAGATTGTGTAAAGTTGATGGATGGAGGAATTGAGTTTTTGAGGCATTGAACAATACCAAATTTGCTCTAACCCAGTCAGAAATTTTAAAGAGATCAAAAGTCAGTGTATAATATCGGCCCATCTGAGATGGCAGTTTGGTATTAGCACTCTGGAAAACTTGCTGGATACAATGGATTATAAAACCATTTATTATGTTATTTGCAAATTGTTGAACCTGTATGCTCAAGTATGATGTCTCTGAGTTTTTATTTTGTTGGATTTTCATGTTTAATTTTTGCAGTCATTTTTTGTGTTTTATTGTGTTTCATTGGATTATTCATGTTTAAGCTTTATATTCATTCATTGTTTATTTATTGTATTTTTTTTTCTTTTTTATGTTAAGCTTATGTTTTAAAAATTTTATTTTGAACTATGTAGTGGTTAAGAACTTTTCATGTGTGACTGTTGTCAATAAATCATTCTATCTTGTTATCTACTATTATAGTAAAAAAAAAAACGCTCCAATTAAGTTTTATTTCTTTGCTCACTTCATTGTGGTTATAGTTGTGTTAGTAGTTTAAAATTCTTTCCAGAAGGCAACAGTGTGGTGGTCTCCTTCCATTACATGCAGGTTCTGCGCATCATCACTGCCAAGTGTACAGTATTCTTGCAGGAAAACCTCAAAGCTGCCCTTACGTGAGTATTTCCTTTATATGTGTGCAGTGTCCTGGGATTGGAAATAGCCCTCTGTAGGCCAAGGTTACCTTTTCTCAAAGCTTAGATATGTAATGGGATCATCTCACAATTATATAGCAAGATGTTACACAGCAGTGTAAAGGCAGTGGTCGAGTGGTCAACATTAGGAAGTGGTGAACAAGTGGTTTCTTCTTTGCTCAAGTCTTGCCAGTTGTGCAGTCCTATAGAGCATCATTGAGTGGCATTACATTGATATCTCACATCTGACTGTGAATGCATTTAAATGGAGTGCTAGTAGCACTATGGTAGAGTGTTTTATATAAAAATCAAGGATATCTTTGCCAGGACTAAGTTGGGCTTGACCACCAGCATCTAATCAAGTCAGAGTTTTTGTGTGTTTTAGAGATGTATATAAGTACAGTGGAGATCTTGACACTGTTGGTTATTTATTCAGATATGCAAGGCATTTTAGCAGGATTATGGCCACTCCTTTACTAACAAACAAGTTGAGTTCTGAAGGGCTGTTTGTAAGTCATTGCTTTGCTAAATATTGTTATTTTTGGTGTATACTATCCTCTTGATTTTTGCGCTTGCTTTCTTCCAAAAGCATAGTGCTAAACTCAAGAATCATGAAACTCAGGATATTGAAAACACTGAAATAAGTGCTCATTTATTCCAGCCACATAGCCTAGCATTGTGTGACTGTGTGTTTTGTCCTCATATTATGTGCAACACAGTGATGTGGTGCCACCACACGAGTATGTGTGTGTTTTGTCCTCACATTTGCTGTAATACAGCAGTGCAGCTCTACCACATCTAGAAATGTAGGAGTGTGTATTTTGTCATCACATTTAGCATGATGCAGTGGTGTCATGTCTAGAACTATGTGAGTATGTTTTGTTCTCACATCTGGTGTGATGCAGCAGTTTGTCAGTGCAGTGGAGCCACTGCAGGTTGGGAGTTGAGTGTAAACAACATGGTGCCTCTTGATCTTGATACAACAGCTGACTTGGGATTTCTTCTGAGGTTGTATCTCCAGATGTTTATTTATAACTCAGGTGTTCATAAGTAGAACTGTCTGGGTATGCAAGAAAGCTGGCAATAGATCTGCATTGTTATGGAAGGCTAGGTAAGCTACCCTACTCCCTCTTTGGGGTGTACCGATCTAGTGCTGTGAGTCCTGCTATGACAAATTTAATTAATTCCAGTCTGACATCCAGTGACCAATTTGTTCATATTCAAACTTAAAAACTTGGTAAACTGGAACTCTGTGCCTGCTTCTGTATTTCCTTCTTCCTTTGACTTAAACTCTTTAAAGAGGAAGGTTTCAAGACACCTATCCTTCAATTTTCAATTATTCTCTTGACATCTCTTTTGGGACTGGCACCTCAGTGGGATTTTTTTTTTCCCCATGGCTTGTGACCCTCTTATGTAAAAAAAAAAAGAAAAAAAGGAGGAATATTAATCACAAAGATGGACACATCATCCCTTGACTGGAATAAAGACATAGAAAAGTGGGTACCAGTATTGGGAAAAGATGAAGTGCAGGAACTGCAGGAAATAGTGAAACAGTAATGGCTTGTGAAAATATAAAAAAATCTTGAACTTGAAAAAACAAAAGATGAACTGAAAAGCTGGAAGAATTTTGCAGTATGTAAGGAAGTTCCATACATGGGTGAAAAGGCAGTGTTAGTTTGATGGGCGGTAACAGAAAAAGAAAGCATTGATGGAAAAAAAAAAGAAAATGAAAGCGTTGCTGGTTGCCAGAATGTTTGAGGAAAAAGAAATTCAGCCTGACTCTCCAACTGTTAGCAAGGAAGCTATACTGTCTTCAAAGAAGTGGGCAGTGAATTCCATTGATATCAAGGCATTCCTACAGAGTAAACAGTTTGAGTGTGAAGTGTATCTTGTTACCCCTATTGATGCAGGTTGTGATAACAGTGTATTGTGGAAACTGGAAAAACATGTAGATGGACTTAATGGTACAGTGAAGAAATGGTATCTTACAGTAAAGACTTTCCTGTTAAAGATATGATGTAATCAAGTGGAAACTGACCCTGTAGCTTTTTACTGGGACCATGAAGGAAAATTATGTGGTATGTTTTTGATGCATGTAGATGATTTATTGTGGACAGGAACAAAGAGATTTGAAAATGTCAATGCTCAAATCAGAAATAATTTTCATGTTAGAGAGCAAAGTGATGCCATTTTCATATATATTGGTCTAGATATCATGCAGAATGAACATGGTATCACTCTTTGTCAAAATGAATATTGTAAATCTTTTGAGTGTATAAAATGTACATTCTGCAAGAGGATTGAAGAAAAATGTTAAGTGTAATTATGAGGTAAAGGAAAGTCTAAGGAGTCGAGTAGGCCATTTAGGGTGATTTTGTACTAGTTCAAGACCTGACATATCATATGATGTTCTGGAGCTTAGCTTTAGCTGTCCTAAAGTTGAAGATCTGATTGAAACAAATAAGTGTCTGAAGAAAGCCTGTACTTTTGAGAGTTCAGTGCACTTCCTAGACCTGGGTGATATTTCCAAGTACAAGTTGGTTATATACAGTGATGCTTCCTTAGCTAATCTTCATGATGATTTAATAGCACTGGGGGCTTTGGTATTTTTCTCATGGGTGAAAATGGAAATAGTTATCCTTTGTATTGGGGACAAGGAAAATAAGAATAGTTGTGAAAAGCACCTTTGCTGCTGAAACACTATAATCTGTAGAAGCAGTGGATATGGTCTACTACCTGGGAAGTATGCTATCTCAAATATTGTATGGTAATGAAAGCAAGCTGTCTGTGGAATTCTGTGTTGACAACCATTCACTTTATGATAATGTGTACTGAGTCAAAAATGTTTCAGAAAAAAAGAGATTAAGAATTGACATAACAGTTCTCAAAGAAATGGTTCATAATGGTGAGTTAAAGATATTTTGGGTTGATTCAAGAGCACATTTGGCTGATGTACTGACAAAGAAGGGATTAAATCTTTTGAGAATAGCTAGAGTATTTGAAAATGGATCTTTGAAGTTGTAAGCAAATACCAGTTGACTGCACTGGTTGTAAATGAGATGGTAGGAACATTTATTTCCTGTAAAGTTTTTTGTTCATGCAAGAGAAAGTTTTTTTTGAGTTTTGCTTAAAAGAGAGAGTATGTTAATAATGTTAAGTTGTGTGCGAGCAGTGCTTTACTGATAGCGTGTCTTTTGTTTGTTTATGTGAGAGGGCACGTGCGTCTGGCATTGTAGTTGGATGTGTAGATTCTGGCTTTCATAAAGCCAAAACATTTGCCCATTGTTTTACCCTGCCACACTGATGCATGAGTTCAACAGTTGGCTGTCATAGAGAGAATATTCTGGTGCAGCTTTGTGAGGAGGCTGCTCCAGGTTGCAGTGCAGGCATTCACATTTTGATGCATTATGTAGCAGTTCTAAGTGTTCCTTTTGATCTCCCAGGATGCAATGAATGAATTTTTTATCAAAGCATGCCTTAAAAGTCATGGAAGTCTTTCTCAGCTTGCCAGGGAACTTCATTCTCATTCAGATCTTTGCTGGTGACAAGGATGTGAAAGGTAGTGGCTCTATGGCAGGCAACATGGACAACAGCCTCATTGGTCTCGACTGTTATTTGCCCCAGGGCAATGATGTGGGTCTTCTCCACCTTGTTTGTAGTGACCTGTACCATTTTTATCCTTTTGGTGAAAAAAGGTGGACCCGTATACTGCACAGGGGAAAACTACATTGGTGTGCAAATTCAGGGGCGAAAGTTTATCTGTGCAGTCTGGCAGTCTGCTGTGGCCTTGAGGTACTGAGGCATTATTGTCATCATGTGATCACAATATTATTGAGGAGTTGCCAGTGCTCACCATTTGGAACTGGACAAAAACATGTGCATAGGTTTTACAGAGGATGGAGTTGAGAGCTGTTCACAGGTAAATTTAAATGGTGAGTTACAACTTCACCAACACTACATCTAACAATAATTATGTAGTAGATATTGCAAGTATGGGGAAAGAAATAAGTTAAGTGACTTATTCTATTTGTAGTGGCTAACATTATTTGAAGAGTCTTCAGATTTCAAAAAATGAAAACTGAAAGAAAGAAAATGTTCAGTAGTTTAATTCTGGACATCTCCAGCAGAATAACCCTCTTAATTTCTATTGTTGTCTTGTTTCTTTCTTGTATAACTTTCAGTTTTCTCTCTTTCAGGGATGTAATTAGTGGAGATACACTTCTCAGCTGTCTCTTCCCTGAGGATGATGGCCACAACTCACCCAACCCAGCTAACTTTTTCCAACTGAGCCATATCCACATCAATCTGTCAGACCACTTAGCCACAACAGGCCGCCCTTACAAGTGGGCTCAGCATTTGGCAGGCCTTTCTTTCTCTAGCTACCAGCAACCAAGCATAACTGAAGACTCTCAGGAAGTGGTAATGTTTCATAGAATATTTCTTGATCTAACTCCCTTTGTGACTCACCAAAAACATTTCCAACAACTTTTTTTCATCTCTTCCTCCTCTATTTTAACTTAATGGCATCACTGCCTCTTCATCTATATCTAAAGCTGAACTCATCTTTCAGACCTTTGCTAAAAACTCTACCATAGATGATTCCTCCACCCTTTGATTATTTTATGTCTCTTATTAAGTTTCTTCGTAATGATGATTTCCATGCCCTTGCTGACCTTAACCCTTGGAATGCTTATGGAACTGGTGGGGTTTGTCCTGTTGTTCTCCAAAACTATAACCCATGCTTGTACTTTGCCTAGTCAAACTCTTTCAACTCTCTTTCCTCTTTGCTGGAAATTTGCCTACATTGAACCCGTTCCTCAAAAGAATGATTGCTGTAGTCACTCAGACTATCATCTTATTACTTTATTTTTCTGCCACCAAAGTTTTCTAATCCATCTTCAACAGAAGGATTCTTAAACATCTATCACCTCACAGTCTTATATTTGATTGCCATTTCTAATCTATCCTCAACAGTAAGACTTTTAAACATCTGTCACTTCACAGTCTTCTATTTGATTGTCAGTATGGGTTCCATTATGGCCATTCTACTAGTGATCTGGCTTTCCTTACTGAGTCTTGGTCATCCTCTTTCAGGGATTTTGGTGAAACTTTTGCTGTTGCCTTAGATATATCAAATGTCTGGCACAGAGGTCTGATATCCAAACTACTCTTCTGTGGCTTTTGTCCTTCTCTGTAACTTCATCTCAGGTTTCCTTTTTGACTGTTCTGTTGCTGCTGTGGTAGATGGTCACTGTTCTTCTAAGTCTGTTAACAGTGGTGTTCCTCTGGTTTCTGTCCTGTCACCCACTCTTCCTTTTATTCATCAATGATCTAAGCTAAACTTCTTGCCCTATCCATTCCTATGTTGATGATGATACTATTCTGCACTTCTGCACATCTTTTTCATGGACATCCAACTCCCCAGGAATTAAACAACTGCAGTGAAGCCACTGAATACCTGACTTCTGATCTCTCTAAAATTTTTGATTGGGGTAGAGGAAACTCAGTATTGTTCAGTGCCTCAAAAATTTGATTCCTCCATCTATCAACTTAACACACTCTTCCAGATAACTATCTCCTCTTCATTGACACTCAGCTTTCCCCCTCTTCTACATTCTCAGTGTGTACTTTACTAATAATCTAAACAAGAAACTTCACATTTCATCTCTAGCTAAAACAGATTCTAGGAGTCATCTCCACCAGTTCTTCTCACCCACCTTTCTTATGGAACCAACATCTCAGTGTATTTTTTTCTCTCTCCTCTTGGCCAGTGCCTCCTCCTTCCCCCACCCAAAAAGAAAAAAAAAAAGAAAAAAAAGGGTACACACATGTGTTAATAAACATGATTTGAATGATATACCAGATTAGGGTGCAATGTACGTGGTTTGTAGGGGGTTAGCAGTTCAGGGGATGGTGCTTGAGGGAGGAGTGACCATTTTATAATGGAGGAGGTGCCTTGTAGGTTACTCTCCCACTTGTACTGAAGAAAAAAAATGTGTGTGGTAGGAAGGTAACAAAGAAGTTTGTTGTGGTTAAGGTTGGGAAGAGACTGGCAAATATTGGTTAAGTGACTGTTTATTGTGTGGACTGCTTTGGAGGGGTTTCTGGAAACCTGTAAGGTGGTTTCTGTACTTGAACAAAAATAAGGGATTACATCTTTTCATGTGTTGTATTTTTGTTTGATGGTAGGATTTCTTGGCCTGTTTGATCTCAGATTATTTTTGGAATTGCAGTTTTGTGTGTGGCTACATTTAAATACATTATTTCTCTGTTCATCGAGTCTTTTTGATAAAGGAATGATCTGTCTGAGATCAGTTGGATATTTCAGCCAACTTTCAGTTTGCCTGGGAAGATTGGTGATGTGGTAATAATTGGTTTACCTGCCCTCCAAACCTTTGCCATCTGTCTGTTGGTGTTGTATGATCCACTGACAGAAGCTATGAAGGGCAAAATCCATGTAAAGCCTGTAATTTCTTGTGATTGTAGTGTATTTTTTATATTTTTTTTATTATTATTATGTAGGAGGGACAGTGGCCAAGGGCAATAAAAATCCAATAAAAAAAAAAAGCTCACTGAGATGCTGGTCCTCGAATAGGGTAAGAGGCAATACGGTAAAATCTTTCTTATCCGGCATTCAAGTATCTGGCAGCTTCAAGTGTCCGGCACATTTTTCCCCGAGCCTTAAAATCAATAAAAAATCAATGTGTACTCATAAAATCGATTAAAATTCCCGCGCGAGGCATACTTTGTTCCCTCGCCACCAGAGCGCACTGCTTCGCGCCATCTGCAGCCCACTGCACTGTGTTTACTCAGTGACTCAGTACCGCGTGTGCACTGTTTATCGCCTGACACCTTCATCATGCCTAAAGTTGTAGAAAAGAGGAAGCGTGTTGTGCTTACACTTAAGCAGCTGATCAGATCAGCTGCTGATTAAGATCAGCTGATCTTTGTTATGGTAAGATGCGTGAGTGTAGGGTGGTGATTGTGGACATAATTTCACTTGTATTCAAGTATCCGGCATGTCGGTGGTCCCGTTGATGCCGGATAAGAGGGATTTTACTGTAGTAAAAAATTTAAGGATGTATCTTGAAATCTCCCTCTTGAAGGAATTCAAGTCATAGGAAGGTGGAAATACAGAAGCAGGCAGGAAGTTCTAGAGTTTACCAGAGAAAGGGATAAATGAATGAGAATACTGGTTAACTCTTGCATTAGAGAGGTGGACAGAATAGGGGTGAGAGAAAAAAGAAAGTCTTGTGCAGCAAGACTGCGGGAGGAGCGGAGGCATGCAGTTAGCAAAATCAAAAGAGTAATTACCATGAAAATGGCTAGAAGATAGCTAGAGATACAACATTGTGGCAGTGAGAAAGAGGCTGAAGACAGTCAGTTAGAGGAGAGGAGTTAATGAAATGAAAAAGCTTTTGATTCCACCCTATCTAAAAGAGTGATATGAGTGGAACCCCCTGCCCCCCCAGACATGTGAAGCATAATCCATACATAGACAAATAAGGCTCTTGTACAGAGTTAACAACTTGGTGAGTGAGAAAAACTGGCAGAGATATCTCAGAATGCTAAACTCATAGAAGCTGTGTTAGCTAGAGGTGAGATGTGAAGTTTCCAGTTTAGATTATAAGAAAAGGACAGACTGAGGATATTCAGTGTAAAAGAGGGGGACAGTTGAGTGTCATTGAAGAAGAGGGGATAGTTGTCTGGAAGGTTGAGTAGAGTTGATAGATGGAGGAATTGAGTTTTTGAGGAATTGAAGTTAAGTAGTCAAAGAATTTCTTGGAGTCAGAGAAGTTAGGTGAGAAGTGTACTCTTTAGTAATAGCCAGATGATAGAAAACTTGGAAGAGTCAAGAGTATAGGCATGAGAGGAGGTTAAGTCATTATGCCACAGGTGCCTGAGGCAACTGATAGTACCCCCTTTTCTGTTCCCTTCTACTTTCTCTATCCTCATTTTCAATCCAAATTTGGAAGTTGCATTTCTGTGCATTTTTTTTTTTTTTTATGTAGGAAGGACACTGGCCAAGGGCAACAAAAATCTAATAAAAAAAAAATGCCCACTGAAATGCCAGTCCCATAAAAGGGTCAAAGCAGTGGTCAAAAACTGATGAATAAGTGTCTTCAAGAGGGAGGTTTCAAGACACTTATTCATCAATTTTTGACCACTGCTTTGACCCTTTTATGGGACTGGCATTTCAGTGGGCATTTTTTTTATTAGATTTTTGTTGCCCTTGGCCATTATCCTTCCTAAATAAAAAAAAAAAAAAATGCACAGAAATGCAACTTCCAAATTTGGATTGAAAATGAGGATAGAGAAAGTAGAAGGGAACAGAAAAGGGGGTACTACCAGTTGCCTCAGGCACCTGTGCTTTAGTGAGGAAAACAAGATGAGGTTTAGTAGAGGAGAGGTGGTGTTCTACAGATTGAAAATTAGATCTAAGACTGTTAATGTTGCAGAAGTTAATGAAGAAAAAGTTGAAGGGGGTTGTCAAGACACTTAGGGTCGATAACAGAAGAGCATTCTGACCTGGGGATGGAGAAATCTGCTGACTACAGGATGGTGACATGGTAGCTGCATCTGAAGGCAGGAAAGGCTTTCAGAGGGAGGTATTACATAGTTCATCAGATTATTAAGGATTAGGTCCAGGGCCTTCTGGGTATGGATAGAGAGAGGTGCAGGTGTCATCTTAGGCTTGTCATTTTTCTGATGGATCTACAGCACCTCTGTTCCACATAAGAATAATGTAAAACAGCATGTTATGGCAGAGGACAGCCATTCCATCACTATATATTTCTCAATGTAAAGAATGGAGGAGTGTGCAGTTGGTTATGGTGGTGGTTTCTGGTTGTAGTTGCCATACACTCTCTCTCTCTCTCTCTCTCTCTCTCTCTCTCTCTCTCTCTCTCTCTCTCTCTCTCTCTCTCTCTCTCTCTCTCTCTCTCTCTCTCTCTCTCTCTCTCTCTCTGTTTATTTAAACATAGGTACATTATCACCTGAAGGCACACTGCTGTGTGCAACCTATTTTAGGGGTGGGACACAACACACAAATATAAATATAAAGATATATACATGTGTATACATTCTTTATGGCCTTATGCTAATATGGTTAGCAGGGGGGGGTTGGGAACGAGCCCCTCCAGTGGTGTGCTGCTAACTTCACGTCCTGGGTATCCATCCCCCTGATATGAGGGATGGAGGACGCGAAGATGTTCCACAGGCTGGAGACTCTCTCCCAAAAGGTGCACGGGTGTTGGCTGGAGCGGGAACGCGGCACTTCCACTGAGTTACCACTGGATAACACCGTTCTCGTGTCCCGTGAGGTGACTCTGGTGGGCAGCCGTAGTCCTGACAGATGTGGCACACCCTGCACCTGTGCCTTGTGGAACACCACAAGGGCTGCCACGTCCCTGTGGTGTTCTAGTGGGTCGATGGGAGCCTCAGAATGGGCTGGGGCACCTGCTGCTTCCACCAGTCGCAATGCCCATCGCGGGATGCTGTCGAGCTTGCTGATGTGTGTGGCAGCACAGGACATCCAGGAGAGGGCGGCATACTCTAAATAAGGCCATATCTGGGCCTTGTAGAGTAAGAGCCTCCCTCTCCTTTCGAGCAAGTTGGCCACCCTCCTCAAGGAGGAGACTCGGTGTGAGGCCTTAAGGCCAATGGGTTTGATGTGGCGGTCAAACCGCAGCCCTCGATCCACCTCCACCCCCAGAATCTTGACAGACTCTTGGAGTTCGAGAGGAAGGCCACCAAAGCGTAGCCCTCCCTCCACTGCTGGCTCAGCAGCGGGGGATCGAGAGACTACCATTACCTGTGTCTTCTCCGGAGCAAAGGTCACCTGCCAGTGTGCCCCCCACTCCTGTATCACCCCAAGCTGCTGATTGATCTCTTCAGCAGCATGCACACTTTTGTGTTGTAGGTACAGGAGAGAGTGCAATCGTCAGCATAAGCTGAGACCGCCTGCAGCTGTTGGAGAAGATTGTCCACGTAGAGGTTCCACAGGACTGGCCCCAGCACTGAGCCCTGTGGCACTGACGCTCTCACCGGGAGGGACTTAGATGCTCTCTCTCTCTCTCTCTCTCTCTCTCTCTCTCTCTCTCTCTCTCTCTCTCTCTCTCTCTCTCTCTCTCTCTCTCTCTCTCTCTCTCTCTCTCTCTCTCTCTCTCTCTCTCTCTCTCTCTCTCCTCTCTCTCTCCTCTCTCTCTCTCTCTCTCCTCTCTCTCTCTCTCTCTCTCTCTCTCTCTCTCTCTCTCTCTCTCTCTCTCTCTCTTCTCTCTCTCTCATTGGATATGAAGACAGCACACAGCAGGAAGCTTGACTTGCACTGGTTGTTGATGTGTGGATATCCAGATATTTAACCATTGATGTTTGGTTTGATATTCAGGCATGTTTATATCTGGGTTTTGACAAGTTCAGTTATTGAACATCAGGATATTGGAGGAATTATTATATTTTCAGTCTTCACAAAAGTGAATAATTGTTTTTTTTCCCACAGCCAGCTGTGAGCCCTTCTGCCCCAGATTCTTCTCCAGGAGATGGAGAAGTGGTTGCTTGGCAGGAAAGTGCTGAACAGGTGCCAATCATTATCCAAGCCATCAGGAGGCGCCTGCAGGCCAGATTGGCTCTTCACACACAGCTGCTCAACTTGGAAACAGCAAACTCAACAAAGTAGGATGCCCATCCCTCTGTGCAGACATTATCAGTTCTTGTAGCCATAGTCATCAAATAATCTATATTTTGTATCTCTTTTCATACAGTACATCCATCAATATGTAACTAATATTTGTCTATATCTACAGTATATACCAAACTGTCAACCTTTAGGAGAGGATGGCTAAGAAAAGGTGTCCCCCTCTACATTTTTTCACACACACACACACACACACACACACACACACACACACACACACACACACACACACACACACACACACACACACACACACACACACACACACACACACACACACACACACACACACACACACACACACACACACACACACACTCTCATATCTCCCTCTTGAAAAGTTCAAGTCATAGGAAGAAGGAAACACAGAAGCAGGCAGGGAGTTCCAGAGTTTACCAGAGAAAAGGATTGTCATAGACTGAGATGTTGCATGGATTCAGTATATAAAGGTTGCTGGAAAACTCACAAACATTTTCATATTTTAATTAATCACTGCTAATTATTTACATTTCTTACAAGTCAAAATTCCTCACTCACATTCATGTTCCATTTGTTCAAAGTTATTTGGTGTCACTATATATCTCTTGAACGTATTCATTGATCAACACAATCATCATACAAGAACACAGACAATATCAAATTCATAAACACAACTAATATTCAATCATTGCAATTAATGTTCAGTTAGGAAAGCACACATGATATCAGCACCACATCATTTACCATAAATAATCCGTAATAAAGTAAATCTTTGTACACCCCACAAACCTATCATACCAAACATAAAACATCAAATAAACATTCTACTCCTCTTTTAATAATATACTTGATTTATAGACTGCATCATGCTTTCAAGCTCCACTTACTTTTAAGTTATTCTGCCCATCTCGACCCCTCTCTGGTCAGGCCCTCTGGAACCTCTGTCTCTCTGTCTGCTACTGTCTAATTCTCTGTCACTTCAGTTCATATACATTTGCTTGGGACTGTCTATTTCCCTCAGAAAAGTATCTTTATTTTCATAACATTTTACATATCTATTATTCACATTGCTCATCTACGCATATGATCCGCCCACAGGCGTGGTAATTGATACAGATACCAGTCAGGGTTTAGGGGCAGTTTGGAGGTGGAGCTTAAGTGGGCATTGGTATGTTTCTATAGGCTGATCTTTCCTCCTGGTGCCTTATACCTTGTAGCTGGCCTACTTTCCCTTTCAGTCACTTTCTCTGCTTTGTCCCCTACATCATTAATGTTAATCCTCTTTTGACTTAGGCTGCCTTCCCAAGCAGTTTATGGCTTTCTTCCTGTTTTATACTGTGTCCATGTTCATTGTTTTCTTTGTTCCCTTGATATCAAGTGCTAATAATCTTCCTGGGTGGGGTGATGACTTGTTTTCTTGCTACCTCATCTGTCTTCTCATTTCTTCTTTCTTATTACTTATTTTATCTTCTCTTCTTTATTCTTCCTTATTTTGTCTTTTTCTTCTTTTCTTCTTCTTTCTTTCTTGTTCTGTGACAACACTATAAATTCTGGTGTGAAGTCACCACAGGATGAATGATTGAGAATAATGGTTAACTCTTGCATTAGAGAGATGGACAGAATAGGGGTGAGAGAAAGAAGGTCTTGTACAGCAAGGCCACGGGAGGAGGGCAGGCATGCTGATAGCAAGATCAAAAGAGCAGTTAGCATGAAAATAGCAGTAGAAGATAGCAAGAGATGCAACATTGTGGTGATGACAGTGAGGCTGAAGACAGTCAGAGGAGAGGAGTTCATAAAATGAAAAGCTTCTGATTCCACCCTGTCTTTTTAAAAGAGTGGTATGAGTGGAACACCCTCCATACATGTGAAGCACACTCCATACATGGATGGATAAGGCCCCTGTACAGAGTTAGCAGTTGGTGGTTGAGAAAAACTGGCAGGGACAACTCAGAACACTTAACTTCATAGAAGCTGTTTTATCTAGAGATGAGATGTGAAGTTTCCGGTTTAGATTATAACTAAGGGACAGACTGAGGATGTTCAGTGTTGAAGAGGACGACAGTTGAGTGTCATTGAAGAAGAGGGGATAATTATCTGGAAGATTGTGTTAAGTTGATAGATTGAGGAATTGAGTTTTTGAGGCATTGAACAATATTAAGTTTGCTTTGCCCAATTAAAAATTTTTAGATATCAGAAGTCAAGTGTTCTGTGGCTTCCCAGTGTGAGCTGTTTACTTCCTGAAGGGTTGGACATCTACAAAAAAAGATGTGAAAAAGTGCAGGGCAGTATCATCAGCGTAGTAGTAGATAGGACAAGAAGTTTGGTTTAAAAGATCATTGGTGAATAATACGAAGAGAGCTGGTGATATGACAGAACCATGAGGAACATCTCTGTTAATAGATTTAGGAGAATGGTGAACATCTACCACAGCTGCAATAGAATGATCTGAGATGAAGTTACGGAGAGAAGGATGGAAGCCATTGGAAGATAGTTTAGAAATCACAGCTTTGTGTAAAACTATCAAAAGTTTTTGATACATTTAAGGTAACAGGGAAAGTTTTACCAGAATTCCTAAAAGAGGATGACCAAGACTTAGTAAGGAAAGCCAGATCACCATTAGAGTGGCCTTGACGGAACCCATACTGGCAATCAGATAGAAGTTTGTGAAGTGATAGATGTTTAAGAATCTTCCTGTTGAGGATAGATTTAAAAACTTAAGAGGCAGGAAATTAAAGTAATTGGATGGTAGTTTGAAGGATTTAAGCAATCACCCTTTTTAGAAACAGGCTGAATGTAGGCAAACTTTCAGCAAGAAGGAAAGGTAGATGCTGATTACAAAGTTGGAAGAGTTTGACTTGGCAAGGTGTAAGCATGGAGGTACAGTTTTGGAGAACAATAGGATGGATCCCATCAGGTCCATAAGCTTTCTGAGGGTTAAGGTCAGTGAGGACATGGAAAACACCACTGTGAAGGATCTTAATGGGTAGCATGAAGTAGCTGGAGGGTGGAGGAGAGGGAGGAACAAGCCCTGAATCATCCAGGGTAGATTTGTTAGCAAAGACTTGAACAAGGAGTTCAGCTTTAGATTTAGAGTTAGATGAGGTGGCAGTGGTGCCATCATGTTGAAGCAAGGGAGGGAAAGATAAAGAACCAAAGTTACTGGAATGTTTTTACCTAGGTGGCAGAAGTTGTGAGGGGAATTGAATCTTGCAAGATTGTGATACTTTCTATTAATGAAAGAGTTTTTGGCTAGTTGGAGAACAGACTTGGCATGATTCTGGGCAGAAATATAAAGTGCATGAGATTCAGGTGATGAACGCTCAAGTATGTTTTGTGGGCCACCTCTCTATCATGTATAGCACAAGAACAGGTTGTGTTAAACTTAAGTTTGGAAAGTTTAGGTTGAGAGAATGAGTGAGGAATGTACGCTTCCATACCAAACACTATCACAGTAGGGTCTCTGACATGGAAGCAATAGTCATTCCAAGGAAAACCAGAATAATACCTCCTCAGGTCCCCCAATTACCAGAGGCAAAATGCCAGAGGCACCTCTGCTGTATAGGATCCTGAGGAGGGATTGGAGAGATAGGACAAGATAAAGATATGAGGTTGTGATTGGAGAAGCCCAATGGAATGATTAGAGATTAGGGAGAGATCAAGAATGTTGGGCATATCTCCCAAAGTAGTCAGGATTACAAGTAGGGTGTTGGACTAGTTGCTTTAGGTCATGGAGGATAGCAAAGTTCAAGGTTAGTTCACCAGGATGGTCAGTGAAGGGAGAGGAAAGCCAAAGCTGGTGGTGAGCACTGAAGTATCCAAGAATTGATATCTCTGCAGAGGGAAGAGAATTAGGATGTGCTCCATTTAGGAAGTAAAGTAGTCAAATAATTTTTTATAGTCAGAAGAGTTAGGTGAGAGGTGTGCAGCACTGATAAATTTAGTTTGAGAGTTTCTCTGTAGTTATAGCCAGATGATGGAAAATTTGGAAGATTTAAGAGATTGGGCATGAGAGCAGGTTGTTGTCGTGTACACAGATGCAACATTCAGCTTTGGATTGAAAATAAGATTGAGAATGTAGGAGGGAACAGAAAAAGGGCTTCCCAAACCATCATAATTTTCTCTGCTCAGCTCTATCAGCCAACTTTCATCCATCACCAATTGTCTAGATATTGGATTAGAAATTAGTATAGGTAAACCAAAAATGAAAGATGAAGTCAATTCAGTTTGCAAATAACACTTTTATGGAAAGTATTTCCTAAATTGATTAAGAAATTAATTGGTGTTTATGAAAGGGGGAAATTTGAAAGGAACCAACAGGGCTAAGACTGTGAATGATGTGTGTATGAGTGTATGGTGCTTTGTCCAGGCCATCCTGTATGGAATTGCTGGCTTGTGTGTGTATATATATATATATATATATATATATATATATATATATATATATATATATATATATATATATATATATATATATATATATATATTATATATATATATATATATATATATATATATATATATATATATATATATATATATATATATATATATATATATATACACACACACACACACACACACACACACACACACACACACACACACACACACACACACACACACACACACAGGATGTCGTGGGAGGATATCCTCCCAAATCAATTCATTCTAAGTTGGAATTATCTTATGGGCAAATGCTTTTAACATCTTGGTTTAGAAGTTATGGAACATTTAAATATGAACGTGCATCACTGGCAAGTGGCTGCGCTTGGGCTATCCTGCAACATCCAGCTGATTGCTATTGCCATGTGGCATTTGTTATGTTTGAGCTATTATTTGCTACAATGATACAATGCATTCTTGAACTCAATTATATCTTTATATATGAAAGTCTCAATGTATAATTAAGTAACTTCCTCATGATGCTCATGCTCACCTTTGCTGCTGCCTCTTTCCTTCCTCCTCCTTGCCAAATCTTAGAGTGTTCATATTAAACTATCCTGTAACTTTTAAACCATAGTGTTAAAAGCATTTGACCATGGAATAATTTTAGCATAAAATGACTTGATCTTTTATATCTGAGAATATGTGACTTGCCTCCCAGGACACCATATATATATATATATATATATATATATATATATATATATATATATATATATATATATATATATATATATATATATATATATATATATATATATATATATATATATATATATATATATATATATATATATATATATATATATACACATACATACATACATACATATATACATACCACATATAGTGTTCCCTTGCCTATTAGTGGTTCAGCATTCATGGGTTCACATATTTGTGGATTTAAAAGAAAAGTAAACGTTTTGGGGAAGATAGAACTCCAAAGTAACATTTTGATTTTGGGTGGCAAGGTACCCACAGGGCTCACATTGGTTTACTAAACCTAACCTAAATCTCAAATCACGAAGTGATGAGCAAGGTAGTATTAAAGTTAGGCAAGGTAATATTAAAAGCAAGCTCCATTGAACTCAATGCAGTAGACTCAGCAGAGGAACACACAGAGGTGGCAAACTACTGGAACAATTGGCTGTCCTTCTTCCTCTTCTTGTGACCACAACTTGCCAACCTCAATAGAAAATAACCAACATGCTGGTGGTCAAGATTTCCTGAAATATTCCACTAAGTTTCCTGTGAAATGTTGCTGACTTTGAATTGCGGTACAAAATTCTTGAGAAAATATCTTGTGTGTTTATTGCAGTCACGAGAATAGGAAAAAGATCAGCTGATCGCTCCAGTAGTGAAATATGAAGGGTACTTCCTGCAGAGTGCTCCTTACCTTAACTGGGTTCATACTCCAATGGAACCTGCTAAATGTGCCCACATCCCATCCCAGAGGTTAATGAGACTAATTTTCACGTACTCACTGCTGCCACTCTTCTTTCACCCCTAACACACAATCGTTCTTTTTTGCCTCTCTCATTCACTGCTCTCTTCATACAGTTCATCCACTCCAGGCATGGTCTTCCTCTTAACAGTTTAAAAATATTTTTGTTACATGCAATAAAATGTTAATGAAAATATCAGATGAACTTGATATGCTATCTAAAAGATTGCATATATCAAATTTTTTAAGCATATTTTATTTATTTATTTATTTATTTATTTGTTTACTTATCTATTCTGTTATTTTTTATGTTTTGGTGTGGAATATATTGCTGATTTATGTAGTTATGGTGCTGTGATTAAAAATCTGAAGCACAGAAGAAAAATCACTCATTTATTCCTTTTTTAAATAAAAAAAGGGTCTTTCAAAATCAGTAAGAGATTTATATTTGAAAAACAGAAAAAACTTATCAATAAGGAAATAAAGTTAACAACTATCCCTTTGGGGATTTGTTTCTGTGTGATTTTGCATCAATCTTGGAGCGATATAAAGTATTCAGATGATATTTTAAGAGATTCTGACCAGTATCTGGAGGAGAGTGAGTAGCAGGTAGTGAGATGTGAGATGGTTCACTATTATGTGGCATTTGTGGCAATGGAGTAAGAGCAGCAAAAGTATCACATTGCACCTCTTTTGTTCATATTTACCTTGTTCTCTGTGTTATCTTATGGTTTCACCCTGCTATTGGTATGTGACAAAAAACAAAGAGAACAGAAGATACAAGAGAATTGTAGCATACCAGTGTTGTTCAGTTTCTACATTTATCTATCCACTTAACACAATTTTCCAGACAATTATCCCCTCTTCTTCAGCGACACTCAACTATCCCTGTCTTCCACAATAGAAATGCTTAGACTGTCATTTACTTAAAATCTCAAATGGAAATTTCACATCTCTTCTCATAATAAAACAGCTTCTATGAATTTAGTTATCTTGTGTTGCTTCCACTAATATTTTTCCTTCTCCCAGCTTCTAACTCTGTAAAGTGGCCTTCTCTATCCATTTACGGTATGTGGAAACAATACTCACACATACCTCTTAAACAGGATGAAATCAAAAGCTTTTCACCTCAACTTCTCTTCTCTAACAGATTCTTGATTCTCCTTTGCATTACCACAGTGTTGTATTTCTTACTATTGTTATTTCTTCTGTTGTTATTTCCATGGTTACTGTTTTTTAACTTATTGCATGCTTTCCCCCCCATCATGCAGCCTTGCTGCACAAGACTTTATATTTTCTCTCTATTTTGTCCACCTTAATACAAGAGTTATCATCTACCATAGCAGTAATAGAATGTCCAGAAAGAGCCCTTGAGATAAAGCTATGAAAAGTGGACAAAAATGAAGATGATAATTTAAGATTTTTATGCCAAACTACCAAAGGTCTTTTATTTGTAAAGCAATAAAAAAAAAAATCACTGAAATTCCTAAAAGAGGGTAGCCGTGATTCAGCTAACAAAGCAAAATCAGCACTTACAGAATGTATATTAACAATAACACAGAAGTCAAGCTGATATGTGCTTTAAAATCATCCTTTTGATGATAGGCAGAGATGTCTCAGAAGGTTTAAGTAATAGAAAAGCAATGTAACAATTAGCTATCTTTATTTTCCTCACTACTAACTACCTGAATCCTCCTACCATACTCTAGTGCTAATTAATTTTGTAATTTCTACAGATATTCTGCATGGTTCAGATACATGCAAAACCATGGTAAACAAATATAAAAAAAAATAATAATAAATAAATAGGTAATAATAAAATAAATAAAATGAAATAATCACCAATGCTAGGAAAGTAGAAAATATTGCTACTTCAGGTTGAGGCTGAGGAATGAAACATTGTGATTAAATCCCAATTTTTCATGATAATCTTTTAAATGCATATGTAGTACCTTTTGATAAAAGAAAAGGGGATAGATAGGAATGCTTCAATTATAGGGACATCAGTTTGCTGAGTGTGGTAGGAAAGGTTCTAGAAAGGGAAGTTGTGTAGACCAGACTTTTTTTACTGTAAGTTAGTTGTGTGAAAAGTTTTGGGGAAAAGAAAGTCATTTTGGCATTCATGGTCTTGGAGAAAGTGGATAACATTGACAAGAAAGGACTATGGAATGTTCTAAAAATATACAGAGTTGGAGGCAGTTTATTAGGAGTGAAGAATCTGTATGTAAATAGCAGGGGATATGTAAGAGTTGGTGATGGTGTCATTGAGTTCTTTCCTTTCCTTTAAGTTTACAACATAATTGTGTAATGTTATGTGGTCATTCAACTTGTATATGGATGGTGCAGTAAAGGAAATAGGGTTTTAGGCAGATGCCTGAGTTTGATCAATGGGGAGAAAAGGTTGTGGGACCTGAGTCAGCTACTATTTGGTGATGATACAGCTCTGGTGGCTGACTCAGAGAGGAAGTTAAGGATTGGTGGAGGAATTTTGGTGTGTTTGAAGGAGGAGGAAGCTGAAAGTGAAAGTTAGTAAAACTAAAGTAATGGAATGCCTGAAAGAGATAGTGGTGAAAAGATGGATGTAAGATTGAATGGAGAACAGCTGGAAGAGATAGATTGTTTCAAGTATTTGGTATTAACAGTTATAGTGGACAAAAAAGTGGAGACAGAGGTGAAATGCAGGGTGAAGGAAGCAGAAAAAATACTTGGTGGTCTGAGAAAGATCTTAAAACATAGGACACTAGGTAGGAGTTTAAAGGGTTTTATGAGGGAAAAGTGGTACCCACTGTGCTGTATGGTGCTGAAACATGGAACATGAGAGTAACAGAGAAGAAACAGCTTATTGTAATAGAAAAGAAAATGTTTGATGAATATAGCTATGACTACAGAGTCACTCTCAAACTAAATTTATCTGTGCTGTACATCTCTCACCTGACTCCTCTGACTGAAAAATTTTTTGACTACATAAGTTCCAAAGTGGAGCACATTCTGACTTCCCTTTTGTGGAGATCTCCATTCTTGGAGACTTCAATGTCTGCCACCAACTTTGGCTTTCCTTTCCTTTCACTGACCATCCTGGTAAACTAGCCTTTAACTTTGCTATCCTCCATAACCTAGAGCAATTGGTGCAATACCCTACTCATATTCTTGACTGTCTTGGAGATATGCCCAGCATTCTTGACCTTTTCCTAATCCTTCTGCTTATGCTGTTACCTTATCTTCTCCATTAAGCTCCTCCGATCACAATCTCATATCTGTATCTTGTCCTATTGCTCCAACCCTTCCTCAGGATTCCCCTAAGTGGAGGTGCCTCTGGCATTTTGCCTCTAGTAATTGGGGGGACCTGAGGAGGTATCATTCTGGTTTTGTCTCTGCTAGTTAGGGGTACCTGAAGAGGTATTTTACTGATTTTCCTTGGAATGACTACTGCTTCCATATGTGAGATCTGTCTCTGTATGCTGAGCACATAACAGAGGTGATAGTGTCTGGCATGGAGGCATACATTCCTCACTCATTTTCTCGACCTAAACCTTCCAAATCTTGGTTTATTACAGCCTGTTCTCATGCTATATATGATAGAGAGGTGGCCTACAAAAGGTACTTGAGTCTTCCATCACCAGAATCTCATAAACTTTATATTTCTGCCCAAAATCATGCCAGGTCTGTTCTCCAACTAGACAAAAACTCCTTCATTAATAGAAAGTGTCAAAATCTTTCAAGCTCTAACCCCCCTCCCCTCATGACTTCTGACACCTAGCCAAAAACATCTCCAATATCTTTGCTTCTTCTTTCCTTCCTTTATTTCAACCAGATGGCACCACTGCTATTTTATCTGTCTTTAAGGCAGAACTCTTAGCTCAAACCTTTGCTAAAAACTCTACTTGGATGACTCAGGGCTTGTTCCTCCCTCTCCTCCACCCTCTGACTATTTCATGCTACCTGTTAAAATTCTTTGCAATGATGTTTCATATGCCCTTGCTGGCCTAGACTCTCAGGAGGCTTATGGACTTTATGGGGTCCCTCCTCTTGTTCTCTGAAACGGTGCCTTTGTGCTTGCACCTTACCTAGTCAAACTCTTTCAACCCTGTCTGTCAACATCTACCTTTCCTTCTTGCTGGTAACTGTTCTAATCCCCCAAAGTACTGTCCTATTGCTTTAATTTCCTGCCTATTAAAAGTTTTTGTATCTATCTTCAATAAGAATTCTTAAACATCACTTCACAACCTTCTATCTGATTGCCAGTATGGGTTGCATCAAGGCCACTCTACTGGTGATCTTCTGGCTTTCCTTACTGAGTCTTGGTCATCCTCTTTTAGAGATTTTGGTGAAACTTTTGCTGTTGCCTTGGATATATCGAAAACTTTTGATGGAGTCTGGCACAAAGCTTCGATTTCCAAAGTAGCCTCCTAAGGCTTTTATCCTCTAGCACAAAGCTTTGATTTCCAAACTACCCTCCTAAGGCTTCTATCCTTTTCTCTGTAACATCATCTCAAGTTTTCTTTCTGACCATTCTGTTGCTGGTGTGGTAGATGGTCACTGTTCTTCTCCTAAGAGAACCCTGTTCCTCAGGGTTCTGTCCTGTCCCCTCTCTCTTCTTATTCATCAATGACCTAAACCAAACTTCTTGTCCTATCCACTCCTATGCTGATGATACCACCCTGCACTTTTCTACATCTTTTCAAAGACATCCAACACTTCAGGAAGTAAGCATTTTATGCAGGGAAGCCACAGAATGCCTGACTTCTGATCTTTCTAAAATTTCTGATTGGGGCAGAGCAAACTTGGTATTGTTCAGTGCCTCAAAAACTCAATTCCTCCATATATCAACTCGACACAACCTTCCAGACAACTATCCCCTCTTCTTCAGTGACACTCAACTGTCCCCCTCTTCTACACTGAACATTCTCGGTCTGTCCTTTACTTATAATCTGAACTGGAAACTTCACATCTCTTCTCTAGCTAAAACAGCTTCTATGAAGTTAGGTGTTCTGAGATATATCTGCCAGTTTTCTCACCCCCCTCCCCACCCAGCTGCTAACTCTGTACTAGGGCCTTATCTGTCCATGTATGGAGTATGCTTCACATGTCTGGGGGGGTTCCTCTCATACCGCTCTTCTAGACAGGATGGAATCAAAAGCTTTTTGTCTCATCAACTCCTCTCCTCTAATTGACTGTCTTCAGCCTCTCTCACATCGCCACAGTGTTACATTTCTAGCTGTCTTCTACTGATATTTTCATGCTAACTGCTCTTCTGATCTTGTTAACTGCATGCCTCCCCTCCTGCAGCCTTGCTGCACAAGACTTTCTTCTTTCTCTCACCTCTATTCTGTCTACCTCTCTAATGCAAGAGTTAGCCAGTATTCTCAATCATTCATCTCTTTCTCTGGTGAACTCTTGAACTCCCTGCCAGCTTCTGTATTTCCACCTTTCTATGACTTGAATATCCTTCAAGAGGGAGGTTTCAAGACACTTATCCTTCACTTTGGACCCTTTTATGGGAATGGCATCTCAGTGGGATTTTTTTTTTTTTTTTTGCTCTTGGCCAGTGTCCCTCCTACATTAAAAAAAAATTTAAAAAACATATTTGCACTGTATAGGAAACTCCCATCACTACCAACATGAGCCTTTGTGCCCTTTCTGACACTAGGCATGTCACCACATCTATCCTAGTGTACCAAGTGCTCTTTTATTCTTGCTTTTACAGTATACTTACCTTCTTGCCTTTGTGGTGATTATCAGACAAATGCTCGCCCATACTATTAATTGTGATATGTCATTGCAGTTGTAAAAAAATTGTGTATCATTCATGCTCTTTTCTGGAAGTGACATGTCTATGAGCTTTTCATCTTTTGAAAATAATGGCAAAATATTTTGGATTTTCTTTGAAATGGTTTATTTTCAGTACTTGTGAGTTGGATTGCTTTTATAACTCCAGATTTTTCTACTCAGGCTTCTATCGATTTTTTCTTCTTATGGCCAATCTCCGGCCTGTAAAAGTGAAAGACTAATTAAATATTTTTACATATTCCAACCTGAAACTATACCAGTTGAATTAAGAATTACATAAGTATGGAAATTGATATCAAGAATGTATGTCTGATTTTTATACCATGATGATTATTTCCATGCTTCCCCTACAAAAAATATTTTAATAGCATTATCACATCTTTGCATTTAACAGATACATTATCATTAGTACTATCTTCCCTTGCTTGTCAGCTGCATTGCCATCCCTGGAGAACTTCTAAGACATCACTTCCCTGGCAAAGTGTGCTCTGAGCTAAGGTCATGGCGACCCATCACTTGGGCAGATTATGAAGCCTCACCAGCTACGCAGCACTTTCGGGAGGCTCAGCTAGTTACTTCACAGCATCTATTCTTCTTGGCAGTACTGGAGCGCAAGCAAGGTAACGCTGAACAAGCTGTTGTAAATCACATAGAGATTAAGTACCAAAGATGATGGAGCTTCTTCAGTCTCCATTAATCTCATACCAATATCATAAGAAGTTCAAAGGCAAAAACATGAACAGAAAAGTAATTACTCTGACATTCTCATTTTTAGCTTCAAAGACAGATCTTATACTCTAAATTCATCTTAGTGCCTCCAGAGCTTCATGGCCATATTATAAATCAGCCCTGTTGTCGGTGTGAGCCCTTTCTTTTGTGGTACTATAAATGCGATGGGCCATGTGTGGTGGTGGGGACAGGGATGGGAGGCAACATAGTTGCCACTTGGGAAGGGTCCTTGTTGCGGACCTCTTCATCTTTCTTGTCATATATTTTATGGACTAATCCAGTGCTTTACTTAGATATTATAGTAGGAAATGATCTATGATTTATAGGAAAAATATGATCTGATTAAATATGAATGAGCAAATTAGCCTAAGTAGATGTTCTGATGGTTTGTGAAAGCTTTTGATGTATTTATTATGATTATAAGCCTATGACAACATCAGCTGGTTTTACATATCCATCAATCATAACCTGCTTCATTGAACTTTGCAGCTATTCTCTTCCACACTTGTTTTTTTCAGCAGGAGCATCGTCTTTCTTATTATTGTGGAGGATGCCTTGTTTTGTGAGCTCCACCAGTAGCCCTTGTCACCACACCAGTGGTGCTTGAACATTTGCTCAATTGATTCATATTAAAGAAGGTGCTGGTTAGGCAAAAATATCTGGTCAAGGAAATGGTGATGTGACCATGGCTTTACTGGGAAGAACAATGTGGTGAGACTCATGGGATAAATAAATCTTAGATTTGTTGGCAGGCAGCCAACTATATTACTTACTTTGTGTACATTTGTTATTTGATCAATCACTAAATATATTATTATACATTACACAATATTATTTTGTAACACTAATGTGTTTAAAAATCCTTTACAAATTATGAAGTTTTCCATATGCATGTCTGCCATGGGTAACAATCTAGCCCACAAGCATCCCAGAGGAAGGGAAGGAAAGCAGATTCATCTTTTGTACCAAGTGGATGGAGATCCCTGTCAAAGGGAAGGGGAAGGTGAAGGTGGTTGGGTTGATTTATAGCATGGACATTAACTTCCTCATTTAGCCTGTGATTCATCTCTGCTCCATAGACCGCCCCATATTTCATTCACATAAGAACTGTAATGGTAGTGTGATTTGGACATGTAACGTACATTTAGGGAAACATATTCCCTGAAAATCATCATAAGAATTTAACAAGAAATAGTGATAGAAAAATATATCTTGAGATATGTATAGAAAAAAAATGCTTATAACTTCACTTAACACTACACTTGGAATCACTTACAGGGGATGACTCACACATGATGTGGGGTGTACCATGCAGGTCAATTTTCATGCACAAATGTATTAAGTAAGAAGTAAAAATACTTTTTGAAATAAATAACACAAAGCTGAAGATAATCAACCATAGTGAAGGTGATGAGGGGATGAACTTAATTGCTGGGACACTTTCTTTGCCCAGTTTTTTGTGTTTTTGTATGTTTTATTGGTTCATTTATTTCAATAATATGATTCACATAGTTTATTCTAATAGGATGTGCAAATATATACAAGTACATATTACATGCATTAAAACAAAAAAATTAACTAGAAAGTAAAAGTAATAGATCTAGGAATGCTGTATCATCAAAGGACATAAATCATGTGAAGCAGATGAAGGATGGAATTAATGTGGTGCCATCTGATGAGAAGGTATAAGAAAGATGGAAGGAGTATGATGAGGACCTATTGAATAAGGAGAAACCATCTGATTATGATGATGTGGAATATCATAAAAATCTTTCACAAGATGTGTGCAAAGAGGGGCAGATGTGGTGAGAGCAGTTAAAAGAATGAAAAAATAATGACTAGACCAGTTTACTTGGACGACTCCAGGCAAGGTGTGAGTAGATTTATTGTAGAACTTATGGGCAAGATAGAGGATCAAGAAGAGATACCAGATTACTGGAAGAAGAGTGTGTTGGTAGCAGTACTCAGGAGTGTAAGGAGTATCATAAATTAAATTAATGAAGGTCTGGGAAAGAATACTGGATGTCTGATGCAGAGATCTTTTAATGTGACTGCAAATACAGTAATCTGCAGCACAGTTATTCATTGTATAACTTCACTTCAATTAATTACTCTTATATTAATTGTCAGGGACAAGAACAGGCTTATGAAGGGTGACTACTTCTTTTGCTGTATGTCCTTACTCAAAAATTACATTCTGTTCTGGGTTGTGTAATGACTGTCATATCTTACAGCACTTAGATATGGCATGTAGGTGCCAGAGGTTTTGGCACTTGCCAGACTGCTAACTGATAGTGCTCATACCTTTTTAGTCTGAGGTGAGGAGTGATGTCATGACTTATGTGTTGATACTAAATTGTAAGTGGTGTTATTTTTATTCTCACAATACTGAAATACCCATACCTTTCACTTTCTCTCTATTGTATAATATTGCTGCATTTTTTATGGTTATATTCAGGATAATAGTACTATTAGAATGCTATACTTATATGATAATACAGAAGTGTCAATTGATAGCAAAATATACAAGTAGGAAAACTATTAAGTGTTGAACCAAATTCTTGTAATGGAGCAATATAATTTGCAAGAACACACCACACAGCAAAAACCTCTGGAAACATGGCACGTAACATAACATGACTGCTGAAATCTTTTCAACTGGTGTGGATAGTTATGATATCCTTCATGGCAAGATATGATGATTTAATAAGTTATGACAGTCATGAATGTTTTCAACATCTTGTCCCTTGATTAAAATTGCAAATTACTTCCTTTAAGTTTTGTTATTGCAAATATTTATATTAGCTGGCAAGTGATTGGCTCATGATCTGCTTCTTGTTCATGCCTGTCTTTGAAATGTAAAGAAATTTGGCAGGAAAATGTCCATTATTTTATGTGTTATGGTGTGTCATATGGGGCAAGGGGTGGGAGACAGATGGTAAAAAGCTGAGATAAGGAGGGAGGCAGAATGAGGTTGTCCCATCTGAATAATCACTGATTGTAATGGATTAACATGAGTTCTTTCATCTGACTCTTCTATTTCTTCTCTCACCTTCATCAGTACCTAAAAAGAAAATGTACTACATATACATAATATTGATGATGATCATGATGAAAATTATAATAATAGTAATGATAAGTATAATAATGGTATCAGGGACCCTGTGACATTCACTACCCAGGCCCAGAAAACTGCCACGATCCATAATTTCTCTCAGTCCCTCCCTGAACCCACAGAGGGAGAGGACCTACTTGAAGAAGAACTTGCAACACTGGTAGTGAGTCTTACGAAAGCCCAAGCAACTAATAAAGACCAAATTAAGGCATACTCTGACACCATAGACGAGCTACCAGAAAAAAAGGCGAGTGTTGGTGGAGGCACTGGCAATAGTTGATACCCTTCTTGCCTTGAAAGACAGTGCCAGTGCTACAAGAGAAAAAGAACCATCTCCAGCACTGCAAAGGCGGAGTTCATTGAAAGAAACTGGGCAGAACATATTAATGATAACCAGGAAGCTTGAGATTAGTGGGCATTGCTAGTACAGAGCGAGAGTGAGAGTGACGGCAACACAGAGGCCTGGGACTCAGCTGACACCTCACCTAACCTCACGCTATCACCACCTCACCCTCCTCCACCCCTACGCCTTCCCTCCACCTCTCCCACATCTACTGCCCCAGACTGCCCAACACCACCACCTCCACTGACACCTCACAACAGCCCCCATCCCCCTCAACATAGACCCAGAGTGGCACGTGTGGTTCCTGCATTCCACCAACCATACCAGGGATGTGGGCAGCTGCCACGTCACCAAAAACACAAGAAGCAGAGCTCCAGGCTGGCGTGTGTTATCAGCAACACCCGAGAGGAGAACCAGGGGTCACCTCAGCAGGATAAGTGCTTCCGCTGCCACTGCAGAGGCCATTTGGGAGATCAGTGCCCAAAGCACCTCAAGTGTGAGCACTGCCAGGGACTGTACCACACAGCGGCCACCTGTCGTGAGAGGCTGGCAGAGTGCCGGCACCAGGACCTGGTAGAGGCTGTCTGGCTCAACAGCCAGGAGACATTCGCCCTCATCTGGGGCACTGCCTGGTGTCTCCCCGCCCCCTACAGCCACACCAGTTGGGGATTCCTGCCTGCCCCGCCTACAGTGCCTCACACCTACTGCCTCCTGCACCAGCAAGGGACAAGCTATCTACTGCAGTTCACTTTGCACAGATAAAAATGACATCCTTCATTGCCAGCAGGAGGCACACAGGCAGAGCTGAAAACGATCTGTGCATTGTATAAGTAAAACTTTCGAGGCTTCCACACGAACGTGGGAAAACACACACAGGTTCATCTGGGTGAATAATGCTGGTGCAGTGTTTGTGTGTGAGACATTCCTTGACTCTAGCATGCCAACAAATTGTGCCTGGATGAGAGGCTACTCAGCCTGGGTCAGGAAGGACTGCTTCACACAAGGAGGAGGAGTTGCCTTCTGCTACAAGGCCTCCCTCAATGCTGTAGTGCTGGACATGCCCATCGCAGCGGGGCTTGAAGTAATCATACTCAAGCTACTTGGTGATGGTGGCTGAGGTACACTTTGTATGGGCTATTATTGACCCCCCTCCCAGGGAACATCCCTGGTAGACTACATAACCACCAACCTTGACTGCCTCATGATAGCTCATCGATGTGACATCATCATCATCATCAGTGATTTAAATCCACGAGGAATACAGCGGTCCTTTGACTTTCTGCTCACTGTGTACAACCTCCACAACCACGCCACCTTCTCACATCACTCAGGCTCCATTCTTGACCTCATGGTAACAGATCTGCCTCCCCACGAAGTCAGCTGCTCCCCACTAGTCCTTGTAGGGAAGCTCAGACCATAAGGCCATTTTGACAAGGATAACATTCAAGAGGACCTGTGATGAGAGCTCCACCTGCACCCTGTGGCAGTGGGAAGATGCCGACTGGGAGCAGCTGCAGCACAGTCTGGTGACAACAAATTGGGCCAGTCTGCTGTGAGGAGACATGGATCAGCAGGCGGAGGTGCTACTGGGAGCACAGGAGGGGTGGGTGTCCCACAAGCTGCACAGAGTGAGGTCCTCAGACCAGCCATGGTTTGGACCTCAGTGTCGCACTGCCTCAGACAACAAGTACTGGCTATGGCATATCTACAAGCACAACCCCATGTGGCGGAACAAAGATGCAGCCGCCCACATGGAAGCTACCCAAGCCTGGGCTAAGGAACAGTGGGTGGAGAACAAAAAAAGGAAGCCGAGGGGCAGTGACATCGGCTCAAAACAGTGGTGGGACCTTGTGAAGGTAACACAAGGAGAAGACATCACCTCCACCATGCCCCCTCTCCTCAAAGAATCCAAGGAACTCCTTATAAGAAATAAGGATAAGGTGGATTTGCTGGCCCAGCACTTTGCCCACAAGATGACTGTCCCTCATCCCACCAAACTTCCTCCCCCCCTCCCTGTGGTTACAGGGGACAGGCTGACCGCAATCACCACAACTGAGGGAGAGGTTCAAGCTGCCCTTTCAGCCCTCGAGGAGAACAAGGCTGTGGGTCCTGACGGAGTAAGTCCCTGCCTACTTCGCAGGTGCTTTGGAGTGCTGGCAAACCCTCTCTCCAGGCTATTCAAGGCCATCTTGCACCAAGAAAGGTGGCTGAGAATCTGGAAGACTAGCCATGTTATGCCAGTACACAAGAAGGGCAGCAGATCGGAGGCAGTGAACTACTGCCCCATCTCCCTGTTGTCAGTGGTGGGGAAGGTGCTTGAAGGCATCTTAGTGAAGCGCCTCATGTCCTATCTCGACAGCCAGTATCTTCTCAGTGCCAGACAGTTTGGGTTCAGGAAGGCTTGCTCAGCAGCAGACCTCACCCTGCTGCTGTCAAATGAGTGGAGTGACACCCTGGACCAGGGGAGGCCCACAGCTGTCTTGCCGCTAGATGTCACTGGCGCCTTTGACCGTGTGTGGCATGCTGGCCTGGTGGAGTGACTACACACAGTCAGAGTGGGTGATGCCCTGCTGGAGCTGCTGTGACTACCTGCACAAGCAGATGTAGGTAGTCCACAGCGGGCAGCAGTCTTCTGCAATGAAAATAGGTGCAGGTGTTCCACAGGGCAGCATGCTGGGCCCATTACTCTGGAACGTGTATGTCAATGACATACTTAACCTCGTTCCGAGCGCCCACGCTTATGCCAATGATGTCACCTTGTCGCTGCCCCTCCCGCTAGGGGAAGAACAAGCAGATGGCAAGTCATCTTTGCCCCCCTAAAAACACAGCTGCTCATGGTGTCCAGGATGGTGCATGACATCTGTCCCACTCTCAATGGGGTGCAACTGATGCCTCAGCAGGTGCTGCAGATTCTGGGAGTCACGTTTGTCAGCAAGCTGACTTACCAGGTACACATAACTCAGCTTGCCAGGTCAGCAGCAGGGAAGCTGGCCTGCCTTAGAAGGATGTCCAGACTCCTGAACAGCAGGGGACAGAAGCTGCTGTACAAAGCTGAGATCCGCTCCTCTCTCGAGTTCTCCTGTCTTACCTGGGGTGGAGTAGCGCCCTCCCACCTTGCTGTCCTGGACAAGATTCAGCGGAGGGCAGAACATCTGATAGAATATGGCCTTCCCAAGCAGCAAGCCAGCCTCCACAGCCTGCACAACCTGGAGCACTGCAGGGACATGGCTGGCCTCACTACCCTATACAAGGTGCAGGAGCAACGGACACCCCACTTGCAGGAACTCCACTTGCCAGCATGCTGCACTGAGGTGCTCACTAGAGCCATTTCCATGGCAATCTTTGGTCCTGGTTACTCCATGGTCTCACTCTACCCACCACCAAAGACAGTTCAAGCAAAAGTATGTGCATTGGTGGATCAAATTTCTGGCCTCAGACAAGTACCTGGATGACCTTAGTATTGCAGCATGTGGAGGCCAGAAATTCAAAGTGTTAGTGAATCAGTGGTTCATTGAAATGTGTGACAGTGACATGGGCATAGATATTAGAAGTTCAGCCAATGAGTGACAGTGACATGTCAACAGAGTATGGCATTGGTTAGGCCTCGTGTGCGACTGTGATGCTTTGATATGTGGTAGAGGCTCAGCCTCATGAGTGACAGTGACACTTGTACAGTAAATATAAGGTCTTAACTTAGACAGTTGGGTGGGTTTTTGCATAGGGGTACCCAAAATATCTCCTTTGACCTGTACAATCCCCAACATGAAAAATGGTGTATTATGTATTAATAAGAGAGAGAGAGAGAGAGAGAGAGAGAGAGAGAGAGAGAGAGAGAGAGAGAGAGAGAGAGAGAGAGAGAGAGAGAGAGAGAGAGAGAGAGAAAATTTTATTAGTAGTATTATTATTAGTAACAATATTTGTGCTTAGTGTACTACTGCTTCAACTCCACACCTATAGGTCTAGGCATCTGTACTACAGCTACATTAGACGCACAGTAATTATTAGATACTTTTTGAAGAAAAAAGTGTGTCTAATGTGCTGGCAAATACACCAGCTTTGGGAATCCACTGCACTTCCATTATGGTTAATTTTGTGAGATACATTGAATTCTATGAGATATACACTCTTTCCAGTATATGTCTTCAGACACAACCTTTTCAGAGTTGCGCATTGAGTTCTTTCTACCAGCCTCTTGAAATGTATTCCAAATGTTCAGATATGCCTAGATATGCTATGTAACTTAAGAGAATTTTCTTACTTTAGCTGTTGCCATGGCTCTTATAGTTTTCTTTAAACTGGGAAAAGCTATGAAGACATCATTTTGTGCTTTGATGAAATATAGGTCAAAGCAAAACTTTATATCTGGTGATTCCATCTAGTTCTCCTGTTATCTTCTTTTACTATCCTTAGATTGCCATTGTGTTCATTTAATTGTCCATCTATTACTTGTTCATTGCATGATGTGTTCTGCTGATATCCACTCTTTTAGTTGTACTCAAGTTTAGTCTGCTTCCCAATCCAGCATTTTGTCTATTTCTCAACATTATGTAAAATATTATTCTTCCTATCCCACTTTATATGAATATTTGCATCATTGATAAGACTGATAAAACAAATTGTGTGTAACAGTACATTGCATAGTATCTGAATTTGTATTGTAATTCAAGTTAATATATGTTATTATAGTGCAGTTTATTTGACTACTCCAACATTGAAGTGGAAATCAAGGCCGTGGATAGGAAAAAAAGGACAAGGTTCTGCATTAAACAGATCAAGATGCTATGTGAGTTCTGCATTGCAAAAGTTTCTTGTCAGCAGGAAGCTGATGCAGAACTCATAAAACTCTTATATTGTGGCTAATGAGACATCCATTTGAGACTGGTGACTAATTTGGTAGTATATGTATGCATTATAGTGGATCCATTAACTTAGTACTTGGGGTGTTAGCTGTGCCTGGCTGTGCTGTTACCACCTCAACCTTGGAGTTACCTGACCTAACCTGGGCCACCAGGGCATGGCCTGGGAGATTCACATGTCAAGGACACGGGCAGTGGTGCTGCATGGCCTATATGCATGGCCAAGTACACTGAAAAATATACAGTATCACTGTTCCATCATCAAATCAAAAGCCATTTAAAAACCATTCAATCATATATAACAAATTATAATTTTGGAATAATTAGGGCAAAGGATTTCTGTATGAGTGAGAGAGGGAGATTATCATATGCCTGTCAACTGTGAATGTGACAGCAATGTGAGAGAAGAACAGCCAACACCTTGAGTCCCAGGCTAGGCTGGATTCACTATAGTGTTACTGGTATGATTTTATGCAGTAATGCAAGATGTTTTACCTTAAAATGTTGTGCTGGTGACAGTTGAAATATGGTGATGCTCATGTAATATTAATGTGAAATTCTGTGTTTCTTCAGTGGTGCTTGAAGCCCAAGTAGCAGTGGCACCAGACCATCCCAGCACAGTTCCTGTGGTGGCCTTAGCACTGCGCTGGGAGGGGCTGCACCATGCTGATGACATTCCACAGTTAAGAGTAAGTGTCTCATGTCACTGATGTATTTATTTATTTATTTATTTATTTATTTACTTTTGTATTTTTCTTTTATGCTGTCTTTGCGTTTGTACTATCTTCTCTTAACTTCATTCCTGTGTTTGCATTCAGAAGTTAGTTACTATCCCTTACACTCCTGTTCCCTATTTCCTTTATTGTTTGTTTTTCCCCATACATCCAATATATATATATATATATATATATATATATATATATATATATATATATATATATATATATATATATATATATATATATATATATATATATATATATATACATAGAGAGAGAGAGAGAGAGAGAGAGAGAGGCTAGGGACGAGAATTTGACACATCTTTGATAGTAGTCTATTCGCAACACTTAGTATAACATTTACCTGTGCAGAGGCACTTCTATTCCCCATGTAATTTCCCTTACTTCCTGGTGTTCATTCACTTTGAGTTGCCCTTGATGATAAAGTAATCAGTATTCACTCAGCCCCCATAGTTTAGTCACCAGAATTTCCAGAAGTAAATTGTTTTATGTGTATCAGTTAGCAGCCTACTGTGAGTGTGAGGTGAGATGGTGGCATGGGGTGGGGTGTGTCTCAGTTTCTCCCCCACATCATGAGCATGAGTCACTGCCTTAGATGCAGTTCCAAGCCGTGTTCTCACAGTCTAGTCAGTCATAGTTCAGCTATGACATGAAATAGGTGTACTGTCAGAAGGCAGATGCACGGAGGAGACTGGTTGGAGGTTTTTACAGTTAGATGGGCCAGTTGCTCTAAGGGGATAAGTGAGCAATTACTGGCCATATGCCCCAGCCTATATGGATAGTGTAGGAGTCTCCACGTCAGCCTGCCTGGGGTGTAGTTAAGTGTAAAGCACCTCTTATCAGGAATGTGATTCCTTGGCTGCATGTTACAGTGAGAGCTGAATTACACTCCTGTCCATTTTTGTGGGCACTTTGTCTGTGTAGGTGTTTTGTTAAATGCTACTGCTGGCCCAGGCTTCTAGAGAGTGCTTGGCCACAGAGGATCGCAAGTGGGTAACAAGGTAGTGAAACTTTACTCCCTCTGCAGGCCCTGTCAAGGCCTGTCATCTAGGAAACAGTAAACAATACTACTCAGTGAGAGATATAGCACTTTGTTGGACAGTGGGTGGATTTGTTACTGAGGGTGGTTGTCCAACGGGTTTTATACCTCGACCTTATACGTGGTTGTTGCTTGTAATTGTCGCTCCCAAGAGGTTGGCTGTCATTTTTTCCCCAGCTGTTGGAGTTAGTAGTTGGTGGACTATTTCTTAGTCTGTTGGAGGGAGAAATGGACTGGCAACTTCATGTGTGAGTAACATGGTGTTATGGGTGTCTGGTAAAGGGTGCAAGAGTCAAAAGGAGGATCTTGTAACCCATATTAAGCCCTGTACCAGGCACATAGGTGGTGGCCTGGGGAAACCTTTGGTTGAAAGTGATAGCAAGTTCTGCATTTTGTATTTTGTTGAGGACTTTCTCTTTATTCCTTTTATTCCTTTATTGTCACTGAAGGCATAACATGGCCATGAGCTGGGAATGTCATTCTCATTCATGACAATGGACTGTCTGCAGTCTGGGTGGAAACCTGGTATGATCACTGGCCTATATAAGGGACAGGACAGATTAGTCACGGTAGTGACATAAAAACCTTGGGTATAACCTTCTTGGGTATAACCTCTCGCCCTGTTGCCAGATTGTATCAACCTGAACAGATGTTTCTGATAGGTTCTTGCCACTTTGTTCTGATGATGTACTTGCCACTCTGTTGCCACTTCCGTCTTGGTAAGATTGTTTGCCACCACTGTATCAGATGAGATTCTTGGTATGGTTGTGATTACTCTGGAGGACCTGGTAGTAGCATGATAATGTTGGTAGTGTGGAGGTCGTGGTAGTGGTTTGGATTATGGTAGATTGTGTGATTTAATGATGGACAGGATGTACACGTGTGATACTGAGACACATTTGATAATGGATGTGACAATAATTGATTCTCTCACTCTGAAGACTGACTGAACAGATCTCAAACTGTACTCTGTCCGATCTCTCTCTCTGTCTGACTGATATGAAATGATGACTGATATGAACTGACTCTCTGAACAGACTGACTCTCTAGCTACCTGTACAGCTCTATTTATGCTAGATGAAGTGGATCAGAGTTCAGAATCTGAGATGAAGAAATGACCAATGAGATGCTTGGAAATGGGGTGAAGGAGCCAATCAGAGAGCTTCTTATTCTGTCCAATGACCAGGAAAGAATGACAGGAAGGCAATGCAGGTGTTTTCCCTAAGGACTTGCAGGAATGTAAGGAAGGTGTGATATTCCCTTGAGAGCACAATAGGGAGGAGAAAAGGTTAAAATAGACTGAGGCTGGCCATGTGGGCACGTGGTATGAAATATATGAATGATGAATATATATATATATATATATATATATATATATATATATATATATATATATATATATATATATATATATATATATATATATATATATATATATATATATATAATTGTTATGACTGATGCAATTGATACACAGAGTCTGGTGGATGTAGCACTCCCACTGATAATGTTCAGTTGCAGGGTGCTGTCTGTAACCAATGACTCCTGCAGCAAGCAGTGGTGCTTTCTGCAGATTCATGGAAAACCAGTATCAAGACTGGTCAAATGTAGTATCAAGTTTCCCCATATATATATTGTGTTATGTTTTTTCTCAGTGGTGGGAGTATGTCAGAACTATTGTTCTAACAGGGAATTCAGTGGTGATGGGTATTAGTTCAATTAAAGTATAACAATCCACCATAACGAGTGGGTTAACCTATGATGATCTGGGTTGAGCAGATTCACCATCCCAGAGAAAACCAATATCAGTCCTCTTAATAGGTGGGGAGTTGGTTAGACTCCAGCCAGCACTCAGTGTATATCAACACTCCTCTTCAGCTCACTACAGTAAAATCCCTCTTATCCGGCATCAACGGGACCGCCGACATGCTGGATACTTGAATAGAAGTGAAATTGTGTCCACAATCACCACCCTACACTCATGCATCTTACCATAACAAAGATCAGCTGATCTTAATCAGCAGCTGATCTGATCAGCTGTGTAAGCACAACATGCTTCCTCTTTCTACAACTTTAGGCATGATGAAGGCATCAGGCGATAAACAGTGCACACGCAGGACTGAGTCACTGAGTAAACACAGTGCAGTGGGCCGCGGGTGGCGCGAAGCAGTGCGCTCTGGTGGCGAGGGGACAAGGTATGCCTCGCGCGGGAATTTTAATCGATTTTATGAGTACACATTGATTTTTTATTGATTTTAAGGCTCGGGGAAAAATGTGCTGGATACTTGAAGCTGCCGGATACTCGAATACCGGATGAGAGGGATTTTACTGTACTACCTTTGGCAGACATTTCACACCAAACTCCAGCTAAGTGTTTGTCTAGTCTCAGGCCTGTGTACTGATAGATACTTAGCCATCTATGTGTCCACCCAAGCTAAGGTATATTATTTTTAACCTGGCCTTAGCCTGTATATGCTAAGTAGTGAGAAAATTAAAGAATTAGTAAAACAACATAAGAGAAAGTCCTGGGAGGAATTATGACAGATAAGTTAATGCCTGAGAAGCACATAAATAAAATAACTGGGGGTGCATAAGCTACTCAGAAATATAAGGTCAGCCTTTATGTACCTGGATGAAGATATGATCAAGAAATTGATAACATCAATAATATGACCAAGATTGGAATGTGCATCATTGGTGTGGTCACCAAGACTAAAGAAAGAAATCAGAAAGCTGGAAAGAATACAGAGTTGAAACAAAAATACCACTAAGACTGAGGAATCTCCCATATGAAGAAATACTAAAAGAATTATGGTTAACAACATTGGAAGAAAAAAGGCAGAGACCTAATAGTGATATACAGAAACAAAAAGGGAATGGAGAAGATTGATAGAGAAGACTTAGTGATCAGGGACACAAGTGATAGAGGAGGACACAAAGAAACTGAAAAAGAGCATATACAGAAATATAGCTTTTCACATAGGTATATAACAGTTTGAACGAACTCAAAGAAATTGTGTGCAAAAAACAAATTATGACCTTAAGGCAAAGTTAAATGCTAAAAATATAGAGATGGGACAGCATGAGCCTAAGTATGGCTCTTTTTCTGTATCTCACAACTAGTTGAATACACACACACACACACACACACACACACACACACACACACACACACACACACACACACACACACACACACACACACACACACACACACACACACACACACACACACACACACACACACCAAGATAATACCAGAATTGCAAGATCTGCCATATGAGGAGAGACTAGCTAGGATGCAACTCCCAATCTTGAAAAGGAGATAAGAGAGAGGTGACATTATTACATTTTACAGATTACTGAGTGAGATGGGAAGGCTAGGGAAGATCTATTTGTAATGAATGAAAGAGAAACAAAGGGACATGGAAGAAAACTAAAAACAACCACCTGCAGAAAGGACATAAAGAAGTTTAGCCTCTCTCATAGAAGCATTGAGACATGGAATGGACTGGAAGGGGAAGTGGTGTGTGCTAGAAATATCCATGACTTTAAGGAAAAGTTGGATAAAAACAATTATGGAGATGGGACAGTACGAGTTTAGCTCCTCTCCCATATGTCACAACTAGGTAAATACACACACACACACACACACACACACACATATACCATAGCCGGCGTATTAGACACACCTCTGCATAGGATGCATCCCTATTTTACAAGGATGTTTTGTGGAAAAAAAAATTATGTTTCATTATAAAGTTATTGCAAAAAAATTGTAGTGTGTGTGTTTCTGTGTGTGTGTGTTTTATATAAGATGGCTACTGGCCAAGGGTAGCCAAAAATTTTAATAAAAAGAATGGCCCACTTAATGCCAGTTCCCATAGACATGTCAAATAGAATAAGAAAAATAGAGGATAAGTGTCTTGAAATTGCCCATCATGAAAGAGTTTAAATCATAGAAAGGAGGAAATACAGAAGCAGGCAGGGAATTCTAGAGTTTACCAGAGAAAGGGATGAATGGTTCAGAGTACGGGTTGACTCTTGCATTAGAGAGGTGGACAGAATAGTGATGAGAGAACAAGAAAGTCTTTTGCAGCCAGTCTGCTGGAGGAGGGGAGGCATGCACCTAGCAATATCAGAGGAGCAGTCAGCTTGAAAATATCAGTAGAAGATAGCATGAGCTACAACAACGTATTGATGAGAGAGAGGCTGAAGACAGTCAGTTATAGGAGAGGAGTTGATAAGACGAAAAACTTTTGATTCCACTCTCTCCAAAATAACGGTGTGAATGGAACCTCCCCCACACACATGAAGCAAACTCCATACATGGACAGATAAGGTCCCTGTATAGGCTTAGCAGCTAGGGTGGGGAATGGGGCAGTGGTGAGAAAACTGGCAGAGATGACTCAGAATGCCTAACTTCATAGAAGCTGCTTTAGCTGGAGATGAGATGTGAAGTTTCTGGTTTAGATTCTAAGTAAAGAACAGACCAAGGATGTTCAGTGTAGAGGAGGGGGACAGTTGAGTGTCACTGAAGAAAAGGGGATAGATATCTGGAAGATTGTATGAAGTTAATGAATGGAGGAATTGAACATTACTGAATATGTTTTTGAGGCATTGAACATTACTGAATATGTTCTACCCCAATCAGAAATTTTAGAAAGAGTCAGGCATTCTGTGGTTTCCCTACATGAGCTATTTACTTCCTGAGGGGTTGGATGTCTATGAAAAGATGTGGAAAAGTGCAGGGTGGTATCATCAGCATATGAGTGGATAGGACAAGAAGTTTGATATAGAAGATCATTGATGAATGATAGTTAGAGTGGGTAACAGGACAGAACCCTGAGGAACACCATTGTTAATAGACCTAGGAGAACAGTGACTGTTTACGACAGTAGCAATATAACAGTCAGAGAAAAAACTTAGGATTAAGTTGCAGAGAGAAGGGTAGAAGCCATAGGAAGGTAGTTTGGAAATCAAAGCTTTGTGCCAGACTCTGTCAAAAGCTTTTGATATGTTTAAGGCAACATCAAAAGTTTCACCAAAATCCCTAAAAAAAGTGATGTTTTGTCCACACATCTGGTGTGATGCAGCACTGTGGCAGTGCAGCACCATCGCATCTAAAACAGCGTGTGCGTATTTACCTAGTTGTGGTTTATGGGAGGGGAGTAATCTCATAGTATCCCGTCTCTATATCTATCCAGTTTGATCTTAAAAGCATGAACAGTTACAGCATTGACAACGTCTTCACTGATTTCATTCCATTTGTTCACACTTCTGTGAGGAAAACTATATATTTTGATGTCTCATCTACAGCTAACTTTCTTCAACTTCTTACTGTGTTCCCTTGTATTCTGTGTCTAAATTTATAAAATGTTTTTTGTCCACATTTCCTGTACCATTTATCATTCTATAGAAGTTCATTAAATTCCCTCTCTCTCTCTTCTATTTTCAAGGGTAGCAAGAACTTCTGTGCTGTCCTTAAGTACTTTGTCATGCACACTAGGTGCAACAAGGAGATTGTTTGGGTTAAAAGTAGCCTGTAAATCATGTCAGCACAGATGAAAAATTATTCTTAGCTGCTTTACTGTATTTGACTCTTTAATTGGGCCCCAGGGACAAGTGGTCAAACCATATCACCTGATGGTTGAGCCATCCACCAGCAGTGGCCAGATCATCCTCACCAAGTGGGATGGTGGGACCACTTTGGTAACCTTCAGAGTTTTGATTACTACTAAGAAATTATACAAGTTGAAGAACTGAAAGAGCTGATACTGTAGATGTGACTTCCTTTTAGAATAAGCAGATTTCAAGAATTTAGGAAACTATTTATTTTGAATTTTTTCAAACAAGTGGCTGAACCATCACTGCTTTCTCCTACTGTTTGGAGTTTGACAGCAAAGAAGTGGATCCATGTCTTTAACTTGTTTGATGATCACAAAACAAGCTAGAAAATATGACCCAGCAAGCAAACAGTCAACAACTATCACATTTTAAGATTCATAAAGTGTATTGGATTATAAGATGCTCCAAAATTTTGGCAGGCCCTTTCTTGAAAATAATACCCTTATTTTAATTTTCCCCACTGTCATGATATTTTTAAGTTTCATATTTATTAAGTATTATGAAATTCCATTATTTCCTTTTAAAACTCCTCCAGACTTTGCATGAGTAACTATGTACACTGCATATATAGCAAAAAGCCTCAACACTGCTCTTGCCTTGAGGATTAATAGAAACAAACACAACCTAGGCAGAGAGTCAGAGAGGTAACAGTATTACATCAAGGTAAATAAAAGTTTTGTAGTACATAATCATCAATATTCTGTAAATCTTTTAGTTTAAACACTTTTTAAACTTTAAGAAGAGTAAAAAAAAAGATATTATAATATATTGCCAGGAACTGAACCTCACATTTTACTGTTTCTGAAGCAGCAAAGGTCTGTATGGCTTCAGTTATTTCCTCATGATGGGTGTTTTTTTTGCATGAAGTAATAATAATAGTACACTGGTACCTCGGTTACTGAACGTCTCTTTTTCTGAATGACTCGCTTTTAGAACAAAAATTTTAACTCATAATTACTTCGGTTGCCATACTTTAATTGAATTTTCAAACAAAGTTACTTGATTTCAAATACTACAAGACATAGCAAAAACTGCCACTTATTACTAATTTATAGTTTCTATAAATATTTACTTCATTTTTATATATTTGATGGAGAGACCCAGAGGGTAAGACAATTATTCAATAATTCAATCTTTGAAATAAGTTAAATGTGATCCCATTGAAGAAGTTGAAGAACTTCAATGTAAACAAACAAGGTTTGGCACTCAGGAATAATCCTGAGCCTCCTGTGGATCTCTTTATGACCCACAATGCCATCACCACTGCACAACCTGCCTACCTATCTAAAGTTTTTGAATCTATCCTCAACAGGAAGATTCTTAAACATCTATCACTTCACAACCTTCTATCTGATCACCAGTATGGGTTCCATCAAGGCCGCTCTACTGGTGATCTTCTGGCTTTCCTTACTGAGTCTTGGTCATCCTTTTTTAGAGATTTTGGTGAAACTTTTGCTGTTGCCTTGGACATATCAAAAGCTTTTGATAGAGTCTGGCACAAAGCTTTGATTTCCAAACTACCCTCCTATGGCTTCTATCCTTCTCTCTGTAACTTCATCTCAGGTTTCCTTTCTGACCGTTCTATTGCTGCTGTGGTAGATGGTCACTGTTCCTCTCCTAAATCTATTAACAGTGGTGTTCCTCAGGGTTCTGTCCTGTCACCCACTCTCTTCTTCTTATTTATTAATGATCTTCTAATCCAAACTTCTTGTCCTATCCACTCCTATGCTGATGATACCACCCTGCACTTTTCCACGTCTTTTCATAGATGTCCAACCTTTCAGGAGGTAAACATTTCACGCAGGGAAGCCACAGAACGCTTGATTTCTGATCTTTCTAAAATTTCTGATTGGGGCAGAGCAAACTTGACATTGTTCAATGCCTCAAAAACTCAATTCCTCCATCTGTCAACTCGACACAACCTTCCAGACAATTATCCCCTCTTCTTCAATGACACTCAACTGTTCCCCTCTTCTGCATTGAACATCCTCAGTCTGTCCTTTACTTATAATCTGAACTGGAAACTTCACATCTCATCTCTAGCCAAAACAGCTTCTATGAATTTTTTTTTAGGTGTTCTGAGACGTCTCTGCCAGTTTTTCTCACCCCCCCACCTGCTAACTCTGTAAAGAGCCTTATCCGCCCATGTATGGAGTATGCTTCACATGTCTGGGGGGGTTCCACTCATACTGCTTTTCAAGACAGGGTGGAATCAAAAGCTTTTCGTCTCATCAACTCCTCTCCTCTAACTGACTGTCTTCAGCCTCTCTCTCATCACCGCAATGTTGCATCTCTAGCTGTCTTCTCTCGCTATTTTCATGCTAACTGCTCTTCTGATCTTGCTAACTGCATACCTCCCCTCCTCCCGCGGCCTCGCTGCACAAGACTTTCTTCTTTCTCTCACCCCTATTCTGTCCACCTCTCTAACGCAAGAGTTAACTAGTACTTTCTCTGGTAAACTCTGGAACTCCCTGCCTGCTTGTGTATTTCCACCTTCCTATGACTTGAATTCCTTCCAGAGGGAGGTTTCAAGACACTTATTCATCAATTTTTGACTACTGCTTTGACCCTTTTATGGGACTGGCATTTCAGTGGGCATTTTTTTTTTATTGGATTTTTGTTGCCCTTGGCCAATGTCCTTTCTAAAAAAAAAAAAAAAAAAAACTGCATTTTCCCAGCAGCAAGATGTCTAAGTGTTATGATCACCTTCATTTTGACAGTGAGTGGGCTGCTCCTCTCTGTGTCACTCTGCAAGGCTTCACTCACTTGATTAGTGACAAAGAGAATGCCTGCTTGGTCTAAATGATATCTTTTGATGAGTTCTGTCACTAAGTTCATTCAATACATCCTTTCTGGATAAAAGAAATTCTAAGCTGGTGATCTTGTGGAGCATCTTATCAGTGGGAGTAGTAGAGTTATATCCACCCATTCACCACCTATCTCTCTCTTAAGCATTTAATTACTTTAATTTTACCAACATTCACATTCATCTTTCTCCCCCTTCAAACACCCAGATTCCTCCACCAGTCTTTTACTTCCTCTTTGAGTCAACCACCAGAGCTGTATCATCAGCAAGTAGTAGCTGACTCAGATCCCATATCCTTTCCTCTCCACTTATCAAACTTAGGTCTCTACCTAAAACCCTCTTACTTACTTTTTTTACCACACTATCCATATACAAGTTGGACAACCCACATGACATTACACAATCCTGATGCAGACTTACTCTCCCAAATGCATAGGTATTTATATGGAAAATCTTCACTTGTTTGAGCATCCCACCTCCAACTCTGTATACTTTTAGAGCATCCCACAGTCCTTGGAAAATACTTACAGATATGTCTGAGAAACAGTTTTTTTGTAAAAGAAATTCTCATTATTCAATTTATGTGACTTTACACCACCTAAACCATCACTGACTCAAATCCTAACCTTGGGCTTATAAGATGCAGCCTGATTTCTTAGGCTTTTTGGAAAAAAGAAAGTAATTAAAAATGGTATGCTACCTTGATGTAGTGTTACTTTGAGCTTGTCTGTGTTTATTTTCTTTATTTTACTAAGAAATAAATGTTATTGAGTAAATTTAGATTGTATCTTTATCTTGTGAGCAGACCTGCTATTTCAAAATATGAAAATTCCGTTTTTCAAAAAGTACCTGTTGCTGAGGATTTTGGTTGAAATATTGTAGACTACCATTTAGTTGCTTAGCAGTCTAGTAATCTTTTATAGTACCACAAAGTACCTGATTTTTAGTAAATGTATAGTACTATCCAGTTATCCAGCATTTCTGATAATCAGATATGAGGTTGGTTTGCTAAAGATCAGATCTGCAGACTTTTATTTATTCATACCCATTAAACCTAAATTTCTCTCTGGGAATGCAGCAAATGGAAAAAGAGATCAACGTGCACTGGGATGAGCTGGTGTCTTGCCGTAGTGACCGTCTCCAGCTATTGCCACTGTTGCTGTATCGCTTGGCTGTGTGTCTGGATGTGTTCACTGAGGCTTCTAGTGCCCACAGTGATCCCAACAACCCAGGTTCACACTTTCACAAGGAAAAGATCTTCTTTAGACCTGCCAGGTAATGTATCAGAAGTAACCTTGCATGCTGAGTCTGCTAGTCTTTCAGTGTTTGCTTTTTCTTTCAACTTTTCCTCAGTCTGTCATACAGAAAAGTCTTGCTTTATTCAAGAATTGAATAAACTCTTTTAAGAACATTTTCATGTAGAAATTCAGCCCTACAGGTAAAGATGGAAAAAATTATTCTGTATATCAGATGTGTTTTTTTTATTGTTTACAGAATAATTATGATCTGTGTTTATTCAGAATGAGTATAATGATTGTGTGATAGAGCCAAAATGTGGAATGTTCATACTAAAATACATTAACACAGTTGAAAATTAGTTTAAAGTTTATTGAATAAAAAGTTCACTTTTCTAAAAAAGTATCTTTGATGCTCTTGTATCTCTTATAAGGAACATTGACATTGTACTGCAACATTTCCCACCAACCCTAAAATTATTTCAACATTTCTCTCACAGTTGAAACTACTGCATTATTACATGATCATGATCTATACTCTTCCAATCTTTCATTGTTTTTTATTTGCACATCTGTTTCTGTGAAAGAACTGCTTCAGCTTTTCCCACTGCTTCTCTATCACACAGTTGAGTTATAAGTTTCACACAGGTGACAAACATAAACACCACTGTTTAACTTTTGCAACACTTCCACTTATTTGCTATTGTGTTATTGTGTTGAAAGATTGCTAAATGTAACAGTAAAGGAGGAAGATGGAACAGTGATTACTGTAGCTAGTGGAGGAAATAGACTCAATGCATTAGGCAAGTTAAACAGTGTACCAGTCAAGGGAGAGGAAGTATGAGAGGCTGTGAGGGAAGTGAGGAAAAGAAAAGCTGCAGGTTTTGATGGATGTGCCGTAGTGTTTGAAGAGTGGTGGGGAGAGCATTATATTATGGTTGGTAAGGTTACTGAATGTGTGCTTTATTGTTGGCAAGGTGCCACAAGACTGGACAAATGCATGTTCAGTTCTCTCATATAAAGAAAAAGGGAATAGACAGAAATCCTCTAACTATAAGGTTATCAGTTTCCAGGGTGTTCTGAAAGTAATCAGTGTTGGAAGTGGGTTGCTCAAAGGAGTGAAGGTTTTCCATGTAAATAGCTGGGGATGTGTGAGAGTAAGTTTGTATCATGGTTGTGTAATGTCATGTGGTTGTTCAGCTTGTATGTGGATGGTGTGGTAAAGGAACTAAGTGTGGGAACTATTTGAGCTGTCCACTCACTAGATTGTCTACCAGCTAACACAATCACAGAAAGCATTGCTAGATATAATTATAAATAACTGATACTTCATGTGGCTGGGAAGATGGTGACAGTCAGGGGTGAGTTGTAATCACTGGATTTTCGAGCCAGCTGGTGGCCATATTTCATAGCTAAGACACCTTCCTTGAAATATCCAATGATTCCAAGCTTCTAAGTGTTTCTTAACTTAGCAAATTTAACTAAGTAAAGGTGGTAGAGTGACAAGAATGTATCTTAAAAAGACTCTTGTTATGTTGGCAGCTAGCAGACAACTGCTGTTGAGGCAGGCAGACTCATGGCCTTGTGGGCCTCAGCTTGCCACATCAGAAACAAAAGCTTTATGCTTTCTGTTATCTTTTCACCACTCTTATTTATTTGAATAACTAATACTTAGTTTGTGCTAGATTAATCTTAATTACCTTTTAATATAACATTACAATATATGTACAAATAACTACACAAACCAATAATGCATTGATATTATGCATGATACAAATGGAAATTTCCACAGTAAGTATGAGGATTTCAGGCAGAGGCTTAAGTTTGATCACTGGGGAGGAAATGGTGTAGGATCTGAGTCTGTTACTATTTGTTGATCATACAACTCTGGTGGCTGACTCAAAGGAATGTGAAAACTGATGGTGGGGGAGGAGGAGTTTGCATGTGTTTGTAGGAGGAGGAAGCTGAAAGTGAATGTTAGTAAAGGTAAAGTAATGAAGAGCCCAAAAGAGATAGGTGGTGAAAGGATGGATGTAAGATCGAATGGAAAACAGCTGGCACAGATGGATTGTTTCAAATAGTTGGGATCAACAGTTACAGTGGAGAGAAGTGTTGAGACAGAGGTGAAGAGCAGGATGAAGGAAGCAGGAAAGTACTTGGTGGACTGAGAAAGATCTTTAAACATTGGACACTGGGTAGGAGTATAAAGAGAGGGTTATATGAGGGAACAGTGGTGCCCACTGTGCTGAAACATGGAACATGGGAGTAGCAGAGAAGAAATAATGGAAATAAAGTGTTTGAGGAACATGTGAGGAGTAACTTGGAAGGGCAGAATAAAAAAATGTGATAAGAACTGATGTTTCAAGAGAGCGGGCTGGATGGGCAGATCAGTGTGTATTTAGATGGCTTGGGTATGTGGAGAGAATGGAGAGCAGAAAACTAGTAAAGAGAATAATGAAGTTAGATGTGTGTGGTGGAAGGTTAAGAAAAAGGCCATGCCTGGAGTGAACAAAATGAGAGAGGAATGACAATGTAGCAAGCAAGAGCGACTGTGAATGATAGAGGTGAGTGCATGAAAATGACATTGTATTGGTGACTTCTGGTGAGGGGTGCACTTGATGGGCCCCTTAGTGTATGAACCAAGTTAGGTGTTGGACACTCAGTAGGAACTACCCTGCATCTGCTGTGATGTCAGAATTGGAGTAGGTGTGGGGCAGGAAACAGTCTCATTATGAAAGGGTAGGGATAAGCCAGTGTGTGTTGTCAGGCCTTGCTGTGGTAATGGAGGAGGATCAAGCCTAAAATCATTCTGTATGGAAGTGTCAGCACAGGTCTGAGATCATTCATGTTGTGACCTAGATGTTGCGTGGATTTGGTTTTTAAAGGTTACTGGAAACTTACAAACATTTTCAAATTTTAGTTAAGTAATACTATTTATTTACATTTCTTACAAGTCTATGAAAATTCTTACTCACATTCATCTTTAGTTTGTTCAAAGTTATTTGATGTCACTTTATATCTCTTCAGCATATTCATTAATTAATGCTGTCATTATGCAAGAACACATACAATATCAAATTCATAAACACAGGTAATATTCAGTCAGTCCAATTAATGTTCATTCAGAAAAGCACACTTGATATCAGCATCACATCAATTACTGTAAATATTCCATAATTAAGTGTAGATCTTTGTACACCATACAAACCTATCATATTGAGCATAAAACAACATGTAAATACCCTACTCCTCCTTTAAGAAGATACTTGATTTCTAGACTGCATTACAGTTTCAAGTTTCACTTACTTTAGTTATTCCATCCATCTTGGCCCCTCTCTGGTCAGAGCCTCTGGAACCATTGCAGGATCCATTAATTAAACTTGAATCTTCTGACCTTTTATTTGTTCCAACATTATTCTAGTCTTTATTTTCATTGATCCACATTATAGGGATCATCTTAAGGATGGTTCCTGATTCTTGTGACATAGATCAATGAATATAAAAGTGGAGAGCTTACTCTATGTAGTTGCATATGACCTCAGACCTTACCTTCATCTCATTGGCCTTTGAGGCTGTGGGATAATGACCTTGCCTCAAAACACAGGGCCTCAGTGACATCTGGGTTTCCTTAGTTTACCTTCCCCAGGTTTTCTCCAGTAGTCCCCATTTAATGACTAGCCTGGCAGGACAAACAGCTGAGTGAGCTCCAGCCCAAATTTAAACTGGGGCCTATTGATTCAAAGCCAGGCAGACCACCCTGTGGAAGTGGTGGTGAAAATAAAGACAATGGAATATTGCTGGAACATTAAAAGGTGTGAGATTCAAGTCTGACTGGTGGTATCTCAGTGAAAAGTAAATCAAGCTGCAAGCAATATGTCATGCATGACAATAAACCAGTTTTGTAGCTTTGGTTTCTTCTCTTTAATGATGTGTGTAAATTTTTGCTCCAATGTTTTATTTATAAGATATAAAAGTGAAAAGACATTTATATAAAAATTTCATGACAGAAGGAATATGTATTTTGCCCTTATGTACATTGGCCCTGATGTTGGATAATTCATTTCACCATATGATATTCATGTTAGGTTCATTCCATCATATGATAGTCAATAGGTTATTCATTCTATCATATGATAGTCAGCTATAAACACTGTCTATGCCTCCTCCTATTAAGTATAACATATTTTGTAAAGAAAGCTAAAGAATAGGAATAACTGATTCTTTTATTCCTATTTCAGAGGTCCAGACCGAGCATTTCCCTTCAAGTATCACCCAAAACTTGGAGTATTCTCTCAACGATAGATGTACAAGTTTCTCTCAAGCCTACAGTTCACCTGATGACTAGATTCATTAATTTTTGAGGTGGTTTGATACAAGAAGAGTCTTTTATGTATTACCTTTGAATGAAAAATAATGACTCCAAATAAAGATAAGTCAAAGCTACCTGTCTGGCTATATACTTAAATTCATGTTCCCTCAGTGTTATTGCTTCTTGAAGCAAGCTGCAACTAGTAAGTTCTCGCCAGCCCTTCCACATGTTCACAATCTTAGCTGCTCAGTGCCCTTTTATTCCTCTTGTATATCTTCATTTTACACATTTTTCTTCACTCTTGGATATCTTTCAAACAGGCATATCTTTTTTATCACTTTATAATTATAAGCTTTGAATCCTTTCATCCCTATTTTTTTATTTATTTATTTATTTATTTATTTATTTATTTTATTTTATTTTATTTTATTTTTTTTTTGTGTGTGTGTGTGTGTGTGTGTGTGTGTGTGTGTGTGCGCAATCAATTTTCATCACTTATCCTCAGACATACCATATCTTAGTCCAGCTGGCACTTTATTTCACCTCCAATATTTTTCATCCGTACACCTATTTCATAAGATATGTTTGAGGCTTGATAGATAGGCACATGATAAAATGTTATAAAAATGTGCCACAGGAATTTAAAATGAGAAAAAAACAGAGTATTTACAAGTATAGGTCTTGGAACATGAAAATGAAGAAACTGTAAGAGGAATAAAGAGGAAAGTAGTAGATGAAGAGTTTAGTAGGAAGCTGGGTGAAAAGAAAAAAGGGGGAAATAAGTTGTTTTGGAATCAAGTGAGAACAGAAAGGGAGAAGAGGAGCATGGAAGTGTGATAATGAAGAAAGATGGAGTGTTTGTAGGTAGCAAATTAAAGAGGAGTTGGAAGATGTGTGGGAGAAAGCATTTTGATCACTTAATTATATAGAGGATGGGTATGAAAGCATAATACACAGAGTGAGTGGTCATGCCGAAGAATTAGTAGGGAGGAGGTACAGTAGAGAAAGTGAAGACTAGGTTAAAGTATGACAGAGCTACAAGTATTGATGGAATAAGTGTAGAAATGTTAAAGTATGGAGAGGAAGTTATAATTGATTGGATTCAAATATATGAACTATCATGGAGGCTAAGGCAAGCACTAGATGAGTGGAGGAAAATGCCTCTTCAAGAAGGTAAAGGTTGTAGGCATTAATGTAACAGTTACAGGAGGAAAAGTTTGCTTAGTGTACTAAGAAAAGTCTGTAGGAGGAATTAGCTAAGAGACTGCTGGAAGTGACAGGAGAGGTGAAGGCTAGTGAGGAACAGGGAGGTTTCTGGAAAGGGGGAAAAAAGTTTAAATCACTATCTTTTAGTCAAAATAATAGCAGAGGAGCAGCTACTTAGGAAAGGATGAAAAATTGTATGCAGTGTTCATGGACCTAGATAAACCATATGATAAGGTGGATAGTGTTTAGTATACTGTAGAACACCACATATTGCCTAGGCACTCTCGTCAGCTCCACATCGTCACGACATCTGGCAGGTGGGAACTCTAAGAAAAGACAAACCACCACCCTGCTGTAGCTTACCTTTTGTCTTCAGGAATGTAGTGGCTTGTCTTTCTTCAGCTTTCCTGCCCACCAGATGCCACCATTTTCCCCACACACCACACAAGAAAAGGATAAGGTTAGAGAATAAAATTAATATCCCACATGGTCTATGGTCTGACCATTCTGAATTGAGCATTCAGGCATTGTCCTTTTTGGGGATTCCCTGGCTTTCGGCTCTTCCAAACCTTGTACTGGGCCAACTATCAGATTAGAGCCTATGTGTTGCTGATAACCTGGCTCCCCACACCTCTCTCTCTCTCTCTCTCTCTCTCTCTCTGCATATGCAATCTATACTTAATGCAAATTTATTTCTATCAGAGATCTATACTTTCCTATGAATCATTAGAGTTTGAGAAAAATCTCCTGCCTGTCAGTCAGTTAAGCTCTCTCTCTCTCTCTCTCTCTCTCTCTCTCTCTCTCTCTCTCTCTCTCTCTCTCTCTCTCTCTCTCTCTCTCTCTCTCTCTCTCTCTCTCTCTCTCTCTCTCCATTATGAATTTATTTTAGATGTGATAGGTTTTCTTTTAGATATGATATTTCCCTTAAACTATGATGTTATAATTTTATTCTTTAGTTACGACTTTTTTCTGCACCACCATTGAGGTAAAAGTCAAGGCATGTTGGTGGCTTTCACTGTTTGGGCAAAAGCTCATGAGGGATCAAGTAATGACCCCTATTAGCCTTTTCTTCCAAAAAATACTTATTTATTGAGTAAATAAGCTCTTTTTCTTGGCTGTGGAGATGATGAGAGCAAGTGGGAGAGGTAGCTTTCATTCTCACTGGCTGCATGAAAGGAAATGACCATGGATTAACACTCTCACTCTGACCGTGTAACCTCACTCAGTCACCCATGGAGATGTGACAGGAGGAAATGGAAATGGAGGAAATGTTGCCGAGTATTGTGGTGTATGCAAAAAAAAAAAAAAAAAAAAAAAAACAATGCAAGTATCATCAAAAAACATATATTACACTAACTTGCTTTTTTGTAGAGCATCACAGTGTATATATATATATATATATATATATATATATATATATATATATATATATATATATATATATATATATATATATATATATATATATATATATATATATATATATATATATATATACTAAAATACCATTTTATTTTGAGATAGGAAGTACCTGACATAAGGTGTGTCTTAGTGTAAGTGTGGCAGCACTGCAGGGTGGGGAATCCCCGGAAAGGACAACGCCTAAACGCTCAATTCAAAATGGTCAGACCATAGTTGTTCCATAGAGTTAGGAATGTAGCCCTGCAAGGTTGAGTTAGGTTAGGTTTACATTAATCAGTTCTGCTTTGTGTAATTATAAAGGGAAGACACTAGAGAGCAGAGGATGCTGGTTGATACAATATCCTGTTTAACACTGCAAAGACATAAGCAATTATTCTGTTTTACTGAGATGGACAGCAGATCAGGGATAGTGTAAGCCAGGCCTAACAAATGTAAAACATGTACCAAAGGAGGATAACATCTTATAATGTAGCAGCCATAAGCTTTATAATATCCATTTGTAGTTTGCAACCCCATGAAGCCTAAACTACTTTGCAATTTTGTAACTGGTCCATTGCTTGAGCATTCAGTCTGTCTCTGATAAGCCTATAAGAGCCCATCTCTATCTTTGACAGTAGATGTTGATACACTTGTGCTTTCTTTCATCTATGCAATGCATGTACATGCATCTTCTTTCTTCTTTCTTCTTCTTCTTCTTCTTCTTCTTCTTCTTCTTCTTCTTCTTCTTCTTTTTTTTCTTCTTTCTTCTCTCTTCTCTCTTCTTCTTCTTCTTCTTCTTCTTCTTCTTCTAGTTGTTCTTGTTATCCTTCTAGTTGTTGTTGTTGTTGTTTTGTTGTTGTTGTTGTTGTTGTTGTTGTTTTGTTGTTGTTATTGTTGTTATTATTGTTCTAGTTGTTGTTGTTGTTATTGTTCTAGTTGTTGTTGTTTTTCTTTTTCTTTTTCTTCTAGTTGTTGCTGTTGTTGTTGCTACTCCTGCTGCTGTTGTTGTTGTTCGTTTTCTTTTTTACTTCTTCCTCTTCTTCTTCTTCTTCTTCTAGTTGTTGTTGTTGTTGTTGTTGTTGTTGTTGTTGTTGTTGTTGTTGTTGTTGTTGTTGTTGTTGTTATTGTTGTTGTTGTTGTTGATGATGATTTTCTTCTTCTTCTAGTTGTTGTTTTTTTTCTTCATCTTATAGTTGTTGTACAAGGAGAAAGTTGGTACGAAGAGAAAGAGGCCCCGATGTATGAAAGATGGTATGATGGAAGCCTGGGTGGTGATCTCTTCCGAGCAAGGGCACAGTGTATGGATGTGAACGCAAGAAGTTACAAATGGTCTGAGTCCTGCAGCAAAGTGTGCCAGAAGTGTGACGTGTGGAACATGTGGTGCTGGAATGTGTGAAGTATGCCAGAGACAGGAATGAGATGATGCAAGTGATACTGAGTTAGGGCTTGATAGGAATGAAAGAGTGGAGAAGACAAGGAGTAGATGGTGTTGTTGCTGGGACTGGGTAGAGAGGAGAATGAAAGGATGATTGAGGCGTTGAAAGTTTCTGGAGAGAATGTGGCGTGCCAGATGTAGGAACAATTAGTGTAGAGGATGCTGTTCGTTTCTCTTTTTTTTCCTTTCTACAAGAGTTGCCGATCCAAAGACCTGGCTTAGGAATGATCCCGAGCCACCTATATGATCTTGAGATCAAGATCAGAGAGAAAGAGAGAGAGAGCACCTTTGAGCTAGAAAAGTTTGTTGGAAGTTGTGGATGGCTATGGAAAGACTTTGGAGTAAGGTTTAGCAGTGAGAAAAACAAGGTAATGATTGTGAATAGGTCAGAGGATGAAAGTAATGTGGTATGGAGACTTGGAGAGAATGAGTTGAAACAGGTGCAAGATTACAAGTACTTAGGGATGTGGATGAGTCCTAGTGGGAGTGGAAAGGCAAAGAATGAAAAGATAAGTATGGTAAACCAGTGGGTAGGTCGATTGGGAAGCGCGGCAAGGATGAGAGCAAGTAAGTGTGATGTGTTGAAAGAAGTGTGGAAGAGTGTGGCTGTGCCAGGTATAATGTATGGTATGGATGTGATTGCATGGAATGAAAGTGAAATTGATAAGTTAGAAGTGGGCCAGAATAGAGTAGCAACGATGGCACTAAGTGCTCCGAGGTACACAGCAGTAGAAGCCTTGAGAGGTGATGTGGGATGGAGCACTTTTAGGGAAAGACTCACAAAAGCCACACTTAGGTACAAGATTAGGCTTGAGAGAATGGATGTTGCAAGAATAGGAAGGAAGGTGTACCTGTGGAATGAAAGTGGAAGCAAATGGAGGAAGAGGTGCATGAAAATGGTAGACATGAATGGATTGCAAGTTGTGTGGGCGATAAAAATGGCTGGTAGGAATCAAAATGATCGTGAATGGGTGGTAACAAGAGGAGGCAGAGTGGGAGCTGAATGGGATGTGAGAAAATGGAAGAATGAGGTAGACAAAGAAGTGAAATGTGTGGGACTGAATGAATGGGATAATGAGATGGAAAGAAAGAAGACCCTGGAATGGTAAAAGGAGAAAGAGGCCCTGAGGTATGAAAGGTGGTATGATGGAAGCCTGGGCGGTGATCTCTTCCGTGCGAGGGCACAATGTATGGATGTGAATGCAAGGAGTTACTGGTGGTCTGAGTCCCGCAGCAAAGTGTGCCAGATGTGTGACATGGGAGAGGATGAGACAGTGGAACATGTGGTGCTAGAGTGTGTGAAGTATGCCAGAGACAGGAATGAGATGATACAAGTGGTACTGACTGAGTTCAGGCATGATAGGAATGAAAGAGTGGAGAAGACAGGAAAGGAATGGATGGTGTTGTTGCTGATACTGTGTAGAGAGGCGAATGAAAGGATGATTGAGGCGGTGAAAGAGTTTCTGGAGATAATGTGGAGTGCCAGATGTAAGAACATTTAGTGTAGAGGATGTTGTTCATTTCTCTTTTTTTCCCCTTCTACAGGAGTTGCCGATCCAAAAGCCTGGCTTAGGAGTGATCCCGAGCCACCTGTACCATCAAGAGAGAGAGAGAGAGAGAGCCATTTGTGGCGGTGTGTGCAAGTGGTCTTGCTTTGCTCTTGGAGTTTTCTGGTTTATTTTCTCTTGCCTGTGTGCTGAAAAACTCTGAAGATGGTGATGAGTCATGAGTGATGAAGATGGTGATGAGTCATTGACAGGCAAAGGGCTGTGGCATGTGAGAGATGCATTGTCTAGTTCCATGTAGCCTGTGTGGGCATGCATGAGGGAGACCAACATGAAGGCGCTGGTGTTCGAGCTTCTGGTGTTCCTATGCAGGGAATGCCTGAGCAAGAGTCTCAATGAATGGAGGAGTCAGGATGATGAAAAAGAAGAAAGAAGAATGGAGCAGAGCATCCAGACAGAAAACTTGATGAAGGGGGCAGAAGCACAGACGACGAGGACTGAAGAGAGAAAAGACCAGCAAGTGGTGGAAGTGGCTTGAATAGACAGACGCCCAAGGAAGAAAATAATGGTGATCAAGAAAGCCCCAGTACATGTCATTGGAGATAGCATGGTCAGAAAGACTCCTCATTTCGTGAGAAAGGAAATTGAGTGCACCAGCATGGGAGGTGCTAAGATCCAGGACAAGAAAGTCAAGGAAGAAGTGCAAGAAATGGAAGAAAGAAGCCTGCTAGTAATTCAAGAAGGAGGCAACAACTTATTACAGGCAGGTGACGAAGAAACAGTAAAGGAAGTGATAGATTCAGTGAAGGCAGCGGAAGAAAAGATGTGTGTGGCTGTGGGGGTGTCCTGCGGCGCCCACGGGAAGGAGTGCAGTACGAGAAGATCAGAAGAGAAACGAACCGCAAGATATGCATGGAACTCATTAAGGTTAAGATGGAATGGATGGCAGAGAAGAAGGGCAACGTGAGCTTCCTGGACATGGATGGGATCCTCGACCAGGACAAATTCTACAGGAGAGACAGGGTCCACCTTAACCACAACAGGAATGAGAAGCTAGGACGAGGACTGGCCGAGTGGATGAGGGCGAGGCAGGTGTGTTGTGTGGACGAGGCATGACGAGGAGGACCCACTGATGACAGTGAACTTGGAAGGGAAGAGATTAACCAGGCGAGTAAATGTGTGAAGATTGGCTGTATAAATGTGAGAGGATGGTATGTGGGCAAGTTTGAGGATGTATGCAAGGAGCTCAGCGAGTGAAGGTTCGACTTAGTGGGACTCACTGAGTTTCACCTGAGTGATGATGTACGAATGGAGGGATGCGAGTATGTTATGACTGAAAAGGGGCATAAGATACAGGCCAGGCCTTTGGATCGGCAACTCTTCCTCCTCTTGTTACAACCCATTCACGCTCATTTTGATTCCTCCCAGCCATTCTCATCACCCACACAACTTGTAATCCACTCATGTCTGTCATTCTCATGCACCTCTTCCTCCATTTGCTTCCACTTTCATTCCACAAGAACACCTTCCTTGCTATTCTTGCATCATCCATTCTCTCAAGCCTAATCTTGTACCTAAGAGTGGCTTATGTGAGTCTTTCCCTAAAAGTGCTCCATCCAACATCACCTCTCAAGGCTTCTACTGCTGTGTATCTCGGTGCACTAAGAGCCACCCTTGCTACTCTATTCTGGCCCACTTATAATTATCAAGCATGCAGTACTCTACAATATTCTTAGTCTTTCAATAATGTGTTACATAATGTTCTCAATCTTTATACAATATTCTTCAACCTACTTTGCAATATCCTGAATAATTCTACAAAATTCTTGATACTTCTACATATTTCTATTGTATTCTAGAAAGTTGTACAATATTCTGGAAATGTTTACATTGAATAGAATGTTGTAAAATGTTTTACAAACTTGTAAAAGAGTATGGTGAAACATTGTGGAAAATTTGACAAGATTTCTGAAGTGTAAGCAAATTCTCCTAAATATGACAAATTTCTTGCTAGATTTGGTCACTTCAATAATGATCTTATTAAAATTATAAATATTTACATCACTTTTTATTCTTTCTTTCACTGTTTTAACTTATTTGCAACATTTCAAAAGCAATTAGGTAAGCAATTGCGATTTTGCAAAGGTCATTATCTGACCTGAAAACCAGTAGTAACCCAAGGAAACAATTTTTCGCCTCAGTTTTTCCGCTTGAATTGTTAAGAAATTTATAATTTTCGCCTTGTTTTCCCCCTTTCGTTAAAAGAATAAAAAATCCATTACGGCATTACTGTTCTTCATCTCTATTGATATTCGTGTATTAAACATAACAGTAAAAAAAAATACATCATTATGACGCGCGTGCTCATGCACCCACGCATAATATTCAGACAACGAAAGCCATGCTAATGAAAGGAAGTTTTCAGGAATCAATGCTGTCACCTAAGCAGCCTCTTTCTCACAAGAATCTGAATGAAGATTATCTCTCTGGTCTTTTCCATTGCTATTCACTACTTTTTATTACTTAATTCAGTCAACGTATTGATCAAAGATTGAAAGTATACCATGTGCATAATAACTTATTTACATTGAATGGTAAATAGAAAAAAAAAAAAAAAGTACCGCTTTATCATGTTTCTTTTTCCTTGGAAGTTGCAGGGTGCTTTTTACGTCATCACACCTACTCGTGTCCCCTTGCACCATTCTATAACAACAGTCAGTTATTGTCCGTGTTGTTCATTGTTTCATGTTAAACTTCAATGTCTGGCCACATAATTAACATAATAAGGTCTGGCAAGGAACATAATTAAGATCTGAGGAAATGCTAGATAACTAGAGCCTGATCATTAAATCTCTGGTTGAACATGACAGTCAGGTTCTGTGAATACAAGTTCCAATGCATCTGTGGCAGAGCAGGGTATCTAGATGCCATTTTCGCTACCAGACGTGCGTGGCATCACCCACTTGCAGCCCGTCGACTCCCGACGCTTATTTTCGGTGTGGAAGAGTAAGTGCCAATCACTCTTGAATACGCTAGAGTAGTTCTGGCTAGGTTAGGTTAAGATTAGGTTGGGTTAGGTTTAGACTCACGTGAATAAGTAAGGTGAGTTTTAAAATTTGTTTGAAATTGTTACAATGGTAATGATAGATGATTAACTTTTTAACAATAGCCAATAAAAAAAAAAATGATAACTAGCTAGAAGAGTGGCGGCAGTTTGCGCTACCCTAAGCAGACAATATCAACTACAAAACCTCCAGACTCGAATACGACAACGAAAATTTCACCAGTAGTGTAAAATTGTATCTGCTATGATGGCGGGTCACGCGCTACCCTGTATCGCTGCAGTTTCTCCGCATGGAGTACTGTAAGTGAGGGAAGGTTAAGATGGCTCAGTGTGCCTACTAGCCGGGTTTACGCGCTAGGTGGAGGAGGGAATTACACCAATGGGAGGGTCAGTGCGCTATGGCATGTCGGGCTATCGCTCTAGGTGCAATAAGTTCATTATTTTTATCCACGAGCTATCAAAATCCTTGTCATTAAGTAGTTAGTAATTCCTCTTGCCTGTCAAGGAGTAAAAGTAAAAAAAGATAAATAAATAAAAAAAAATAAGAAAAATAAAATAAAGATTGCAAACTAGCTTTTGTATTGACAAACAGAGAGAAACTGTTAGTGTTGAAAATCATAAACAAATAAATTTCCGTCAGAATAAAAAAAAAAAAACGAAAATATTGAAAATACTGCATACAAAATTTTATTAAGCAGTAGTAAAACAGGCTAAGTTACATTTATCACAAAAAAAAAAAAAAAATCAACATCCATTGCCTCAATGTTCTTCCTGAGACTTCCCACTCAAATCCATCCCACTCACACATTCCGCATGCCACCAGCTGTCATACAATGCACATTTTATTCTCACTTTTGCTCTTGTTTCACATTGACATTTCGCACAGAGTTCGTTCATATCTTCAACGAAATCATCCGAGTCTTCGTCCAAGACTGGCTCATCCGCACTATCTGAAGAGTCTGTCTCCTCGCCTTTCTGCTTTTGGGAAGCAGACAGAAGTGCCCTGACATTTCGCACAGAGTTCGTTCATATCTTCAACGAAATCATCCGAGTCTTCGTCCAAGACTGGCTCATCCGCACTGTCTGAAGAGTCTGTCTCCTCGCCTTTCTGCTTTTGGGAAGCAGACAGAAGTGCCCTGAACTGTTTTTCTTCCCTTTTCCTCTTCTTCTCCTCTCGTTCTTTCCTTTCTTTCTCCTTCTGCTTTTTCTTTTCCTCCATTGTTCTTCTCTTTGCTTCAGCTTCTTGTTCCTTTACCTTTTTTCTCTTCTCTCGTTTCCTTTTTCTTTCCATTTTCTCCCTCTCCTTCCCTTTTTTCTTTCTCTGTTTCTCTTCATTCATTTGCCGGTACTCAACACCACTTATTGAGAGTGGTAATGCTGCGGTGGTCTTTTTCAATCCCTTTTTCTTCTGGAATGAGGACAGTGTAATCGTCAATTGTTTTGGAATTTTGGCATGTGGAAGGCGGGGACTGTGGGGCAGGCTGGGATGTGGAAGGCAGGAACTGTGGGGAAGGCTAGGATGTGGAAGGCAGGAACTGTGGGGCAGGTTGGGATGTGGAAGGCAGGGACTGTGGGGCAGGGTGGAATGTGGAAGGCAGGGACTGTGGGACAGACTGGGATGTGGAAGGCAGGGACTGTGGGGCAGGCTTTGATGTGGAAGGCAGGGACTGTGGGACAGACTGGGATGTGGAAGGCAGGGACTGTGGGGCAGGCTGTAAGATTTTCTCCAACAACACCTTCCATTCTTTAAAGAGTGGGTCCTCCATATTGTACAGCTCCTCGTACCGCTTCATGAATTTCAGAGCTATTTCTTCCCCTAGCAGCAGGTTAAACTTTATCGGCTCAAAAATGTTGGAGAATGCTGAGGGAGTGGGAGTTCCTTGTTCTGGCCTCGAGAATTTGGGTTCAGCCGCTTGTGATGCAGAAGGAAGAGAGGCTGAGATTGCTGGGGTACAGGCGGGGAGAACTGTGGTGTCAGAAGATGGTGAGTTGGGAGAGGTGACTGGAGCAGCATTGGAGAAACTGCAGCTCGGCTTCAGCTTGTCGGAGTTGAGCACAACCTCAGGGCTGAAGGGATGGATCCCGGATTTTACAAATCCCTTGAAGGCGAGCTCTGGCCATGCTGTGGTGTCCCAAGCTTTCTTCAGTGTGCGGACAAACGTGCGCATGGTGACACTCTCTCCAGTCTGGTACTGAAACTTTCTAACGGCTTCACTCCATGCTAGTTTGATTGCCCCGAAGAAATCTAGATCCAGTGGCTGGATGAGACGACTGGCGTGCGCCTTTAGGCAGTAGAGGATGATGCTATTCTCGTTACACAGGGTGCTGATTGCCAGGGAGTGATGGCTGGAATGGCCGTTCACAAACAGCACCACTGATCACTTTTCTCCTAATTTGGGAATGAACATTTTCTTCAAAAGGGTAAGAAACAATACCTCAGTAATCCACCCGTTTGTATTTTTTATCTTTTATTTAAAAAAAAAAGCCTCTTTAAACCCTTCCAACGCATTGAAACGAGGATCCCTGGTGTAGGGGAAGATCAGCAGCGGTAGAAGGTACTGTCCCATGGCAGAGGAGCAGGCCAACATTGTCACCTGCTGCTGTGTGCCACTTGTGATGGAGTAGACGTGTTTCGCTCCTGTCATGCTGATGATTTACTTTGTCTTTGGACAAATGTCAGAACCACTTTCATCAGCATTAAAGATTTTGTCAGGAGAGGTCAACAAAGTGGGATCGATGGTGTCCAGGTAATGTTTCATTTGCTGAAACCATTCACCTAGAACATCTTTTGTCACGACTGCTCTCTCACGGCTAAGTGGTTGATCCATTTTTTCCCGTATCTCTGGGTGCCTCTAGAAAAAAGCTTGCATCCAGTCCTTTCCAGAGCGGTTGTCTTTGAAGACAGTCTTCGCTCCCCTAGCGTCGAGGATGGTCTTCACCATGTCATTGAGGTCGTCTTTCGTCCGTCCAAAACCTCATTGAGACACTTCAATTAGCCAGTCTACCAGCTTCTTCTCCTCCTTCAACAGAACTGTTTTGGAAGCAGCTTGCATAAGTCTTCTGCCCCTAACCTTGTCCCCAAGAGTGGCGTAGGGGATCCCAAAAGCTTTGGAGGCGCCATTCAGGGACATCTGTTTGGACCTCACCAGTTCCACAGCTCTCTCCACTTGCTCCTGCGTGTAGTGTTGGGTTGATGCCATTTCAGCAAAGACTGTTGAAAAGGCACAGAGCAAGAATGCAATTTGACATGCATGCTCGAATATAATACTTCCTCTTTCTTTTTTTCCCCAAATTATTAGCCTTTCCTGTCATATTCTGCTTTTGAAGTCAAAACTGCTTGTGCGTAACAACTCGTTTATGCTTTTCACAATAACATTAAACATACTGAAAATGCAGATAGTCTAGAAAGAGAAGACAAAAATAAAGTAAGCACACTATCCTAGTAATGCCCTACTCTGGTTGGCATGCTACACGCTAAGGGCGTTTATGGCAGGTTTACGCGCTACCCAACACAAACCCTTACTTGTTGAGACTAGACATATTTATCCTCAACCATTTGACAGTCATGCATTATAACAATGAATTCATTGACAAGCCATGTTAGTTTTGTATCAAAATAGGTGACAGTGACTAACAATGACATTCATGTGTACTATCGAAACAGCAGAACTCAACTTACCTCAGTTATGGTGGAAGACACAATTCCTCGTTCTCTCTGGCGCGCACAGAACAGTGGAAGGGCACTGGCGGGAAAATTTGAACTTCGCTCAGTCATTTATACTCTGTTTATGTGTTATGGGACTTCACGCGGGACTTAGCACACAGACCCGACTGGCGCACAGACCCTCTAGTACTCTACAACCGAACAATGCCGAACGTCAGCTACATCCCTTTAATATTTTCCTCATAGTGTCCTAATATTTTTGTTACTCAATGATCTTGTAACACGTTTGTATACGCGATACACTATTCTTAACATTATCATAACTTTTAGAGCATTAGGATAATGTATGGCTATAAAATCGAACTTCAGACGCGACATCCTGCTGAGTAATCCAAAATATCATTGTTTACCATTGTTACCGCCAACAGTGGTGCTGGAGGTTTTGGAAGTAACGATGGAAGAAACAGGTGTAAAGACAAAACAGATATGTATGCTAAACAACATATTACGAGAGTTAAGTGCATTAGTATAATATAAATAGGTATAAAGACAAAACAAATATATATGTTAAACAACATGTTCTGTGTTATGAGAGTTAAAGTGCATTTGTATATAAAGTTCTGGTGTTATGAAAGTTAAATGAAAAATATAATGAAACTGAGAGAGTGGTGAAAATGTGAGGTGTAGCTACATTGTGGTAGTGAGGATCGTGTTTACTGAGAAGAATGTCGACGCAGCAGTAAAGCGAGATAGGGAGGAACAGTGACATATGACAGGGGTGAACTATCGCTGACCTAAGGGTAAGATGGGCAGGCGTGAGGCGCCGAGGGCCAGCAGGGACGAAGACCGGAGGGACAGATCCCTTTGTACCACCACCGTGTTCGGATGTAACTCCTGGAAAGATCGGACCACTACAATATAGACGCAGGTGTTGCTTGGTGACAGGCCTCCTTAAGACCCCAAACACGTGAGTTCCACATCTGTATTACGAGGGGTCGATTTCCCTAATTGTCATAATCCATGATTAGTGATGCATTATGTTGATACGATTAGTGATGCTTATGTTGATACAGTATTTAATAGTTAGTAGTGCTACGCACGCCTTATGTTTATTATGTATGTCTTCAGGTTTGACCGAATGCAATAAACGATTCATGTCACCGTGTGGGTCTAAAATCCTTTAGCTGCCTTCGGATAGCTACAACCATTTTAAACAATATCGCCCGAGGCCACACTTGCTCCTCAGTCCTCACTGCACCCAGCTTCACGAACAAGTGTCTCTGCACGATAAGTTGGGCGTCTGGACCGTCACGGAATTTTCGTCCTGCCACACCTCTTAGCAAACTGCAGGGTGTTTATAGTGGCGGTGAGACTGTCGTCCTGTCAGTTTTACTTTTGTCTGCGAATAGATCAGACGGAGCTTGTGGATCCATAGTATATCAGTACTAGTAATAACAGTAAGTACATGATGTTGGAGTCTTGTATATGTGTGTGTCAGTGTTAAGTAATGGTGATTATATATATATATATATATATATATATATATATATATATATATATATATATATATATATATATATATATATATATATATATATATATATATATATATATATATATGTTGAATCTTGGTTTGATTTATGTTAAGGGAAAATTACATGGCATAGCGACAAATGCTTCGCATCTCCAAAGCAAATACTTCTTGAGAAAATCATATGTAAACTAATTTATTGTGATGCAACTAAGGAGGATTCTTAGATGATCAGCCATGCGTAACTCAGAACTAGCCCTTTTTTCTAAGTATTGCGTAAGAATTATTATGATAGTGTTTTTATTACGGCAATATATATATATATATATATATATATATATATATATATATATATATATATATATATATATATATATATATATATATATATATATATATATAAGAATGACTACAAAAACTGGCATATACGAGTATATATATATATATATATATATATATATATATATATATATATATATATATATATATATATATATATATATATATATATATATATATATATATATATATATATATATATATATATATATATATATATATATATATATATATATATATATATATATATATATATATATATATATATATATGCCAGTTTTTGTAGTCATTCTTATATAGAATAAAAAAAGTTCTGAAACGTAATAGGGAAGACTTCTACTCTTCTATTCTAACTCTCAAAACTTATGTTTTTAACATCCAGATTAATACGTAATATCTAAATGAACATAATCTTCAAAAGTACTTTTTGTTCTGGTTATTTCTTGACTCGAGCTTGAGATTATAAGTCCCTTAAACTCGGAAACAGTTATAGCTTTTTTGTGTATGAAAGTGTGTGTGTGAATTGTGTGTGTATTGTGTGTGAAACCAAAAGGAACACCAACAACACACCATTAATAGCAATAGTAATAATAATAATAATAATAATAATAATAATAATAATAATAATAATAATAATGATAATAATAATAGTAATAATAATAGTAATAATAATGATAATAATAATAATAATGATGATAATAATAACAATAATAATCTGTTAATGGTAATAATCTGAAATCATGATAACAGCAGACTAGCTCTTACCTTTAGTCATCATGGCGTAAAATAACAAAATGTTAGCCTTTAGAAGTAGTATGCGAGATAAGCTTCCCATTGATCTTGGTCATTACGGAGGATAAAATCGCTGACATGGCTGCATGGAGGTTATTGCGCGAAATAAGAGTGATAAACCTGTAGACTAGAGCATTGTTAGAGAAAGGGGGATGAAGTGAAGACGCAAGATTATTTTGATTTATTAATAATAATGACTATGAATTTAATAGTGATGAAAGATATTATATCATTGATGCTATGACAATAATAATAATAATAATAATAATAATAATAATAATAATAATTATTATTATTATTATTATTGTTATTATTATTATTATTATTATTATTATTATTATTATTATTATTATTATTATTATTATTATTATTAAAAGTTATTGCGAGTAGTATGAAAATGAACGGCTCCGAAGTGTTTCTATTCCGTACAAACCAACTTTACTATATAAAAGTTACGCAGAATACGATGATGTACCCAGAGTATAGATCAAAGACAATATAAACAAATCACAGCTGACACAGATGGACGTAAGCTGCCGCATCGTCCATCAAAGAATCATATGGATGAGAGTAACACACAATTCACTCACGTTTTCTTCTGGATAACATTACAGTACGTATACTTACGTATTCACTGAAGTTTCTGTTCAGACTTTGATTGATGAAATCAAAATCTTTATGTGAAGACATGGAGGTATGCATTTTGTAGAATAAGCACCTTATATTAACAACGCTCTTTCCGATGATAGAAAATTACGTTTGCTGTAAGGGGAAAAAAAAAAAAAATCACAAACCTTTATATATATATATATATATATATATATATATATATATATATATATATATATATATATATATATATATATATATATATATATATATATATATATATGTGTGTGTGTGTGTGTGTGTGTGTGTGTGTGTGTGTGTGTGTGTGTGTGTGTGTGTGTGTGTGTGTGTGTGTGTGTGTGTGTGTGTGTGTGTGTGTGTGTGTGTGTGTGTGTGTGTGTGTGTGTGTGTGTGTGTGTGTGTGTGTGTGTGTGTGTGTGTGTGTGTGTGTGTGCGTGTGTGTGTGTGTGCAACTACTGTTGTCCATTTTCCAGATGTGGGAGCCCGTTGCCTTGTGCTGCTTCACCAGGAGGACGGGATGCCTTGTGCTGGGCTCTCTGGAAGTGGTAAGACCTGTTTACTGATAATTTCATGTGGCTGCATATGTCATACGGTTGAATGGGAATGTTGCTCATATCTAATGGTCATCTTTCATTTTTGCTTTGAGACGAAACTCGGTAAGATGAATCTCATAATATTATGTCCCTGCCCTTATTTAGAAAAGCTTTAATGTGTATTTGGATGTAAAATTGGTATAATGGACTCATGATATTATAAGTTACAGTCTATTGGAGTTTGGTTTTCTGTGAGGATTTTTTTTTTTCTTCCGGATTGGAGCCATTCTTGGATTCATAACGGCAGTAATTTCATTCGCATTAACAGAGAACAACATGATGAACATGGTGTGCTCACATGTGACTACCATGGTGGACAAAAATTGCAGATAACAACTATCGACAGGTGGTACGTTTTTCAGCGTTGAACTGCATTGTTGTAAACGAAATGTAAACAAACTGGCATTTTTTTCTCATTTTATGAACATACACAGAAAACACAAAAAATCTTAATGTTTGTGTCCTTTCCTAAAAAAAAAAAAAAAGAGAAAAAAAAGAGCTATTGTCGCTTTCACTATTGCTACACACATTTATTTTATTGATACTCATGAATCACTGAACTTGTGCTAACAATTTAAACACTGAAAGAATGTTGGTTAGTTGATACCATGCAATTTGACACCATAGAAACTGAACGTAACATTTAGCGTTAAGAAGTAAGGATGCTCCTGCCAGCGAGGTTATTGAGAAAAAAAAAAAAAAAAAAAAATCTACATATCGTTCAAAACAATGAGGAAGCAAGTCGATAGTTTCATGAATTCGTGTGTTCATCATTCAACTAGATTATGCACTATTTTCTACAGAATTGTTTATTGCATGTATCACGTAATATATATATATATATATATATATATATATATATATATATATATATATATATATATATATATATATATATATATATATATATATATATATATATATTAATGTTCACTGAAAATAATGATGCATAGAAATCAGAATAAAACCAGAGATGATAGTTGATTTTTTTTTTTTTTTTTTTAACGTTTATCTTATAGTTACGTATTTAAGTATAGATTGTCAGCTCCTTTGTCCTTTGTTTTTGTGTTCAAAGATTTTCTTCTTTGATTATGTAAGTAATCAACACACTAATCAGATAAAAAAAAAAGAAGAGAAAACAGTCCACGAGTTTCATTACAATTGTAACTCCATAACACTCCAGAGCACACCGGAAAAAAACAACAACAACTAATAAATGCGTGAAAAAAAAAAACTATTTGACAATACAGAGATGTTAAGCCTCTGATAAAGAAACCCTCTCTCTCTCTCTCTCTCTCTCTCTCTCTCTCTCTCTCTCTCTCTCTCTCTCTCTCTCTCTCTGCCACACACACACACACACACACACACACACACACACACACACACACACTTCGTGGCCAGTTGGTAGGAAATATCGGCCTATCACTCACTGGACATGCTCCCATACCTGGTTCTCTTAACTGGCTGGCTTCTCTTGGTGAAAATTAAACCAGCTAGCAAGCACACAAAACTCAAATACAGGGACAGGTACGCCAGTTCTGCAAATAAAAACAAACATAAACATAGTCGCTAAGCCACCTGCTTTATTAGTTATGTTATGTATGTGTTTGTGAAATTTCAAGGAGAGATCAACCGTTATACCAAGATCAACATAAGACTTCATAAACTTGATTGGAGTATTGTTAATGTAATAAGATGAGTATGGACCAAGAAGAGTCCAGTGTGTGTGTGTGTGTGTGTGTGTGTGTGTGTGTGTGTGTGTGTGTGTGTGTGTGTGTGTGTGTGTGTGTGTGTGTGCTAATATTACTACTATTATTACAACCACCACTACCATCACTAATGACAACAATAATAACAATAATCACTGCTTAGTCACCAGAAAGGACGTAATACCTTGACATTCTCCTTCCCACCACTTCTATGCGGACTGGACTCTTCTTGGGCCATACTCATCTTATTACATTAACAATACTCCAATCAAGTTTATGAAGTCTTATGTTGATCTTGGTATTACGGTTGATCTCTCCTTGAAATTTCACAAACACATACATAAAATAACTAATAAAGTAGGTGGCTTAGCCACTATCTGTTGAAGTCAACCGTGAACAGATTACCCAGATTTATGAAAGCTCTTTATATTTCTCACATCAGATATTTTCTTGAAAATGCCTTTTGTGTGCGTCCCTTGGGTTATGTTGGGGACCTCATACTTCTGGAGTCTGTTCAAAGGAGATGGAGAAAGAACATTATTCTGGCTTGAAAGATTTTTCTTATTGAGACCGACTAAGACATTTTGATTTGTACTCTGTTCAAGGACAAATATTAGGAGCTGACCTAATCAAATACTGGAAAATATTTAATTGTCTCTCAGCAATTAATGTGCCAGATATTTTTCATTTGGCTCCAGTAGTTGATATCAGGGATCATTCCTTAAAGATTTTCCTACCTCATAACCGTCTGGATTGCAAAAAGAGATTCTTCAGTGTAAGACATATTTCAATTCGGAATTCCTTGCCAGCTGAAGCCGTTGAAGCCATCAGTTTATGTTCCTTTAAAAGGCAGTTGCATAATGCCATGGGCAGCATTTCATATTAATATTTTGAGAAGGATTTATGAACATTGATACTTTACAAGACTTCCAGTTCTATTCGTCTTATTGTTCATCTAGATGTTTGTTTTTGCAGAACTGACGTACCTGTCCCTGTATTTGAGTTTTGTGTGCTTGCTAGCTGGTCTGATTTTCACCAAGGAGAGCCACCCAGGTAAGAGAACCAGGTAAGAGAGCACGTCCAGTGATAGGCCGATATTTCCTACCAACTGGCCACGAAGTGTGTGTGTGTGTGTGTGTGTGTGTGTGGGGCAGAGAGAGAGAGAGAGAGAGAGAGAGAGAGAGAGAGAGAGAGAGAGAGAGAGAGAGAGAGAGAGAGAGAGAGAGAGAGAGAGAGAGAGAGAGTTTCTTTATCAGATGCTTAACATCTCTGTATTACCAAAATAGTTTTTCTTTTTTCAAGCATTTCTTAGTTTTTTTCTTCCGGTGTGCTCTGGAGTGTTATGGAGTTACAACTGTAATCAAACTCGAGGACTGTTTTCTTTTTTTTATTTATTAATATTTTATTTTTATTTAGTTAGTGTGTTGAATACTTACATAATCAAAGAAGAAAACTATTGAAACAAAAACAAAAGACAAAGGAACTGACAATCTATACTTAAATATTGCTGACAGCTTCGCTCGTCAGTCGCCTTCCATGCGTTTTACTCGTAATAGCAGTAATTACGAGCGAAACGAAGTTTACTATGGAGGGTGTTGTTTCATTTTAAGCAGCCCGGCCTGGCCCGACGGTAACGCTATTGAAACATTAATATCTCCAGAACTACGCGGCCGATCATAACGAAATTAGGACCATAGCACAACTCTATCAATTTTATATAGTATAACTTTCATCTCTTCTATTGGGTGAAATCAATGGGTAACTTGCAAAAAGTAGAAGGGTGTCGAAAACGGGAATTCTAAAAAATAAATAAATAAATAAATAAATAAATACTTAAGGAATTTTAATGATACTTAAGAGATGTCATATTGCTACAATTTTAATAAAATTCCTTATGTCATCTTTGAAGTAGAGCTGCGCCTGCGCTAAGTAAAAACTCCAACTTTTTAACTAATTAACTGATCAAGCTCAAATTTTGTCTTTAATAAGCGTAATACAAAATATAACGAAAAAAAAACATGTCAAATTTACAGTACTACTGCACATGCGCAAAAAAACTGAATAAAACTTTTTTGTAAAGTGACCGTCATTTTTTTGCAATTTTCACCAAATTTTTGTCTCAACGAGAGCGAATACACAGAATACAGAACGAAATTTTCTATCCAACAGTATGCAACATAAATTAGGCTCTCGCAAAGTTTTGAATTAGAGAGATTTGAATATTAAGTAAGTGCGCGATATGTGCGGTGCCTGAAATTGCATCCAACTGACAGCTTCGCTCGTCAGCTGCCTTCCGAGGAGTTTTATTGGTAATAATAATAACAATAATACAGCAAGGAGGGAAAGAGAGGAAGAGATAGGGTAGAAAAAGAAAATGGTTTACAAGAGAAAAGGGTTAGGGAAGAATGAATGCCAAAGAACATGCAGATAGACAACATTCTGGTAATGCTCCACGTGTGTGTGCCATCCATCGCCTTTCTTCCCTATTCACCATTACCGCTTCCCTCATCGTGGCCATGGCCCACCGGTAACCGCTATCACCTCTTCAACATTCCTTGCCGCCATCATGTAAAAATAAGAAAACATATATGAGCGACAACTGAACCAGATATTGGCAATACTGCCACGGCTCCCTCTGTTGCTGCTGATCACTTCAGTCAGCCGTAGTGTTTGTGTAGTCTTGCTAACGGGATTTTATGTTACTGGACTTTATATTATTATATCATTACACCACCATCATTTCATCTCTTGTCAACAACAACACGGCAATTGTGGGTAATGGAATATGACTATCGTCAATTCGTTGGTAGGAACAGTTTTATACAAATACACACTTGAAAGTATGATTGATTGATGCATCACGTTCAAACAAAACTTTCCCTTGATCTCGATAAAATAACAATGAGCGAGTTCAATCTCATCAATGGCCTCCATAGAAGGACAAACATTACAATGTGAACAATGGGTGCCGTGGCGCTGCTTTGGGGATCACATGTTATTGATCTGGCTTGTAACGCATGTCGCTTACACTTACTCAGGTCACGTCTCTATGGTACTGAAACTGCAAATAACTAAATATAACTCCTAGTAGCCATCCCTTGGCGGTAGGCTGGGTAGGGGAGGGAGAGGAGAAGAGGGACGCTGCTCCCGTTCTCCCTCAAACTGCATCAGGTGGGAGGCTTTTCTTCCTCGCGTGAGATCTTCCCACGACAGCCCTCAATGACGTCCGGTTCTCGCGCCTCCATTGTCCCAGCGCGAGTTTCCCTCATAAAGCAGCCTAACTCAAGCATTCTGCAATCATCAATGCTACTGCCTGCGTTACCCTACAGCCTCTATACACGTGCTTGTCCTAAGTTTGCATCCACACGCACCTCCACTAAATATTATGTTAATATGTTGTAAATCTTTCACAAATCACAAATCTTTTCCACTTTTATACTTACATTTCGCAGAAAATAAATTGAATATTTCTGTGATATCCTTTCATGATGAGTAAAGGCTCATTGCAATTATTATTTTTAAGAGTAGTGAAGCGTGGCATGAAACGAAACCCACAAACTTGTGTACTTCATGCCGTTTGACTCGTGGATTCCAGGGCCGTCTGAGGCGCGTGTGGGTTAAGTGAAACACTAAACAACGTGAGGGAGTTTATTGTCTCTTCACTCACGAGAGGAATGCAGACAAATAATCCAAGACTGTTGCCAGCCGAGTGGATAGAGTGAGACAGTGGCTTGATGGTAACCAAGGAGCTCCCTGCCAGACCAGGTGGGTAAACACGAACCCCGTCACCTCGGGTGAGGCTTCATGAAGCACCGAGGTGTGTAGGATTGAGAGTCAACTCAAGGGCGTGCAGGGTAGTTGACTCGGTAGTAGTGTTGGCTCCGAAACCTGCAGCGAACCAGACGGGGAGGTTGGGTAAGGATTGGTAGTCCTCTGGGTCGGCCGCCCTGCGTAAATACCCAGGTAACAACTGAAGTGGTGTTACTCCTCTTACACGATTCCCCCCATCAAGAATCTACTTCTGGTAGACTCAGATGAGGAACACTCCCTGGGTTGAAAGATACTCACAAAAGATTCTAGGCACGACTTAGATCATCTCCGATGTCATCTGCCTCGCCGACATGAACCATTCCGAACTTGTACGCCTGAAGATTCAGAAATCACCTTAGGAATATGTCGTTTTTACCCACGAATGTCTGAAGGTAGGTGAAACGCTTATGACCAACCTCGAGGATGAACTCTCAACCACGAGGGTAGTAATCAAACTCCAGTATGCCAAAAATAACAGCAAGACACTCAAATTCAATATCGGAATACTTGCCCTCTCGGGGGAAGGAGCTTCCGGCTGGCAAAAACAAAGAGATGAAGACTACCAAGGTGATACTGGAGCATGACTGCCCCGACACTTCGACATGAAACATCCTTGCGGAGAACAAAGGTAAGACTAGTGTCGGGGAAGCGAAGCAGCAGCTTATACATGTATAAGCTGCTGCTGATAGGTTATTTTGTCACATTATTTTGTTGATGCTTGCCTGCCTGTCCCCTTTTAGTTGCTGTTTTCTTTTTAATTTTGTTCCTAGTGTGATATTTTATGATTTTTGCCCTTGTGTTTATTTTTATAAATATTTTTAGCCTGATGCCTTCTGTGAAGGTGAAACGATGCAATAAATGAAAAAAAGAAGTCTGGTGTATCCTTGCTTGCCTCATATATATATATATATATATATATATATATATATATATATATATATATATATATATATATATATATATATATATATATATATATATATATATATATATATATATATGTATATTTTTTTATTATTTATTTATTTATTTATTTATTTATTTATTTATTTATTTATTTATTTTTTATGTGGGACGGACACCGGCCAAGGGCAACAAAAATCTAAAAAAAAAAAAAAAAAAAGCCCTCTGACATGCCGGTCCCCTAATAGGGTCCGAAGCGGTAGTCAAAAAATTGAAAGACAAGTGTCTTGAAACCTCCCTCTTGAAGGAATTTGTCATAAGAAGATGGAAATACAGAAGCAGGCAGGGAGTTTCAGAGTTTACCAGAGAAAGGGATGAATGATTGAGACTACTGGTTAAATCTTGCATTAGAGAGGGACAGAATAGGGATGAGAAAAAGAAGAAATCCATGTGTAGCGAGGCCGCGGGAGGGGAGACATACAGTTGGCAAGATCAGAAGAGCAGTTAGCATGAAAATAGCGGTATAAGATAGCAAGCGATGCAACAGTGCGGCAATGAGGAAGAGGTTCAAGACATTCGGTTAGAGGAAAGGAGTTGACGAGACGAAAAACTTTAGATTCCAACCTACTCGTATCTAAGAGAGCGGTATGAGTGGAACCACCCCCAGACATGTGAAGTGTACTCCATACGTGGACGGAGAAGGCCCTTGTACAGAGTTAGCAGCTGGAGGGGGAGTGAGAAAAACTGGCGGAGACGTCTTAAAATACCTGACTTCATAGAAGCTGTTTTAGCTAGAAATGAGATGTGAAGTTTCCAGTTTAGATTATAAGAAAAGGACAGACCGAGGATGTTAAGTGTAGAAAAGGAGTACAGTTAAGTGTCATTGAAGAGGAAGGGATAATTGTCTGTAAGGTTGTGTCGAGTTGATAGAAGGAGGAATTGAGTTTTTGAGGCATTGAACAATACCAAGTTTGCTCTGCCCCAATCATAAATTTTCGAGAGATCAGAAGTCAGGCGTTCTGTGGCTTCCCTGCTTGAAATGTTTACTTCCTAAAGGGTTGGACGTCTGTGAAAAGATGTGGAAAAATGCAGGGTGGTATCATCAGCGTAGGAGTGCATAGGACAAGAAGTTTGCTTTAGAAGATCATTCATGAATGATAGGAAGAGAGTGGATGACTGGACAGAACCCTGAGGAACACCACTGTTAATAGATTTAGGAATGACCATCTGCCACAGCAGCAATGGAACGGTCAGAAAGGAAACTTGAGATGAAATTACAGAGAGGATATAAGCTATAGGAGGGTAGTTTGGAAATCAAAGCTTTGTGCCAGACTCTATCAAAAGCTTTTGATATGTCTAAGGCAACAGTTAAAGTTCACTAAAATCTCTAAAAGAGGATGACCAAGACTCAGTAAGGAAAGCCAGAAGATCACCAGTAGAGCGGCCTGCAGGGAACCCATACTGGAGATCAGATAGATGGTTGTAAAGTGACAGATGTTTAAGAATCTTCCTGCTGAAAATATATTAACAAACTATAGACAGGCAGGAAATTAAAGCAATAGGATGATAGTTTGAGGTATTAGAACGGCCATCCTTTTTAGGAACAGGCTGAATGTAGGCAAACTTCCTTCAAGAAGGAAAGTTAGATGTTGACAGACAGAGTTGAAAGAGTTTGACTAGGCAAGGTGCAAGCATGGAGGCACAGTTTCGGAGAACAATCAGGTCCATAGGCCTTCTGAGGGTTTAGGCTAGCGAGGGCATGGAAAACATCATTTCGAAGAATTTTAATAGGTAGCATGAAGTAGTCAGAGGGTGGAGGAGAGGGAGGAACAAGCCACCTCTCTATCACGTATAGCACGAGAACAGGCTGTGCTAAACCAAGGTTTGGAAAGTTTAAGTCGAGAAAAAGAGTGAGGAATGTATGCCTCAATGCCAGACACTATCAACTCTGTTATGCGTTTGGCACACAGAGACGGGTCTCTGTCACGGAAGCAGTAGTCATTTCAAGGAAAATCAACAAATTACCTCCTCAGGTTCTCCCAACTAGCAGAAGCAAAACGCCAGAGGCACCTCCGCTTATGGGATCTGAGAAGGGATTGGAGCGATAGGACAAGATACAGATATGAGATTATGACCGGAGGAGCACAATGGAGAAGAGAAGGTAACAGCATAAGTAGAAGGATTAGAGGTTAGGAAAAGATCAAGAATGTTGGGTGTATCTCCAAGACGGTCAGGAATACAGGTAGGGTGTTGCACCAATTGCTCTTGGTTGTGGAGGATAGCAAAGTTGAAGGCTAGTTCACCAGGATGGTCAGTGAAGGGAGAAGAAAGCCAAAGCTGGTGATGATCATTGAAGTCTCCAAGACTGGAGATCTCCGCAAAAGGGAAAAAGAGTCAAAATGTGCTCCACTTTGGAAGTTAAATGGTCGAAGAATTATAGTCAGAGGAGTTAGGTGAGAGGTATACAGCACATATAAATTTAATTTGAGAGTGACTGTGTAGTCGTAGCCAGATGGTGGAAAACCCGGAAGATTCAAGAGTGTGGGCACGAGAGCAGGTTAAGTCATTGCGCACATAAACGAAACATCTAGCTTTGGATTGAAAGTGAGGATAAAGAAAGTAGGAGGGAACAGAATAGGAGCTACTATCAGTTGCCTCAGACACCTGTGTTTCAGTAAGAAAAAGAAGATGAGGTCTAGTAGAGGAGAGAATGTGTTCTACAATTGAAAATTAGATTTAAGACCGCGAATCTTGCAGAAGTTAATGAAGAAAAATTTGAGGGGGGTGTCAAGACACTTCGAAACCAGAAGAGCAGTCCGACCTGGTGACATTTGTGATCCCCTCCCCAGATAGTGACTCCTGGGCTGGTGTAGAAGACGCCATGATAATTTAAAATTTTCAGTGAAGGGTGTGTGTGCGTAATTAGGTGCTTGTAGTTTTGTGTGAAGGAAGAGAGTTGTCCTTAGAGGGCAGGCTGTGACTGCCCCCTTGTGTTGTGAGACACAAAGGGATACGTTCAGTGAGGTCACAGCTGGGTTTAATGATATGTTCACAGCACCCTCTGATCCAGTGCTTTAGGTCTTACTGGGAGTAATTATTGTTCACTTGGTAAACATCGCATATTAGCGTATGCTAGCACACTTCTCAACAAGGCAGAGCAAAATTATGGCATTACGAAGCGTGAAAGTCTCGTTGTGACCTGGGCGTTACGCCATTTTCATGAACTCATATTAGGCTATAAAATTCATGTCCACACTGATCATTATGCTGTCACAGAGACCTTCAAAGGCAACAACTTCATAGGTCAATTTGCTCGCTGGCATCTCACGATTCAAGAATTTAATCATACATTTTGATATATTCCCTGCAAGGCAAACTCTGTGGCAGACGCACTATCACGCAATGCTGCCGCTATCTCCATCACAAAGAATACTGCCATGCCAACCATGGATGAAATAAAGAATCATCAACATTCAGATGTGTTCTGTTCTAGTGTTGCTTATTACCTCGAATCTGGTGATGAGACAAATCTTCCTAAGGTGCAAGTGAGTGCTGATATATTTTTTCATGCAAGACGGTTTCTTGTATAAGTCTAATGATGTCTCTACTGACAATTCTATTCAGCGTATATCTCAGCTCGTGATACCTCAGTCATTAGTGATTACCATACTTCACCACGTTCACAATTCACCCCATGCAGGGCATCCAGGTCGGGACAGATGCCTCGCACAAGCAAAACGATCATATTTTTGGCCGACTATGAGAAAGGATATCTTTCAGCATTGTGCACTCTGTTCTCAGTGCGTTTCGCATCGTCCCTCACTCGCTCACGACAATCCCTCACTTCCTTACACCATCGCTTCAGCTCCTTGGGATTCAGTCTCTGTTGATTTGCTCAAACTTCCACTTACAGAGAACGGTTATCAGTATCTTCTAGTTTCTGTGGATAGTTTCACTAGTTTCACCATTCTCGTTGCTCTGAGGGACAAAACTGCAACTTCTGTTGGTCCCGCGATAATTGACAACATAATTTATCCTTATGACTCTCCTCGTGTCATCTTATCTGACAATGCCGCTGAATTCAATAACTCTTCCTTACAGGAAATTTGTAAAGAAATTCATATCAAGAAATGTAACATTGTTCCTCACTCCCCCAGTTCAAACAGTAAAGTAGAGCGTTGTAACTAACGTATCCTGGACGTTCTGCGTTACACAACAGAAGCCAAGCACTCATGGGACGAATGGCTTCCTCAACTAGCCTGCTTTATCAACTCATCAATTCACTCCACTATCAACGAGTCTCCACATTTCGTGCTGTTTGATACCAACAAGCATCTTCCACATGAATTTTTTCACAGCACGCCGCTGTATCAGTTTCAACAATCACTTTTATTATATATATATGTATATTTCACTATTTCATATATTCATCCAACGTGTACCATGGCCAACCAGTCCTTTCTCCACCTCTCAAGGGAATTTCAAACCCGTTTCCAGTCCTTAGGGATAAAGGGATAACACCTGTGTACATATGTTCGTCTTCCCTCCTGGTCATTTCTCCTCCTTTCTTAACCTCAAGGGGGACTTCACACCCCACTTCCAGTCCTTAGGGATAATACCTGGATTTGTCCCCCTTTCTCTACTTCTCAAGGGAATTTCACACCCACTTCCAGTCTTTAGCTCAGATAAATACAGCCGCAGGTAGTGAGCTCAGGTAGTTCGAGATCAGTTCGATTTCAGTCCCAGTCAGAGACACAGTCAGTCAGTCACCCAGTCACGAACAGTCAGTCTTGGTCTCTCATTCAGTTCTGCTCCATCACAGTCGGCCGTGAGAGCCGCTTCTCAATTATAAATCATATCGCTTCAGAGAGAGAGAGAGAGAGAGAGAGAGAGAGAGAGAGAGAGAGAGTACAATCTCATGTTACAACCGTCTCGAATCCAGTTTGTACATACCAGTCATATATTGAATCAAGAACTCTCGTCATTGTGTTTTTTATTCGTACACATCAACATAATATCAGTTAACTACCCACGACCCCCAAGCTACCAGAATCACCGTCTCTCTCCGGTTCTCCACGCTACCAACGCTCCAAGCAGCTTCATCGACTGGGCAAGTAACAAGCATCATCAATCATCAACTGCAGAACAACAGAGGCGATTAATCAACTCAAAAACACTAGTGGCAAACAATCTTTGATACACCGCGTCCTGTCTACAACATGGATGACTACGTCAAATGTCGTCTCTGCGATTTTCAGTACACTCATAAACTCATTCATGATCGCCTCACTAAATCGCAAGCTGAGATGCTGCGGAAATATCATCGTAGAGCGACAGATTTTTCCATTGTAGTCGGTGATATAGTCTTCGCCAGAGTTCACGATCGGAACTCTAATTTTGATCCATTGTTCTCTAGGCCACACAGTGTAATCGATTCTCTCCATGGCCACAAAGTAAAAATTTTAGATATCAAAACCTTAGTAGAACAGATCGTCCACGTCGATCATTTCAAGCGAGTGAACAAAGGATTTGATGATGAGTGGGCACATCAGGTACCATTTCATTCTGATTCAACAGATTCTCCAAGCGACTCACGCTTAATCACACACACACCTTCTTATAGACTGAAACTTCGTTTCCACTCTAAGGTTTAATCATCCACTTTCAATATCCTGTATGTATGTGTATATTTCTCTTATTTATATGTGTTGTATATGTATTATATTATCATGTCTGTATATTATTATTAAGGTTATCGTTCCACACTCTCTCCCTGATGTCATGTACTATCTGTTAATTGCTCATATCTTACTGCTTTCTTTATTGTCATGTTCAAATGTGAGGACGCATTTTTCGTGGGGGAAGGCAACTGTATCAGTCATAACAATTATATATATATATATATATATATATATATATATATATATATATATATATATATATATATATATATATATATATATATATATATATATATATATATATATATATATATATATGTTACAGTCAATACCTGAATCCAGACAATTTGTAAAGTGACTTATTTTTTCAGGCAATTTGTGAACTGCCTGGTTAGGTTAGGTTAGGTTAGGTTAGGTTAGGTTAGGTTAGGTTAGGTTAGGTTAGGTTAGGTTAGGTTAGGTTAGGTTAGGTTAGGCAGTTCACAAATTGCCTGAAAAAATAACTTTACACTTTACAAATTGTCTGGATTCAGGTATTGACTGTAACATATATATATATATATATATATATATATATATATATATATATATATATATATATATATATATATATATATATATATATATATATATATATATATATATATATATATATATATATATATATATATATTATATATATTCATCATTTTATATATCCATTTCACATGCGGTGTGTTCATATATTCATCCCACGTGTGCCACATGACCACCCAGTCTGTTCTAATTTTATCCTCTCCCCTTCTCTCCCTCTCAAGGGAATTCACACCTTTCCTTTCAGTCCTTTTTTTTTTTTTTTTTTTTAGTAGGAAAGACACTGGCCAAGGGCAACAAAAATCCAATAAAAAAAATGCCCACTGAAATGCCAGTCCTGTAAAAGGGCCAAAGCAGTAGTCAAAAATTGATGAATAAGTGTCTTGAAACCTCCCTCTTGAAGGAATTCAAGTCATAGGGAGGTGGAAATACAAAAGCAGCCAGGGAGTTCCAGAGTTTATCAGAGAAAGGGATGAATGATTGAAAATACTGGTTAACTCTTGTGTTAGAGAGGTGGACAGAATAGGGGTGAGAGAAAGAAGAAAGTCTTGTGCAGCGAGGCCGCGGGAGAAGGGGAGGCATGCAGTTAGCGAGATCGGAAGAGCAGTTAGCATGAAAATAGCGGTAGAAGACAGCTAGAGATGCAACATTGCGGCGGTGAGAGAGAGGCTGAAGACAGTCAGTTAGAGGAGAGGAGTTGATGAGACGGAAAGCTTTTGATTCCACCCTGTCTAGAAGAGCAGTATGAGTGGAACCCCCCCAGACATGTGAAGTATACTCCATACATGGACGGATAAGGCCCTTGTACAGAGTTAGCAGCTGGGGGCGCGAGAAAAACTGGCGGAGACGTCTCAGAATACTTAACTTCATAGAAGCTGTTTTAGCTAGAGATGAGAAGTGAAGTTTCCAGTTCAGATTATAAGTAAAGGACAGACCAAGGATGTTCAGTGTAGAAGAGGGGGACAGTTGAGTGTCATTGAAGAAGAGGGGATAGTTGTCTGGAAGGTTGTGTCGAGTTGATAGATGGAGGAATTGAGTTTTTGAGGCATTGAACAATACCAAGTTTGCTCTGCCCCAATCAGAAATTTTAGAAAGATCAGAAGTCAAGCGTTCTGTGGCTTCCCTGCGTGAAATGTTTACCTCCTGAAGGGTTGGACGTCTATGAAAAGACGTGGAAAAGTACAGTGTGGTATCATCAGCGTAGGAGTGGACAGGATAAGAAGTTTGGTTTAGAAGATCATTAATGAATAATAAGAAGAGAGTGGGTGACAGGACAGAACCCTGAGGAACACCACTGTTAATAGATTTAGGAGAAGAACAGTGACCGTCTACCACAGCAGCAATAGAACGGTCAGAAAGGAAACTTGAGATGAAGTTACAGAGAGAAGGATAGAAGCCATAGTAGGATAGTTTGAAAATCAAAGCTTTGTGCCAGACTCTATAAAAAGCTCTTGATATGTCCAAGGCAACAGCAAAAGTTTCACCAAAATCTCTAAAAGAGCATGACCAAGACTCAGTAAGGAAAGCCAGAAGATCACCAGTAGAGAAGCCTTGACGGAACCCGTACTGGCGATGAGATAGAAGGTTGTGAAGTGATAGATGTTTAAGAATCTTCCTATTGAGGATAGATTCAAAAACTTTAGATAGGCAGGAAATTAAAGCAATAGGACGATAGTTTGAGGGATTAGAACGGTCACCCTTTTTAGGAACAGGTTGAATGTAGGCAAACTTCCAGCAAGAAGGAAAGGTAGATGTTGACAAACAGAGCTGAAAGAGTTTGACTAGGCAAGGTTCAAGCACGGAGGCACAGTTTCGGAGAACAATAGGAGGGACCCCATCAGGTCCATAAGCCTTCCGAGGGCCAGCGAGGGCATGGAAAACATCAGTGCGAAGAATTTTAATAGGTAGCATGAAGTAGTCAGAGGGTGGAGGAGAGGGAGGAACAAGCCCAGAATCGTCCAAGGCAGAGTTTTTAGCAAAGGTTTGAGCGAAGAGTTCAGCTTTAGAAATAGATGTGATAGCAGTGGTGCCATCTAGTTGAAATAGAGGAGGGAAAGAAGAAGAAGCAAAGCTATTTGAGATATTTTTGGCTAGATGCCAGAAGTCACGAGGGGAGTTAGATCTTGAAAGATTTTGACACTTTCTGTTAATGAAAGAGTTTTTGGCTAGTTGGAGAACAGACTTGGCATGGTTCCGAACAGAAATATAAAGTGCAAGAGATTCTGGTGATGGAAGGCTTAAGTACCATTTGTGGGCAACCTCTCTATCACGTATAGCACGAGAAAAAGCTGTGTTAAACCAAGGTTTGGAAGGTTTAGGACGAGAAAAAGAATGAGGAATGTAATCCTCCATGCCAAATACTATCACCTCTGTTATGCGCTCAGCACACAAAGACGGGTCTCTGACATGGAAGCAGTAGTCATTCCAAGGAAAATTAGCAAAATATCTCCTCAGGTCCCCCCAATTAGAGACGTCGCAGTGAGGCTGGTAGATACCTATCAGCGCCAGCATTTTTAATTGTCTCCGATTTCCTGGGGCAAAGGGGTATCTTAGCTAAATTTGAAATCGATGTGCAGGAAAAGTACATCATGAATTGCTGCACAAGTGTATCTAAAATTAAAAACATAATCCTTAATATTAATATTCATACTTACTGGTGTATGATAAGGCTTTGTTAATTGAATTATAAGATAAAACTAAAAATAGGTAATGATTTTTTTTTAAGTAAGTATGAACAGTAAAAATAAAAGAATGTTGATTTCGGCTTGTGCATTTTATCTGGGAATGTTGAAAAAATATCAGATATCACTGACACGTCCTGTATATGAAAGTAATCAGTGAAATAAAAAAAGAACAGCACCGCTGGCGGACGTACGACGTTCTTATCTTGATCATGATTCTTCAGTTAAAGAAAGGCAGAAAGCGCCGCGCGCCGTTAGGGAGGAGTGTAAAGTGTAAAGAATAGCCTCTCAGTTCTGCCGATACAAAGGCCTTTACTTTGCTTTACTATATCCAGAATAGGGTATAGCTCGTTCTTTCAGGAATTTTCTTAATTCCGCTGTAGTCCATGATTGTGGCGGTGATGTATCCATTGTGCAGGGTAGTCGAGTAAGCGTGGTCCTGTGTTTTGGTTTGCTCGCTGCCCAAGTACCCGAGGATAGTGATCGTACCGCAAAAATAAAGTCTCTGATACAAAATTATATTTTCTTTACATTAAATGGATTTGCCTGTTGTTTAGTACATGAAAATGCAAGTATATATTAGTATACTTCTATTGAGGTCAGTAGAAAATTACAGATTGCCTGCCTTGATACACTTATAGGCTCTTTTAAGAATATCATCTGAAATTATGAATAGAGGCTCAAACAATGTCATGTGCTGTCAGTTATCACGAAATTAATTGACTTAAAATTCAGACGCATTACTGTGCAACGATACACCTTTGTAAGCTTGTAAAACCTTGCTCCAAAAAGTATTTTTTTTCCGGCGAGAATTAAAAATTCTGGCGCTATCTGGTATCAAAACGCTCACTGCGACGTCTCTAATTAGCAGAGGCAAAACGCCAAAGGCACTTTCGCTTAGGGGGATCCTGAGGAGGGATTGGAGCGATAGGACAAGATAAAGATATGAGATTGTGATCGGAGGAGCCCAACGGAGAAGAAAGGGTGACAGCATAAGCAGAAGGATTAGAGGTCAGGAAAAGGTCAAGAATGTTGGGCGTATCTCCAAGACGGTCAGGAATACGAGTAGGGTGTTGCACCAATTGCTCTAGGTCGTGGAGGATAGCAAAGTTGTAGGCTAGTTCACCAGGATGGTCAGTGAAGGGAGAGGAAAGCCAAAGTTGGTGGTGAACATTGAAGTCTCCAGGAATGGAGATCTCTGCTAAAGGGAAAAGGGTCAGAATGTGCTCCACTTTGGAAGTTAAGTAGTCAAAGAATTTCTTATAGTCAGAGGAGTTAGGTGAGAGGTATACAACACAGATAAATTTAGTTTGAGAGTGACTCTGTAATCGTAGCCAGATGGTGGAAAACTCGAAAGATTCAAGAGCGTGGGCACGAGAGCAGATTAAGTCATTGCGCACATAAACACAGCATCCAGCTTTGGATCGAAAATGAGGATAGAGAAAGTAGGAGGAAACAGAAAAGGGGCTACTGTCAGTTGCCTCAGACACCTGAGTTACAGTGAGGAAAAAAAGATGAGGTTTAGAAGAGGAGAGGTGGTGTTCTACAGATTGAAAATTAGATCTTAGACCGCGAATGTTGCAGAAGTTAATGAAGAAAAAGTTGAGGGGGGTGTCAAGACACTTAGGGTCGTCGACAGAAAGGCAGTCCGACCTGGGGACATTTATGGTCCCCTCCCCAGATGGGGACTCCGAGGCTGGTGTAGGAGTCGCCATGATGATTTTAAAATTTTTTGAGTGAAGAGTGTGTGTGTTATTAGGTGTTTGTAGTTTTGTGTGGAGGAAGAGAGTTGTCTTTAGAGGGCAGGCTGTGACTGCCCCCTTGTGTTGTGAGACACAGAGGGAAACGTTCAGTGAGGTCACAGCTGGATTTAATGATAAGTTCACAGCACCCCCCGAACAGTACATTAGACCTCACTGGGAGTAATTATCGTTTCGGCAGGTGTCTACTGCATCCTCCTATGAGTCTACTGCCTCCTCCTTAGGGAAAACACCTACCTTCGCTCTGAGTCTTCCTCCCTGTTCATTGGCCAAAATAACGACCGCTGTCGTTGGTCAATTCACCCCATTTCCTTTTATCTCATTTGGTATTCTTCATCCCAGAAGTTGTATCTCTGATCCACTTTCTCTCATATAAATAGAGCTCGCATGCGTAACTAGGATTAGTCCAGTCCGAGAGAGTCTTCCGAGAGAATCAGTCTTGTCTTGAGAGTCTTCAGTCAATTCACATCAGCCTGCTCAGTTCATCATCAGTTCACGAGTAGTCCAGCTCATGTCAGTTCAGAGAAAGCGCACGATCAGTCGTCATGTCTGTAATCAACTGTGTCTCGTATCACGCGTGTACATTCTCTCCATTACTAAATCTAGAAGAACTCTTATAAATCGTGTCTTTTACCCGCACACATCAACAATATCAACCATTACCCACAATCTCCACGCTGTCAACAAAATCAAGCTAATACCCAGTCATCCAGAGCAACCACCACCACACCAAGCATCATCAACTGAGGCAAGCATCATCAACAGACGCGGCAAGTATCACAAAATCTATTTAAGCCAGTGTGGTCAACATCAATCAAATAAGGGAGACAGACTATCGATACAGTGGTGGCAACGGGTGGCCAAGATACTCTCACTCTCAATCTTACCGAAACATCTTCATCTGATCAGGAACAAGGTGGCAGCGTTTCCTATAGTGTGCCGGCTGCCCGTCTTGTTCACATCATTTGCTATCGATGACCTCTGCTTTCATTGTGTGTTAATTTTGTGATAGTCACTTCGGCATCTCTTCTTGTAATCTGCTGCTATTTTTCGGCTCTATTAGTCTTGTAGTGACTCACCGCATCTTTTTCTCCTTGGTGGTCATGTTTCGTCTCTCGTTTACCAGGGTGATGATGGCTTCTTGTAATCTTGGTACTGTAGTGTTTTGATACCACATCACATACCTGAGTAAGACATATTGAGACATTGTGGTCCAGGAATGTTGGCACATCTGTTACATCCCATTCTCGTCGCAGGATGGAGTGGATCTAAACGGATACTTCATGGTTCGCCTCTATTTCACTTGTATACATTCCATTGTGTGGGGGAGGTCATATACGAGTAAACTAAACATGTAATAATAAATGACTGAAACAAATGCGCATCGATTATATGACGAGTTTCTAGTCACTATTATGACTGGAACAATACTGTGGTGTTGGATCCTCCTTATGGTATAAAATACGAGTTTATGGCTAACTTACATATATAACAGGTACCCGCTTTCATGTTTATCATCTTCCCTCGTTTATTCTCTCTATTTTCTTATTTTCTTCTTAATTTCTTTATTACTTAATTTTTGTTTCATGTTCTCCCTTCTTCTTATGTGTTTAATATCTTCTTGGAGATTCTTGGGTTACAATAACTGTATGTTTCTGTTGGTGAACCTTTTCCCGGCCCTTCCTTCCTTTCCCATTGTAAGAAAGGATTAAAATTTATGCATGGATTAATCAATACGAGATTCGCTGCTGAAAATAAAGTGAGGCACAAGTCTTGATTAATTCCAGGATTTATGGGATGCTTGAAATATACATGCTGTCGTCATTTTCTAATTTTTCGTAAATTTTCTTCCCAAAATACTCACGGATGAGTAAGAACAGATATCTATATTCTACACACACACACACACACACACACACACACACACACACACACACTTTTTTTTTTTCTTATTTTTGATTGACCAAGAAAAAAAAAAAAATTCATACAGCAAAGTGAAAGGTACAAAATTCCCAATGGTCCAAATAAAGAATCATACATTTACAAACATAAATAAAAACACTTTCACCTAAGTATTCTTTAAGGTTAGGCGATGCAAAGTAACCAACATTAGAACACAGTTACAAGCATTATTACTATAACTAACATAGATACATCACTCAACATAACGTCTAACACGGTTTGACCAATATTAATGCAAGCTAGTTCTAAGTAAGTATTGTTTTCTTTTTAGGTCCCATAACTATTCAAAACTTCATACACGTACCTACACAAAACATTTACGTCTTCTGTTTCATTAAATAACTCATCTAAATTTTGTTTGCTTATCATATATTTTTGCCTGATCTATCTCGTCAGTACGCACTCCAGCAATACATGTTGCTCAGTCTGTGTTGCCTGCCTGTTACATGGACACACGCGCAGGTCCCGCGGGGTGCGACTCCAACTGCCGGTATCGACCTTTAAGTCATGAGACATCAGTCAAATTCTAGTAAACGCCATACGTGTAAAATCAGGGATATATATGTCATCTGAATAAATATTATAGACACCAAGACTAGAATTCAATATTGATTTATATGTGTGATACTTTGTTGCATCTTCTGGCTTATTGGTAATTAAATTAATTATTCTGTCAAGAGGATTTATATGATTATCATACTGTATGGCACTCTGGATAAACTTATAACCAAGGGTGTTAGCTTCTCTGCATAAACTAAATACAACATGAGAGAGAGAGAGAGAGAGAGAGAGAGAGAGAGAGAGAGAGAGAGAGAGAGAGAGAGGATCTACGTACATCAATAAAATCTCACTTTACTAGGTAACCTATTTTCCTGTTTCTCCAGAAAAGAACAGAATTCTTGAACACATAAAATAAAATAATGATAATGATCAAACAAACAGCCTTGTCAGTCAGTGCATTTTAGGAGAGAGGAACAAAGCAAACATACATAACAGCGAGGAAGAAGAAACATTAACGATTGCTAGTAAGTACTCGCTGAATGTTGAGTGACCAACCACGGGAGAGAGAAGGAAAGGCAATGCTGGGATAAAACACAGGACGAACGAGGGAACTGCTTAGCTTGGAAGGGGGAAGAATCATTAGCGGTGGAGGTGGTGGGAGCATGGAGGAAAGATGAGTGTAGGGAGGGAAGACAGAAATATAAAAGGAGGGAGGAGGACGAGGAGGAGGAGGTGGTGTTGGTGGTGGTGGTAGTGGTGGTGGGGGAGGAGGAAGAGGAGGAGGAGAAGCAGGAGATAGCGAGGGGGCTGCCTAGAAAGAGGGAGAGGGAGAAGCTAATATACATTTAATCAAAGTTTCCTCCGATGTGCTGAAGTTTTCCTGGCAGGACCCAGAGCCGCGCCCTCCTCCACCTGAGTCACACAGGGAAACAGTAGAAAAAATAATAAAGGAAATAAGAAATCTACATATAAGTACATGGCTACACAAAACTACCGGTCTTGCTGAAGCATTGCTTGAGTAGCGACGGGATGGTCGCAAAGCCTGGAGGTTCAGAGATGAATAGGAAAAAGGGACGAGGCAATGCTGCCACTGATAACACTGTACAAACACTGTACATGTTTCGTAATCTTTGGTTAATCTCCACGTGCTCCATTGTGCTGTGAATCATCTGGCTTGTCTGGTGACTAGGGAATGGAAGGAGAGCGAGAGCCATAAAAGAAAACGGAAGAAGGAGCTAGCAAGGGAAGAGAATGGAGCGTGGATGAGGGGTGATGAGAAGAAAAAGTTTAATAATTTGTTATTGACCGATGTTTTTACTTCGGTCAGTAATGTGAGCAATAATAAATCCCAAGTTTTCTTCAGTAATTTCATATAGTAACTATTATACTGTCAATAATATAGATAACATGCATAAAGCAAATGCTGGTGATGAAATAACACCTCAAAGGAGATTAGGGGGAGAATAAACACGTGACTTGAAATGAGAAAATATAAGAGAAAATCTAGACTGGTGGAGACACTAATGCAGAAATATTTCGGCTGAACAAATAGTAACTAGTGCGTGGTAAAATAAGGTTGAGTTGACCCAGTGAGTCCCGGAGTGTCGGCACAAGGCTGGGTGGGGTGGAAGGCGAATTGTTTGTACACGTGCGGCAGGCCAGCGGCAGGCCAGCGGCAGCCCCAGTGTTTCACGATGGAAATTATTTATTGATCCTCCCAGCAGGCCGAGGGTGGCGCCGCGGCGAGCACAGAACGCGACGAATGAGTGAAGATGTGCACGAAAACAGAAATGATGTAAAAAAAAACTATTTGTTCAAAGCAGTGTAATCTATTCCAATTTGTGCCTGACGAGGGCAGTATTTCTGAGGAAAATACAAATTAATAGAATCTGCAGTATTAGCGGAACCCTTTCTTGCTCACTTCATATCTCCTGAAACTGAGCGAACATTTATCCTTAAAAACCATCACCATTACCTATCGCATAACACGAGCGAAAGACACTTGGGAAACGAGCTCAAGACTCAACTACAGCGCTTCCTCCACTTGCTCTCTTGAGACTTGGTAATGACATTGCAGTCCTCATACGATAGACTACTACTACTACTACTACTATTACTACTACTACTACTACTACTGCTACTACTACTACTACTATTATTATTATCATTATTATTATTATTATTATTATTATTATTATTATTATTATTATTATTATTGTTATTATTATTGTTATTATTTTTATTATTATTATTATTATTATTATTATTATTATTATTATTATTATTATTATTATTTTTGTTATTATTATAATTATTTTTATTATTAATAGTAGTAGTAGTAGTAGTAGTAGTAGTAGTAGTAGTAGTAGTAGAAGTAGTAGTAGTAGTAGTAGCAGTAGTAGTAGTAGTAGTAGTAGTAGTAGTAGTAGTAGTAGTAGTAGTAGTAGTGATGGTGGTGGTGGTATTACTATTACTATTATTATTATTATTATTGTTATTATTATTATTATTAGTAGTAGTAGTAGTGGTAGTAGTAGCGGCAGCAACAGTAATAGTAACAGCAGCAGCAGCTGTAGTAGTAGTATAGTAGTAGTAGTAGTAGTAGTAGTAGCAGCAGTAGCAGCTACCACAGGTAGTGGTAGTAGTAGTAGTAGTAGTAGTAGTAGTAGTAGTAGTAGTAATGGCACATATTGCAATAGTACATAGTAATAGTAGTAGTGGTAGTAGTAATAGTTGCAGCGTCGCAGAAGCAGCAGCAGAAACAGCAGCAACAATAGCAGCAGTAGTAGTAGTCTAGTAGTAACAGCACCAACAACGGAGCAACAGCAGCAATAGTAGTAGTAATAGTAGTAGTAGCAGCAGCAGCAGCAGTAGTAGTAGTAGTAGTAGTAGTAGTAGTAGTAGTAGTAGTAGTAGTAGTAATAGCAGTCGTAGTAGTAGCAGGAATGCTGAGGGCATAGTTATCACAAAAAATACATTAGTGTAAAATCTTTAACAGCTGTTTCTCTAACGGCCTCCAGCTTTGTCTTTTTTTTCTTTTGCCCAGAATATTCTGCGGCAAGTTCTTGGCATTAACAAATATATGGCCAGACACTTTTCTGCCCAATTCTTGTATCTCTCCAGCTACAGTCTTCTTCCCTCTCCACTCTCACCCCTACTTACCCAAATAACTGGCAAAATTGATCCCATCACAGAACGAAGGGGGACTAAATTTGAATTAGGCTCGTGTGTGAGTAAGAATTATTTGGTGAATTTGGTGCTGATGGGACGTCAAGAGTAGGTATGGGTGATGCTAACCCCCCCCCACTCTCTCTCTCTCTCTCTCTCTCTCTCTCTCTCTCTCTCTCTCTCTCTCTCTCTCTCTCTCTCTCTCTCTCTCTCTCTCTCTCTCTCTTACCACAAGCTAAATTCATAGGGTAAATAGAACGTTGCCTAGTATTGGCTCCATCACCAAAGAGGTACAGACAAAAAAAGTTCATGAAGGTTCTCAAAATGTCGGGAGTTCAAAGATACCGCTCGGACGCAGCGTGAAGCGCGAATCATAATAGTGCCAGTAGGATCTCACCATGAATCTCGAAGATGGACTCCATTCGAATTTACTTTTAATCCTCCTAAATATCTTCGTACGTTTGAAGTGCGAAGGTGTGACCAAGGACGCCTGTGTTGTGGCCTTGTTCACATTTGCTACTGCCATGTTTAATCAACGTGCTATCAAATGGAGGATAAGGATAAAACGTAATTCCAAATATTTTTACTAGCAAAATTGTTCCAAAAGTTAGTGTGATTGCAACGTGGACCTCAGATACATCTCATTAATAATAAAAAAAAAAAAAAATGTAGACAGATGCCACGAGTATGAAGATAGGAAAGGATGACTTATATGTAATGTGTTGAAGGGTCAGTTGATTCACACACACACACACACACACACACACATATATATATATATATATATATATATATATATATATATATATATATATATATATATATATATATATATATACATATATATATATATATATATATATATATATATATATATATATATATATATATATATATATATATATATATATATATATATATATATATATATATATATATATATATATATATATATATATATATATATATATATATATATATATATATATATATATATATATATATATATATATAGCATGAGGATCAACAAGAAACATATTGCTCTTATAAGGCATAGACACGGCGCCCGTTATATGGAACACTATTCACTGTCCATAAAAAGCGGGTACTCACTCAACAGCTAATGATGGCTGTCCAGGTCCTCCCTCTCAAGTTGTTACTTGGAATGCAAGGTAGATGATGAGCTTTATGCAAGGTGTATGATGAGCTTTTCTTTCCCTGTCGTGATGACAACAACGAAGGGATCCATCGCAGGCCACAGATGCGATAGCATTCACACACATGAAAAGTTGACCAGCGTAAGATGCGCATTTATACACTATCAAGATGTAGAGGTCTGCTCAGGAATTGGCTGGTTCTATGATGTGTTTCATTACTTAGCATTTTAAGTAATTATTTGTGAAAGTATTTTGAATAAACATTTACCTAATTAAGCTCCATCACTTGACATATCTTATAAACTTAGTGTATATGTTCATGTAGAGACGCTTCTTGTCCACCTTATGTCTTGGTGGGATGTCTCTGTGGCGTCTCCCACGCGCTTTGTCCCGCGCTCTGAGTGGCAGTCCAGTCTGGCCCAGTCTTGGGGATCGGACTTGGCGGCTGGCGCTCCCTTGTACCTCAGTATTTACGTAATATACAGTAGTCTACTATTATTTGTGTATCACCGCATCCTCTGCAGCACTCAAAGCACTCCTTGAGACCACCCTGCACACTGGAGCGCTACAACCAACATAACAAGCAAGTTACATCTTGTACATATGTTGGCAGCGGTGGGATGGAGACAACATGGAGTCCCGGCGTTGTGTCTGCTTTTTCTCTTCGACACCCAAGTCCTCCGCATCCACGCATCACTCCGACTGCCAGCTATCTCGCCGCTCCTGCCGTTCTTCTGGGCCACCTGCTAAAAGTTACGTTACTATGTCTCCGGTGCCTTCTTCAGCTGCTTCAGGGCCTTTGTCAAGCTTCCTCCAGCCTGCCTGCCTGTCAACCTGTGTTCCCATACGACTCTTCAAGCCGTCACAGACGCATCTCGTCTGCTATAGCTGCTGTTCCTGTTGTTTCATGACTAAACTCCACAAACCGTCACAGACGGATTTCGCTTGCTATAGCTGCTGTTCCTGTCGTTTCAAAACAAAATTCTTGAGCCGCTACAGACGCATCTCGACGGCTTTAGTGCTGCTGTTCCTGTCGTTTCAAGACTTAAGACTTCTCAGCCGTCAGTCTTCGCATCGTCGCTCCTTGCGTTATTAGCGTATTGCCAATTCAGTGTTAATTATTTGGCATAGTAAAGTCATTCCTCCTTGTTTGAGGCACCCAGTGACGTCATCGTTTGTGTTATTTCCTTGTGACTTCCGCAGATTAGCACGATTTACACATTTATATATATATATATATATATATATATATATATATATATATATATATATATATATATATATATATATATATATATATATATATATATATATATATATATATATATATATATATATATATATATATATATATATATATATATATATATATATATATATATATATTTCACGTGTGAGTCTTTTGGTCAAAAAGTATCATAATATACATTTATTATTTTCATTTTTGTTTCCTGTGACCTGCGTCACTCATATGTCCCCATATTAAGTTTTGTGAAGCATATGGGCATGCCTTAGATGTATGGCTGAGCTATATAATAGTGCACATGTTCATTTAGAGACATTTCTCGTCCCCCTTACATTTTGGCGGGATCTCTCTGTGGCGTCTCCCGTGCGCCTTGTTCCCGCTCTGAGTGACAGTCGAGGCTGTACCAACCTTGCGGTCGGGCTTGGCGGCTGGCGATCCGTATGTACTTCAATATTTTTATTATATACAGCACTCTTTGAACACACCTCACACACCGGAGTGCTACAACTAACATAACAAACAAAGTTACATCTTGTGCAACCTCACTAAAAGTGTGGAAAGGAGGAAGCAACACACACGAATACAGACGTTGGAAGCAACAAAGGTCGATGCCTGCTTCAGTCCGCTGTTTTGCCAGCACTCTGATGAAGCCATGAATCTTACCATACACACACACACACACACATACACACCCACACACTGATGGGTCGGAGCAGATAATACATGGATAACATTTAAATGATACCTTTTTACAAAATACTATACATGTAAATCACCCTGGAGTTTCGTATATTACACGCAGTAAGAGCCAACTTGTCGATTTATCTTTATCTAATATAGATATAAATCATTACATAACGCGTGTTCAGTCACAGTACTGTACCAGTCAGGTGGAGAAGGTAGCAGTACGTTCGCAAGGCTCATGTACAAGATAGCTAGGAGAGTTCATGAGACTTTTCATTATTTGTACTGTTTCTTGTACTAGTATTCTGTCATTATAAAGATTAACTCAGTCACGTATGTATTTGCTGTCTCTTCTTAAGACTAACTGATGCTAAAGTGTTCCTTCAGGAGACCTAAGCATTTGCCAAGTGGAAGGGCAGACGGAAAAGACAGCCACAGCTATGGCACAGGTAATTATAATGCAAATATTTTTAATGACACTTCTAGACACTGTAGGCGACTCATCAGCACAGGAACTTTTAAACTTTTCCAAGAGCAATTCTGTCACAGCCTGGAATGCCATCCGTCAAGAAAATTCTAGTCAAGCTTCCTTGCTTCCTGCGGTGATGCGAGTGACTCTAAACTCCCTCCTCACCAAAAAAAGCTGCATTTCCTGCCTTCCATCGTCTCGTTTCAGAGTCTCCTGCAAAGGGCACGGCACTGTAGCAGCACGATCACACAAAGGTTTTAAAGCACACGTCTATTCCCACTATACATTGCGAGGCACGCCTCCTTACGCAGACATCGCAGCAACGCATACAGTTAATTACACCATGACAAACTTAAAAAAGCAATACAGAAGTTTCATAAGTAGTTCGAATACGAATAAACTGATGGTCATATATTACTTAGCAATGCACTAGATATCATTAAGAACTTATGTAACTAAGTGTAATGACGACCCTAAGAAAATTCCAAAAAATTGAGCGATAAGTCAGGTAAACTGAGACAACTACGTCAACTGTGGTGATGCATTTTATATATATATATATATATATATATATATATATATATATATATATATATATATATATATATATATATATATATATATATATATATATATATATATATATATATATATATATATATAATATGTAGTTGATGCGATGTTTTCTCATGAGCACCTCAAGGTACTTTCAGTATTGTGCAAGTGTTATAGAGAAGGAGAGGAAAAGCCAAGGTTAGTCTGTTGATCATCATAAAGTGACTTACTGACAGGAAAGGTAAACAGTGTACACAGCGTAGCTATAGTGTACAAAAATTGATGACAAGCAAACAAGCTGTTAGGATTTTTTTTTTTTATATCATCAAGTAACAGCAACCTTTGAGCACAGTTTTGACACTTGATATACGTTACGGAAAGCAGTAGTTTTTATAAGCTGGCGGGGAAAGGCGGAAGAAGAATATGAGAGCTGTGAGAGTCTTAGTAACATTTTGTGTGCGACGGTGGCAGTGATGGTGGTGATGGTGGTGGCGGTGGGTGGTGGTGTGGGGAGTGAACAGGGACATGAGGTGATCAGTACGCCGGGCCAATAATCCTCTCTGGCAATAACTGCTGACAAGGGTGAGGGGAGGCAGAGGGCGGCAAGGAAGGCTGTGAAGGCTGCGAGGGGGTCGGAGAATGAGGGCGGCTAGTGGAGGGCGGTGATAAAGGCGGAGGGTGGTTTGGGAGAGACGCCGCCCTTGGGGTTTTTATAAGTCCTGCAGGGCATGCCGATGGGAAGAGCATCAGCTTTTTTTTTTTCGTTTTTAGAGGAACAATTTTTCAAAACATTTTTGTGGTAGATGACTGGACTAGTCACTGGCAAGTGATGGGATGAATGCAGGCTTTGAGAGACTGTCGACATTATTATTATTGTTATTATTATTATTATTATTATTATTATTATTATTATTATTATTATTATTGTTTATTTATCTATTTTTATTATTATTATAGGAGGTGGAGGCGTAACGGAACCCCCGAGGAAGCTACAAAAGATAAACGAGCCGGGAATATACTCCCCCCATAACACCCAGTCTCTTTACACCTCCGCTTCCAACTTGTTAAAATGTCTGAACATTATTGTTGTTGTTGTTGTTGTTGTTGTTGTTGTTGTTGTTGTTGTTGTTGTTGTTGTTGCTGTTATCATCATCATCATCATCATTATCATCATCGTCGTCATCATCATCATCATCATCATCATTAACGTCACGTTTTCATTGTAGCAGGATCTGATGTTAAGTTCTGTAAATTATCATTAGCATTATCTAGTATAACTATAGAGTAATTTACGTTTTCCTCACATTTTTCAGCTGCATGATGGATTACAAGCTTTGTCAGTACAAGAATCGTTTATTATAATCACTAGTCTATATCGAAAGAGTTTATTTTATTTATTTATTTATTACTATCACCATTATTAATCTAATTATGAATAGAAATAACCTGTGTATCCTGCTCAGACTTGATATGGAACAAGAAAACTCTGTTCGGTACATCTGATATTACGTAAAGTATCTTTACTATTGTAGTTGTACTTGAAGCCTTTGTGTCATGCCACGTTCCTCTTTCCATTTTTTTTTTTATTTGTTTGCTGTACCTTTATCATTAGATTAGTTTTTGATAATGTCCTTGCGTCATTATCCTGTTGTCTCCATTCATTATGTAATACGTTTCAGGCCACCTTCATTATTAAAGACACACACACACACACACACACACACACACACACACACACACACACACGTTTGCGCGTTCAAGACACCCGGACTTTTCATTTTGCTAATTTAAAATTTGGAGAAACAAGCAGATTCAACAAAACTTAGGATGCATCTAATTTGAGATGAACAGTAAACGGGTGGAAACAAGTCGCAGATTCGTAGTCACTGACTTCCATTCATAACTCAAGAAAAGACTTGAGAACACACAAAAACGCAATGAAAACCTCCATCATTATCCTTGTCTTTCGCTTTTTGCATTCCTTTCTGTTTATCCTCTGTAAAAACTTTGGAAAGACTAATAGCAACAATTAACTGCTGTAATAGAGTTTTAGATTCTTGTAAAGTTTTCAGTGAGTTCTGGAGTCGGCGCTTTGATGGTGCTCGGTATTTTTTGGCGCTTTGAGCTGAGTGATAATGGAAGCGTAGCTGTGGTCTAATGGAGAATTAAGACTCGGCCTTCGCTGTTTTGGGAGGGGCAAGGTAGGGGCTGAGGAGCGGAGAGTTTAGACATACATCGTGGAAAAAGAGGATAGGACAGGAGAGTGTTGCCTCATAGAGCTTGAAATTGTAACAAAGAACTGGTTCCTACGTACACCCTCTCTACTCGCATTTGGTGATTATTAAACTCCCATGATAAAGAAAGGTAGTGTGTAAACAGGATTCTCAACAACACATCATTATCATGACAACGTCTGCACACACTCAAGTTTCGGCATTGTACACCTAAACTCTCACATTCATTTCACACGGCTTACACACAAGTAGTGAGAGGAATCTATGAAATAACTCAACTAGCTTATTTGCAGAAGCGTCGTCCATCATCTGATACTTGTACAGGCAAAAGTCTTCACGCGGCAACCATCGGGTTCTATTTTCAAACAACACACTCTCGAGTAGCCAATATTAGCCATAAAGGAATTGAAAAAGACATGGTGGCATAACCTCAAAAAAAAAAAAAAAAAATCTCATACTGGATAAGTCAGTAACTCGAATTAGGGACTAAAGACAATACACCCACCATACCTGTTTCTAAATTAAATGGTTGATGTGTACTCCTCTCCATCCCTCTTCTTTGATCACTATTCTCTTATATCTCTCCCATTCGTTTCCTTTTTTTGGCCCCTGTTAGGCTCTTCTGACTATCTGCTCCCTCGCTGCCCCTGTTGACGCATCTGGCACCACTGTCGGGGTGGCAGAGGTGCCATTAATTCCTCCCAGGAACATTAAGTGGGAGGGGAGGTGGCGGGTCGCGAGTACCGCCCTCTGTACTGCATCTCGGGGGAGCGGGAGGATCGGAGGGGAGGGAAATTGTAATAAGAGGGACTAGAAGAACTAGGTGTTGCCACTGTGAGGGGAGGAAAGGAAGGGGAATAATGATTAGAGGAAAAGAGAGTGAGAGGGATAGAAGGAATCGCGCCTGTGTATCATAAATAAAGTTCATCATTTTACAAAACTTGTGTTTTTCACTCACATATTTTTAAGGTTTTCCTATGAAGGATTCTCTTAGAAGGCATATTCTTTCCTACAAATTCAATGAAATATGATTCTTACATAGATTTATAGGAAAAGTACCAAGGACTCTCACTTCAAGGTTCAACATCAAAAGTGGTTAATATGTAAAATTATCATCAGCCAGTTCTCTCCGGCCGCCACACTCACTACCTCAAACACGGCAATATCATCACGTTCCCCATTCCTTCTCCCTCCTCCCTGCCACTGTCTGCCATCGATCAAGAGCTCCCATAAATCTGAATGTCTTGAATTGTTTTATTACTTCACTTCCGATGTCGTATTTTCTTTTGACGTACTTTTCTTGGTCCTATTTTTTTTTATTTATTTATTCATTTATTTTATTTATTAATTTTTTTAAGACCGTATTTTCAGCCTTTCAAAGCACGCCTGTTTGTGTAATGCATACAGTATCTACTATCCTTTTCATAGGAAAGCAAATTCTTGGAGAGGAAAATTATGAAGAATAGGATTTTGGGTTTACTCCTAAGTCATTTAAACGAGATAGTAGAAAAGTTATGTTTGGAAAGGTTGAAGTACAAAGTTTGCAAAATTTTGTATGGGAAATGGGTATTTTTTTTTTTTATCTTTTTCCTTTCCAGTTTATTTTTCACTTTCGTTTTCTTCTTAATGTAAAAGACGTTGCAAAACATACTGGAAATCACTGTCCTTGCCATCGAGTAATACATATCCCCACAATGGAAGTAGCTCTAGAAGAGTAAAGGCTAGCAACCCTTCTTGTATAAGATAAGAGTGATGTCAGGAAACAGAGAAAACCATATGCGCGGTCTATTTCCTTTATTACAAGGCATAACGACATTGGCTTTCGAGGGATTATTACGAATGTGTTTACTAGGTAGAAAACAGTTGAGTTGAGTTGTTGATGTGGTGTAGCCTTTGAAACATCACTCCTTAACGCGCTCCTTTTCACTGTATGGGTTTTTCTGTTTATTTATTTATTAATTTTTTTACTCTTTGTAGTTGATAAACCAACATACCAGTGTCATGTTATTTGCCAAGCCTACCCTGAAAAAGGAACATGTTTTCTTAGTGTCTCCCGTGTTCCGTTTTCCTTCTAAACATATCTTTATTCTTAATGATAAGTTAATATAAGGCTTATTTACTCATTTTATACCAAGTATACCATTCTCTTCATAATTTATTTTTTTTATATGTATGTATATGTAAGGGAAAAGGTGAATTTGAGGTGAAATGTGTGGAGGCGAGGTTCGGTACATGTCTATTTCTTGTATCTGAGTCAGGAGAATTTTCAGGACACACTAAAGCCATGAGGGGGGAACAGAGGGATGGCGTTCTCACGGGATAAATTTGGGTGGTGGTGTGGTCATTGAGTGGGTGTGTGGAGGTATTGGTGATGTGGTGGCGTAACCTTGATATCCAGGATCAGGTTGGTGAGTCTTTTGTGATACCAAGATCTCTTGCCTGCTGAAATTTGGTTGGTGAGTTGTGTTGGTGACGTAACGCTGAGTGATAGCGTCGGGGCTGAGAGGCAGTCATTTTGTGGTTGAGGTTGTGGTGGTGTCGTGGCGTTATTGGCATCTTTGGGGATGTTGTTATGGTGCTATATGTGAACTATGGTGATGGTGATGATGTTTTGTGAGGTTTGAGGAGGTAAAATACGGGAATTGCTATTTAGTGACGCGGTGACGGCGTCTGGGGAAATTCTTGCAGCTGGGAAAAATATTCCAGTGGCCTGTGAAGGAGCAAGAGAGGTTTAATGCTTTGTGAAGTGACAGCAATGTCAATTGCCAAGGCGATGTCACATAACTTTAGAAGAATTGTGAGTATAATAGATAGAGCTATCTCTTTCACTCCCGCCTCTTCATACAATATGCATCTAAAACATGTGGCTTGGAGGCGCCACAAAATACTTTCGAAATGACAAAAAAGTAAGTGTATTCTTAAATTATCAGTATCT